>NC_056729.1:611048309-611360809 GCF_019279795.1 Protopterus annectens | reverse complement strand
TTGCAAGATGAAGTCTGGGTCAACATCTGCCTCCATTGACTCTGTGTTCTGCTGTTAGAGAGGGGCATTTCCACCTGTGTGTCTCTGATGGCTGGGATACTGTACCTTTCGGGTAGTGTTGTGGGCTCTTTAGGGGCTGAAGCATGCACTGAATGTATCTGCAAGGATGTTGGTGATATCAGTAGGGTCAGCATATTTTGTGCTATATTTCACTGGCACAGTGCAAATCTGTGTGTCACCATGTAGATCACTGACATAGCCAAAGAAGGCTTTGTGGTTATCTTTCAAATCTTTGTGTATACTCCTGCTGATGTTAGCCTTGGATGATGTCATGAGGACCTATGTATCATACTAATAGTGGTCACGGATGTCTGCTCTTTGTGGGATTTGCTGTGTGTCTGGAACACTGTCCTACTTCTGTAGTATAGCCTGTTTATTGCAGAGGTCCACCAGACTGGTGTCCTTGCCTAGGAGGAGTGAGTCTTGGTTTACCAGTGATGGCACGATCCATCAAAAGCCACGTAACTGAATTTTGAGCCCCATCCCTCGAACAATGACATTTAAAACCCCATGCCTGTATTACATTGTAGTGTTGATTATTGCTACCAAGTGGAAGTGAAACATAGTGTGTTTGCTCAGCTGCCCTTTGCTAAGCCTAGCCTAATGGTTAGGGTTACCACCTGTCCCACTGTCTGAGGGACAGTCCCTCTTTGGGCAATTGTGTCCTGACCAAAAATATTAAAAATGGCAAATGTCCTGAGATTGTAGGACATAATTATGTCCCATATTTTATGTAATAATTGCATAAAATAGTTATTTCTGTATCTAACATACCTAAATATCCAAGGGAAGTGCTGCAAAGACCAATACCACCAAAGAAAAGCAGCCACACCAGACCGATGTCTCACAGGGCGATAGAAAACTCACAATAAGGCTCTGAAAGCAGATATGAAGCAAGAATCCAAAACGGTACCATTAGAATCAATATTAGCAGGGGAAATCCCCTGAGAGTGCGTAACAATCTCAGTATGTTCCGTTGTTCAGAAATAATGTGATGAATTCCTTGCCCGATCGGAGTAAGTAAGTTAATAAGTGTAGTTAGTTGACCCGTGAGTAAGGCGAATCCGTCCCCTTCGGACCTGGATCCCTGGACAGGTAAATTGCTCTGTCTCTCGCACCCATGGGAAGAGACCGGACTGGCTGCCATAACCAAAGAATCCAAGGGAAGTGCTGCAAGACCAATACCTCCAAAGAAAAGCAGCCAAACCAGACCGATGTCTCACAGGGCGATAGTAAACTCACAATAAGGCTCTGAAAGCAGATATGAAGCAAGAATCCAAAACGGTACCAGTTTCAAATTTATTAACGTGGATATAACAAAACAAAAGTAACACACACGTTTTAAGTCTTCAGAATGACTTCTTCAGATAACACACAACACAAAAAATGCCACTGTTTAAATATCCACCCATCTGTACCCAATCTTTCAATTATTAATTAACTTTTGATGATGTCAGAAACTAAATTGCATTCCAACAAGTTTGTAGCCAAAGTTAAAACATTTGAAATGGTACATATAAATAGTTACTGAGTAGTATTACCCATTTTAAAACATAAGACAAACATTTTTTTAAAAATTAAACAAAATATCACTGTCACCAGATTATTCCAAAACCTGCTTTAAATAAACTTGGCTTTCAGTTTTAAGTAGGGCACTATGGAGATAGAATCATTTAACAGGCATTTTTGTAACTTCCAATACAATTTGCCAAAATGCTTCCTATGTGCTAGCCTGGCCTCCCCATGGTCACCTTATATCTTTAGGAACAGTTTCAATTACAAAAGAACAAAAATTTTGCACCTTCACATATAATAGTATGTTTATATAATGCACTGGAAGTTTTAAATTTGGCTATGTCATACATGTACTCGTATATCGTCTTTTGAATTGTCGTTCAGTCTTTCCGACATAAAGCGCCGGGCAATTTGACATATAGCCAAATAAACTAACTCACTGGACATACAATTGTAATAACCAATAGCCTTAATGTCCCTGTTTCTGCTCTCCAAATAGAAATGGCTACCTATCATTACATACTTACAGAAGGAACAAACGCCCCACACTTGTATGTACCTATTTTTGTTCTAGAAGTCTGCAAGGGATGCTCAGATTGTTCCAGATATCTCTTCATGTTGTATCCTCTTCTAAATATAGTTTTAACCTCCCTGTCTTTAAAAGTATTCAAATCTGTTAATTCCTGGAACATAAGCCACTCCTCTACAATGTTTCTTATGTGTGTTGCATTACCACAAAAATCAGTGATGAAAGTGAAGTTACCAGATGCCATCCCTGTAGTGCCCAAAGAGTGGCCTCCCTCCTTGTCCATGTCTTTCGTTCCCCAGAATAGGTCTAAATCTGGAATCTGAGCTTCTATAACTTCATTTTTGTATAGACATTACCATCTCAAGTGGGTATCCCCTTTCCAAGAATAAAGATCTTAAAATTTCACATTGTACTCTAAAATCCTGGTCTAGGGAAGTCATGCGGGAGACACGTACATACTGCTTGTGACAATTCCTCTTTTGGAGGCGTGGATGGGAACTAGTATAGTGTAAATACCCATTCGAGAAGGTGGGTTTTCTGTATATACATGATTTGACTCCCTCCCCCACTTTCGTAAGAGTCACATCTAGATAGTTTACACTGTCATGAGTGATTTGATGGGTAAATTTTAAGGAGGAAATATAGTAGTGGTATGTATGTATCGGAGTAAATTCCTCAATCTCAACCTCAGACCCGTTCAAAAAAATACATATATCAAATCGAGAAATCTACAATAATAGCTCAATTGCTGGAAGAAAGCGGGCTGTTTAAAATAAACTTTTCTCCACACATACATAATAATGTCTGCATAGGTAGGGGGCACAATTTGCCCCCATGGAAACCCCTGATATCTGATGAAAATATTCACCAGTACAAAATATCTCTGAAATTGTTCTTCAATACTAGCCCCAATAGTTCAATAATGGCATGAACATCATTGTTGTTTATCTGATGACACTCACATAAAGCTTCCTCCAGCCACTCCAAACCTATATCACTTGGAATACAGGAAAAGAGGTCAACCACATCAATAGTTAAAATATAATTTCCTTCTCAAACAAATGTGGTGTCACACTACATAGGAATGCCCATGAATCCTTGAGGATGTATTCCTGTCTTCCCCATAGTTCCTTCAATTTCCAATCAACATATTTGGAGATATTGTGCGTCTTGGACCCTGAGCTGCTACAATGGGCCTCAAGGAGGTCCAAAAAGGTTCTTAATGTATCTTGGGTATCCAGAATGTCAGAAGAGCACCCTGAAGGTCAGTATTAGCAAGGAAAGTGTAGGTGTCAATTTCTATCACTTCCTGGTCAAGTAGATCCTGAATAGCCAAATCAATTTTTGTGGTAGGACAGGTTTATTTCATTAAGTGAAGCAGATGTGTATCTATCACAATCATATCAAATATTATACATCTTAGATTGATAAAATGATTTATCCATTATACGTCCCCCCACCGTTGTCCGGCTCCATAATCCTCAGACTGGAGTCCTTACTCAATTTTTCCAATAGCATTTTTCATCGTAAGGTTAAATTACTGGTTAGTCTATCTAAACCCAGCTCTTTCCTAAACCTGTTCTCAATCCTTTGTTCCAGGTTTTTAAGCTGGGGATGAAGTAGGGGTTGAAAAGTGCTGGATTTCCTTAAATGCAAACTTGGAGTCCCTGATACTGTTCTAAAAGATTTTCCAAGTTGAGTTTATGTATAAAAGTTTCAAATCTAAAATAGCATGAATCAAATTACTACGCTTGTTGGGTACAAATTTAGAAGCCCTTAGTAAATAGTTGGAAACATGTATCCAGTAACTAAAAGTCACTGTAATTATAAATATTGTATTTGTCCTTGGTGTGTAATAGAAAACTGCCTAAGGGGATAATGTAAGCTGCTGTTCAGGCATTACCATTCCTGCCTCTGTTCTTCTTCCATGCTGGAGGTAGCCCACCCCCTCCCCTCCGTTCAGAGGGCACTGTCTAAAGGAATATTGTCTAAAGGTGATTTGTCTCTGCTGGCGTGTCGTTCAGATCCTACGTAATGCTTGTTCCCCTTCCACTATGTGCCTTCATTGATTTCTTCAAAGGAATACTTCTTCACTAAATACATCTGTGACAACAGGTTGAGGACTATTCTGGTGGTAGGGCTGTTCATTGGTATGAGGTGTGTGCCATCTATTGTATGTAGGGTGGACTGGGATATTGTCGCCCTTGCTGGTATTCTGAAATGTCCCTCCTTAATTTCTTATATTTTCGATTTAAAACTGTCTCTACAATGCATGTCCACTTCCTCCTAATATCATAATACTTAGCAGAATCAAACAATAAATCATCAGACATACATTTAAAATAATGAGAAATGTCTTGCTGCAGTCTTGAAAGTTCAAGACTATTTTCTTATAATAACTTTGACTGTGTACTGAAACCGCATTGGTCAAAGGCGATCAATTCTTTATGAAAGTCACTACCAGGAGTAACCTGGTTGGGGTATTTAAATACCCTTAAACCTTTAGGTACAGTACCTTTATTGAGATTCTCTGCTAGATACAAGTTGTCCAGTTCAAGGTCTTATATCGGTACAGCCTTTAGCGTTTTCAAAAAGGCGCTGTGTCTCAGAAAAAATGCGATCCACTTTCTTCTGTCATACGGCCATTACTGTTGTCCTCGTAGGAAAATTTAGAGTTTTGCTAGCATCCATTCTGTAAAGCTAGAAGCAGGATGTCCACTTGATTTGTCATGTTCGGGATCCACTAGGAACTTCCGCATTGGGGGACAATACGGCCTCCACGCCAAAACAGCCCGGGCGTTAGCTGTTGAAATCAATTTTTACCACAAGGGATCACTTGCTTGGTAAGTGTTCACTTGGAGCCAGGGACATACCATTAGAATCAATATTAGCAGGGAAATCCTGAAGTGCGTAACAATCTCCAGTATATTCACGTTGTTCAGAAATAATATGATGAATACACTTGCCAATCAGATAGTAAGTAGGTTGATAAGTGTAGTTAAGTTGACCCGTGGAGTTGAGGCCGAATCCGTCCCCTTGGACCTGGATCCCTGGACAGGTGAATTGCTCTGTCTCGCACCCATGGGAAGAAGACCTTGGGACTGGCTGCCATAACCAAAGATCAAGGAAGTGCTGCAAGACCAATACCACCAAGAAAGCAGCCACACCAGACCGATGTCTCACAGGGCGATAGTAAACTCACAATAAGGCTCTGAAAGCAGATGAAGCAAGAATCCCAAAAAGCTGGTACCAGTTTCAAGATTATGCGCGTGGATATAACAAAACAAAAAGTAACACACACGTTTTAATCACTGAGAATGACTTCTTCAGATAACTTACACAACACAAAAATGCCACTGTTTCAAATATCCACCCATCTGAATCCAATCATTTTCAATTTATTAAATTAACTTTTGATGATGTCCAAGAAACTAAATTGCATTCCACACAAGTTTGTAGCAAAGTTAAAACATTTAAAATGGTACATACTAAATAAAGTTCACTGAGTAGTATTACCCATTTTAAAACATACGGACAACCAACATTTTTTTAAAAATTAAACAAAATATCACTGTCACCAGATTGTATACTAAAACCTGCTTTAAATACTGGCGGCTTTCAGTTTTAAGTAGGGCACTATGGGAGATAGGAGAATCGATTAGCTTGAGCATTTTTGTAGCTTCCAATACAATTTGCCAAATATGTTTCCCTATGTGCTAGCCTGGCCTCCCATGGTCCACTCTTATATCTTTAGGAAGCAGTTTCAATTACAAAGAACAAAAATTTTGCACCTTCACATATAATAGTATGTTTATATAATGCACTGGAAGTTTTAAATTTGGCTATGTCATACATGTGCTTTTCATTATATGCATCTTTTGATTGTCGATTTCAGTCTTTCTCAAACATAAAAGCTTTTTGGACAATTTTGACATATAGCCAAATAAACTAACTCCACTGGACATACAATTGTAATAACAATAGCCTTGACTATATCCCTGTTTCTGCTCTCCAAATAGAAATGGCTACCTATCATTACATATGCTTACAGAAGGAACAACGCCCACACTTGTATGTACCTATTTTGTTCTAGAAGTCTGCAAGGGATGCTCAGATTGTTCCAGATATCTCTTCATATTTATGTATACTCTTCCTAAAATATAGTTTTAACCTCCCTGTAATTTAAAAAGTATTCAAATCTAAGCTAATTCCTGGAACATAAGCCTCCTTCCTACACACAGTATGTTTCTTATGTGGCATGTTGCATTACCACAAAAATCAGTGATGAAAGTGAAGTTACCAGATGCCATCCTGTAGTGCCCAAAGAGTGGCCTCCCTCCTTGTCCATGTCTTTTTCGTTCCCAGAATAGGTCTAAAATCTGGAATCCACGAGCTTCTATAACCTTCATTTTTGTATAGACATTACCATCTCAAGTGGGTATCTGCTTTCAAGAATAAAGATCTTAAAATTTCATTGTACTCTGGAAATCCTGGTCTAGGGAAGTCATGCGGGAACCGTACATACTGCCCTTTGACAATTCCTCTTTTGGAAGGCGTGGATGGGAACTAGTATAGTGTAAATACCCATTCGAGGAAAGGTGGGTTTTCTGTATATACATGATTTGACTCCCTCCCCCCACTTTACCGTGAAGTCACATCTAGATAGTTTACACACTGTCATGAGTGATTTGATGGGTAAATTTTAAGAACTGATAAGTAGTGGTATGTATGTATATGGATAAATTCCTAATAACATACCCTAAATGTTACAAAAGAAACAGAATAAGCAACTAAACTGCTACCAAAGGAAAAAGCTTTTATTTAGGCAAAAAAGTAAGTTCTATCCTTTGTACTGACCATGGGTATGTGTCGGCCTGTAAAATCTGATGTGTCCAGAAAATGCCCACTTTGGCCATTTTGAAAAGGTAGCAACCCTACCAATGGTCAGAGCATTCACTCAATATCTGCCCATTCATGGTCTGAGTAAGTCTTTGTCTGTACACAGCTCCAAAGATGAATGGGTATTACCTGAGTCTACCTACCATGTCATGAAAGATAAATATTTGCATGTATCTATGTGCATGAAGTACAGCATGTGGAAGATCAAAATATATTATGGTTCAAAAGGTTCATAGATCAGTACTAAGCTAACTGCCCTTGCGAGCCATTTTAAGCCTAACCAATTATCCCTTGCAGAGACTCAAACACTGCACCTTGTGTGTTTGTAAAAAATAGCAAACACCTTAACCATTAGGCCACCCTCCCAACTTGTCCTCACAACCATATTGGTACACCAGAGATATGAGCAAGTAAGCAATGTGTGCTGCTGCCTGTGCCATGGAGCCAGCAACAGAGAAGGATGGATGTTGTGTTTGTGGAATTTAGGGGTGGGGAGGTGATGGGTAATGCAATAATTCGCCAAGGGAGACTGGGTCAGATGTGTACAATAAGGTGAACTGGAGGTGGTACAAGGGAGCAGTGGGTAGAATCAGAAAAGAAACCAAGAACATACATTCACATCCCCAATACACCCCTGACAGGCCATACTGCACAAACACAATCCCACAAACATATGAACATTAAAATGTAGATACACATGTACAAGCGATTACCGCCTCACTGCGCACATAATGGTCTGGCCAGAACTTCGAGCCATCAAGCCCAACACACCTGGATACACCAACTGAATGCCCATCATCCCCTACACAGCACCCCCTCTTGCTGAGCGTCCACCAAAACCACCCTTTACTCGGGCTGCTAGCTTGGCGCAGCAGGCATAAATCTACCTATAGCTGCCCTCTACACATCTAGTAGGCAGTTTCCCCTAGAGCAGTCTCAGGCTTGCAAACTAGGTATCCCATGCATGCACTTAACCCTTCCCTCATTTTCAAACAACAACCAAGAAAAGCAGGTTCATAAGTCCACAATTTTTTGGACATCCCTCTGTGGGATAAGTGTCTGTTCTCAAAGATTAGACTTTGTGGCATATGCGATGCTCCACCCGTTGACTTATCAGGCACAAAGTCAGATTAGCAGTACTTGTCCACAACCCTGCTCAGCCTCCACAGTCCTGCAGAACCTATGACCCGGGATTAAACACCTGACCGTGATACACATCTCCCCCCACGCATTGCATTATCGAGAATATATACTTTTCACATGTTCCATGGAAGCCATCTTTAAATATCCACAAATTGTATACCCCGTCCAGGTTCCTCGTCATAATAGTGCACAACCCTGTATACAAATGGGTACAGGTCCCTCCGGATCACGGTTGTTCATATACATGGCCATGTATAACTCCAGATGTAGTCATATATCTATAAATGTACATACTTATATTCGCATAGCTACACATAAATATATCGATGGCTTTTGAAATTGTAGGTTTGTTGGCTTCTCTGCCGTCTTTGACTAGGCATTGATATATATAACTAGTTATGCGATATAATTTTTTATGGAATAAATTGATAAACTGAGATTTGCTAGTTAAGTATACTTATACTACAGTAGCTTTATAACATTAGTATGTTTATATTGAATAATTGTGCTATTGACTTTTTAGTTTTGTCCTAAGTTGTTAGTATATAGAAGCTATTGGACATGACAATGATCTAACACAATTCATTATTGCAGTGTTCAGCTGAACAATATGTTTAGTTTACCAGTGTTCGAAGTTTTTATCATATTTTATTTATATTTTGAACTGTAGACATATAGTTGTTGATCGAGTCAAATGACTGTTTGATGCATATAATTCAATCAGGTCTGTTTAAATTATTATGTTTAAACTAGTAATTATGCTTTAGATTTTTAGTCGATTATGCGCCTACATTTTGAACTGAAGACTTATAGCTGTTAATCTATCTAATGAATGATTATGCCTTGATCTTTGCTTAATTTACTTCAGCCGTACTTATGATACATGAACACACTGTAGATTGTGTGTTATGGTGCATTCTACTACAAAGTTGCCGACAGGTATGTTTCTGTTTCGTAATCTATTCAGATGTTATTTAGAATGAATGAACACATTGTAGATTTGCTTTTTATATATGCGCTTTTTATGCATTTTATTTGAAGTTATTAAATTGCATTTATATTTCTTGTGTCGTATCTATTAGCTATTATGTTTTAGATAGATTCTTTTAGTTATGAAAATGTATTTATCGTAATTATGTTGCTATATACATTTTGATATTAGATAGGTCTTAATATGTGTATTTTATTCAAATATTTTAATAGTTGACATGGCTGTGTTGGCCAGCGGAGATCATCTCTGGGTAAATGAGATGCCACTGAGTAAAGCAGGAGTTTATTCAGTCTGGCTGCATAGGCCATGTTGGAGGCCAGTATTCCCCTTGGCGAGTTACATTCGTGGACACCCAGCTGTTGGAAGTGTCTTCTGAGGTACATCCCACATGGGTTATTATACCCTATGATGGGACTGATGAGTGATGAGTAAAGGGGCACTATAACCCCAGTATGTCTAGATGGGAATCCTTTAGTAATCAGATGGCTTGCATAGTAGGATGTCCTAACTACTGTGGAGTTATAATTGTTAAAGGGGAGCACACTATCTACCTTAGTCCCCATATACCCCATTACCTTGTCTGTATTAAAGTGGCTGCCATTTAGTTGTTAACATGTAGGTGCCATTTCCACAATGGAATGACCATGCAGCTATTGGCACTTGGCTGGAGGCCATGTCATTGGCACCCTGTGACATTCTCTGTGAGGCCCCTTGAGGATGTCTGTGTCAGCTGGACTATCAATCATAGCTCCCAGTTCGCAGTCATTGCCAAACATGGTCTGCCATAGTCCACCTGGTTTTGCCTGTACCTCTGAGACATATATGCCAAACAGTAGGGCTCCCAGGACTGAATCCTGTGGAACACCAGTCATGACTGGTCAAGAGTTGGACCTGGAGACTGCTAGTCATACCATGTGGGTTCTGTGTGTAAGCCCATTGGCAACTCAACCTATGATGTATGGGTGAATGTACAGGCTGGTGTGTTTATCAATAATACCTGAGTGGGGCATGGTGTCAAAAGCCTTGGTGAGGTCCAGGTAGTATGTGTGAACCACCTCCCTCGTCATCTAACATCTTGGTAACTGTATGTAAGACATCAAACAGGTTCAGTAGGCATGAACTGCACTCAACGAAGCTGACCTAGGTTGGGTCACGTGTTTGGTGGTTACCAATGTCATTCTTAATGAGTGCCATGAGTATGTGATCCATAACATTGCAGACCAGGCTAGTCAGGCTTATGGGGTAGTAGTTGCCATGGTCAGTTGTGATTCCACCTTGATGGAGTGGATTAACCATTGCCACGCACCATTGTATGGGCATGTAGCCTGTGGAGAGGCTGAGGTAGGAATGCTTAATTAGGTGGGGGGCAGGTTGTCTTGTACAGTTTGCAAGATGAAGTCTGGGTCAACATCTGCCTCCATTGACTCTGTGTTCTGCTGTTAGAGAGGGGCATTTCCACCTGTGTGTCTCTGATGGCTGGGATACTGTACCTTTCGGGTAGTGTTGTGGGCTCTTTAGGGGCTGAAGCATGCACTGAATGTATCTGCAAGGATGTTGGTGATATCAGTAGGGTCAGCATATTTTGTGCTATATTTCACTGGCACAGTGCAAATCTGTGTGTCACCATGTAGATCACTGACATAGCCAAAGAAGGCTTTGTGGTTATCTTTCAAATCTTTGTGTATACTCCTGCTGATGTTAGCCTTGGATGATGTCATGAGGGACCTATGTATCATACTAATAGTGGTCACGGATGTCTGCTCTTTGTGGGATTTGCTGTGTGTCTGGAACACTGTCCTACTTCTGTAGTATAGCCTGTTTATTGCAGAGGTCCACCAGACTGGTGTCCTTGCCTAGGAGGAGTGAGTCTTGGTTTACCAGTGATGGCACGATCCATCAAAAGCACGTAACTGAATTTTGAGCCCCCATCCCTCGAACAATGACATTTAAAACCCCATGCCTGTATTACATTGTAGTGTTGATTGTTATACCAAGTGGAAGTGAAACATAGTGTGTTTGCTCAGCTGCCCTTTGCTAAGCCTAGCCTAATGGTTAGGGTTACCACCTGTCCCACTGTGCGAGGGACAGTCCCTCTTTGGGCAATTGTGTCCTGACCAAAAATATTAAAAATGGCAAATGTCCTGAGATTGTAGGACATAATTATGTCCCATATTTTATGTAATAATTGCATAAAATAGTTATTTCTGTATCTAACATACCTAAATATCCAAGGGAAGTGCTGCAAAGACCAATACCACCAAAGAAAAGCAGCCACACCAGACCGATGTCTCACAGGGCGATAGAAAACTCACAATAAGGCTCTGAAAGCAGATATGAAGCAAGAATCCAAAACGGTACCATTAGAATCAATATTAGCAGGGGAAATCCCCTGAGAGTGCGTAACAATCTCCAGTATATTACGTTGTTCAGAAATAATATGATGAATACCTTGCCCAATCGGAGTAAGTAGGTTGATAAGTGTAGTTAGTTGACCCGTGAGTTGAGCGAATCCGTCCCCTTCGGACCTGGATCCCTGGACAGGTAAATTGCTCTGTCTCTCGCACCCATGGGAAGAGACCGGACTGGCTGCCATAACCAAAGAATCCAAGGGAAGTGCTGCAAAGACCAATACCACCAAAGAAAAGCAGCCACACCAGACCGATGTCTCACAGGGCGATAGTAAACTCACAATAAGGCTCTGAAAGCAGATATGAAGCAAGAATCCAAAACGGTACCAGTTTCAAATTTATTAACGTGGATATAACAAAACAAAAGTAACACACACGTTTTCGTCTTCAGAATGACTTCTTCAGATAACACACAACACAAAATGCCACTGTTTAAATATCCACCCATCTGAATCCAATCATTCAATTATTAATTAACTTTTGATGATGTCAGAAACTAAATTGCATTCCAACAAGTTTGTAGCCAAAGTTAAAACATTTGAAATGGTACATATAAATAGTTACTGAGTAGTATTACCCATTTTAAAAACATAAGACAAACATTTTTTTAAAAATTAAACAAAATATCACTGTCACCAGATTATTCCAAAACCTGCTTTAAATACGCTTGGCTTTCAGTTTTAAGTAGGGCACTATGGAGATAGAATCATTTAACCCAGGCATTTTTGTAGCTTCCAATACAATTTGCCAAAATGCTTCCCTATGTGCTAGCCTGGCCTCCCATGGTCCACCCCTTATATCTTTAGGAACAGTTTCAATTACAAAGAACAAAAATTTTGCACCTTCACATATAATAGTATGTTTATATAATGCACTGGAAGTTTTAAATTTGGCTATGTCATACATGTGCTCGTATATGCGTCTTTTGAATTGTCGTTCAGTCTTTCCGACATAAAACGCCGGGCAATTTTGACATATAGCCAAATAAACTAACTCACTGGACATACAATTGTAATAACCAATAGCCTTAATGTCCCTGTTTCTGCTCTCCAAATAGAAATGGCTACCTATCATTACATACTTACAGAAGGAACAACGCCCACACTTGTATGTACCTATTTTTGTTCTAGAAGTCTGCAAGGGATGCTCAGATTGTTCCAGATATCTCTTCATGTTGTATCCTCTTCTAAATATAGTTTTAACCTCCCTGTCTTTAAAAGTATTCAAATCTGTTAATTCCTGGAACATAAGCCACTCCTCTACAATGTTTCTTATGTGTGTTGCATTACCACAAAAATCAGTGATGAAAGTGAAGTTACCAGATGCCATCCCTGTAGTGCCCAAAGAGTGGCCTCCCTCCTTGTCCATGTCTTTCGTTCCCAGAATAGGTCTAAATCTGGAATCACGAGCTTCTATAACTTCATTTTGTATAGACATTACCATCTCAAGTGGGTATCCCCTTTCCAAGAATAAAGATCTTAAAATTTCACATTGTACTCTAAAATCCTGGTCTAGGGAAGTCATGCGGGAGACACGTACATACTGCCCTTTGACAATTCCTCTTTTTTGGAAGCGTGGATGGGAACTAGTATAGTGTAAATACCCATTCGAGAAGGTGGGTTTTCTGTATATACATGATTTGACTCCCTCCCCCACTTTCGTAAGAGTCACATCTAGATAGTTTACACTGTCATGAGTGATTTGATGGGTAAATTTTAAGAATGTCGTAGTGGTATGTATGTATCGGGTAAATTCCTCAATCTCAACCTCAGACCCGTTCCAAAAAATACATATATCGTCGAGAAATCTACAATAATAGCTCCAATTGCTGGAAAACGGGCTGTTTAAAATAAACTTTTTCTCCCACACATACATAATAATGTCTGCATAGGTGGGGGCACAATTTGCCCCCATGGAAACCCCCGATATCTGATGAAAATATTCACCAGCAAAATATACGAAATTGTTCTTCAATACTAGCCCCAATAGTTCAATAATGGCATGAACATCATTGTTGTTTATCTGATGACACTC
Source organism: Protopterus annectens (assembly GCF_019279795.1). Lineage (NCBI taxonomy): Eukaryota > Metazoa > Chordata > Ceratodontiformes > Protopteridae > Protopterus > Protopterus annectens. Next base: position 611,347,230 of record NC_056729.1, on the reverse strand, counting down.
ACATAAAGCTTCCTCCAGCCACTCCAAACCTATATCACTTGGAATACAGGAAAAGAGGTCAACCACATCAATGGTTAAAAATATAATTTCCTTCTCAAACAAATGTGGTGTCACACTACGCAGGAATGCCCATGAATCCTTGAGGATGTATTCCTGTCTTCCCCATAGTTCCTTCAATTTCCAATCAACATATTTGGAGATATTGTGCGTCTTGGACCCCTGAGCTGCTACAATGGGCCTCAAAGGAGGGTCCAAAAGGTTCTTGTGTATCTTCGGTATCCCGAATATCGAAGGCACCCTGGGGTCAGTATTAGCAAGGAAAGTGTAGGTGTCAATTTCTATCACTTCCTGGTCAAGTAGATCCTGAATAGCCAAATCAATTTTGTGGTAGGACAGGTTTATTTCATTAAGTGAAGCAGATGTGTATCTATCACAATCATATAAAATATTATACATCTTAGATTGATAAAAATGGTTATCCATTATAACCGTCCCCCCACCGTTGTCCGGCTCCATAATCCTCAGACTGGAGTCCTTACTCAATTTTTCCAATAGCATTTTTTCATCCAAGGTTAAATTACTGGTTAGTCTATCTAAACCCAGCTCTTTCCTAAACCTGTTCTCAATCCTTTGTTCCAGGTTTTTAAGCTGGGGATGAAGTGGGGGGTTGAAAGTGCTGGATTTCCTTAAATGCAAACTTGGAGTCCCTGATACTGTTCCTAAAAGATTTTCCAAGTTGAGTTTATGTATAAAAAGTTTCAAATCTAAAATAGCATGAATCAAATTACTACGCTTGTTGGGTACAAATTTGAAGCCCTTAGTAAATAGTTGGAAACATGTATCAGTAACTAAAAAGTCACTGTAATTATAAATATTGTATTTGTCCTTGGTGTGTAATGAAAACTGCCCTAAGGGGATAGTAAGCTGCTGTTCAGGCATTACCATTCCTGCCTCCTGTTCTTCTTCCATGCTGGAGGTAGCCCACCCCCCCTCCCCCTCCGTTCCAGAGGGGCACTGTCTAAAGGGGGAATATTGTCTAAAGGTGGTTGTCTCTGCTGGCGTATACGTTCAGATCTACGTAATGCTTGTTCCCCTTCCATATTGCCTTCATTGATTTCTTCAAAAGGAAGTACTTCTTCCCTAAATACATCTGTGACAACAGGTTGAGGACTATTCTGGTGGTAGGGCTGTTCATTAGTATGAGGTGTGTGCCATCTATTGTAGGGTGGACTGGGATATTGTCGCCCTTGCTGGTATTCTGAAATGTCCCTCCTTAATTTCTTATATTTTCGATTTAAAACTGTCTCACAATGCATGTCCACTTCCCTCCTAATATCATAATACTTAGCAGAATCAAACAATAAATCATCAGACATACATTTAAAATAATGAGAAATGTCTTGCTGCAGTCTTGAAAGTTCAAGACTATTTTTCTTTATAATAGCTTTGACTATGCTGAAACCGCATTGGTCAAAGGCTTCGATCAATTCTTTATGAAAGTCACTACCAGGAGTAACCTGGTTGGGGTATTTAAATACCCTTAAACCTTTAGGTACAGTACCTTTATTGAGATTCTCTGCTAGATACAAGTTGTCCAGTTCCAAGGTCTTATATCGGTACAGCGCGTTTTCAAAAGGCTGTGTCTCCAGAAAGGTACGTCTTTCTTCTGTACGGCCATTACTGTTGTCCTCGTAGGAAAATTTAGGTTTTGCTAGCATCCATTCTGTAAAGCTAGAAGCAGGATGTCCATGATTGTCATGTTCGGATCCACTAGGAACTTCCGCATTGGGGGACAATACGGCCTCACGCAAAACAGCGGGCGTGCTGTTGAAATCAGTACCACAAGGGATCACTTGCTTAGTGTTCACTTGGAGACGGGACATACCATTAGAATCAATATTAGCAGGGGAAATCCCCTGAGAGTGCGTAACAATCTCCAGTATATTACGTTGTTCAGAAATAATATGATGAATACCTTGCCCAATCGGAGTAAGTAGGTTGATAAGTGTAGTTAGTTGACCCGTGAGTTGAGCGAATCCGTCCCCTTCGGACCTGGATCCCTGGACAGGTGAATTGCTCTGTCTCTCGCACCCATGGGAAGAGACCGGACTGGCTGCCATAACCAAAGAATCCAAGGGAAGTGCTGCAAAGACCAATACCACCAAAGAAAAGCAGCCACACCAGACCGATGTCTCACAGGGCGATAGTAAACTCACAATAAGGCTCTGAAAGCAGATATGAAGCAAGAATCCAAAACGGTACCAGTTTCAAATTTATTAACGTGGATATAACAAAACAAAAGTAACACACACGTTTTCGTCTTCAGAATGACTTCTTCAGATAACACACAACACAAAATGCCACTGTTTAAATATCCACCCATCTGAATCCAATCATTCAATTATTAATTAACTTTTGATGATGTCAGAAACTAAATTGCATTCCAACAAGTTTGTAGCCAAAGTTAAAACATTTAAAATGGTACATATAAATAGTTACTGAGTAGTATTACCCATTTTAAAAACATAAGACAAACATTTTTTTAAAAATTAAACAAAATATCACTGTCACCAGATTATACTAAAACCTGCTTTAAATACGCTTGGCTTTCAGTTTTAAGTAGGGCACTATGGAGATAGAATCATTTAACCCAGGCATTTTTGTAGCTTCCAATACAATTTGCCAAAATGTTTCCCTATGTGCTAGCCTGGCCTCCCATGGTCCACTCCTTATATCTTTAGGAACAGTTTCAATTACAAAGAACAAAAATTTTGCACCTTCACATATAATAGTATGTTTATATAATGCACTGGAAGTTTTAAATTTGGCTATGTCATACATGTGCTCGTATATGCATCTTTTGAATTGTCGTTCAGTCTTTCCGACATAAAACGCCGGACAATTTTGACATATAGCCAAATAAACTAACTCACTGGACATACAATTGTAATAACCAATAGCCTTAATGTCCCTGTTTCTGCTCTCCAAATAGAAATGGCTACCTATCATTACATACTTACAGAAGGAACAACGCCCACACTTGTATGTACCTATTTTTGTTCTAGAAGTCTGCAAGGGATGCTCAGATTGTTCCAGATATCTCTTCATGTTGTATACTCTTCTAAATATAGTTTTAACCTCCCTGTCTTTAAAAGTATTCAAATCTGTTAATTCCTGGAACATAAGCCACTCCTTCTCTACAATGTTTCTTATGTGTGTTGCATTACCACAAAAATCAGTGATGAAAGTGAAGTTACCAGATGCCATCCCTGTAGTGCCCAAAGAGTGGCCTCCCTCCTTGTCCATGTCTTTCGTTCCCAGAATAGGTCTAAATCTGGAATCACGAGCTTCTATAACTTCATTTTGTATAGACATTACCATCTCAAGTGGGTATCCCCTTTCCAAGAATAAAGATCTTAAAATTTCACATTGTACTCTAAAATCCTGGTCTAGGGAAGTCATGCGGGAGACACGTACATACTGCCCTTTGACAATTCCTCTTTTTTGGAAGCGTGGATGGGAACTAGTATAGTGTAAATACCCATTCGAGAAGGTGGGTTTTCTGTATATACATGATTTGACTCCCTCCCCCACTTTCGTAAGAGTCACATCTAGATAGTTTACACTGTCATGAGTGATTTGATGGGTAAATTTTAAGAACGTCGTAGTGGTATGTATGTATCGGATAAATTCCTAATAACATACCTAAATGTTACAAGAAACAGAATAAGCAACTAAACTGCTACAAGAAAAAGCTTTTATTTAGGCAAAAAAGTAAAGTTCTATCCTTTGTACTGACCATGGGTATGTGTCGGCCTGTAAAATCTGATGTGTCCCGAAAATGTCCCACTTTGGCCATTTGAAAAGGTGGCAACCCTACCAATGGTCAGAGCATTCACTCAATATCTGCCCATTCATGGTCTGAGTCGTCTTTGTCTGTACAGCTCAAAGATGAATGGGTATTACCTGGGTCTACCTACCATGTCATGAAAGATAAATATTTGCATGTATCTATGTGCATGAAGTACAGCATGTGGAAGATCAAATATATTATGGTTCAAAGGTTCATAGATCAGTACTAAGCTAACTGCCCTTGCGAGCCATTTTAAGCCTAACCAATTATCCCTTGTGAGACTCAAACACTGCACCTTGTGTTTGTAAGGCAAACACCTTAACCATTAGGCCACCCTCCCAACTTGTCCTCACAACCATATTGGTACCAGAGATATGTAGAGTAAGCAATGTGTGCTGCTGCCTGTGCCATGGGCCAGCAACCAGAGAAGGGATGGATGTTGTGTTTGTGGAATTTGGGGTGGGGAGGTGATGGGTAATGCAATAATTCGCCAAGGGGAGACTGGGTCAGATGTACAATAGGTGAACTGGAGGTGTACAAGGGAGCAGTGGGTGAATCAGAAAAGAAACCAAAGAACATACATTCACATCCCCAATACACCCTGACAGGCCATACTGCAGAACACAATCCCACAAACATATGAACATTAAAATGTGCGATACACATGTACAGAAACGTTACCGCCTCACACGCACATAATGGTCTGGCCAGAACTGAGCCATCCAAGCCCAACACACCTGGATACATAACTGAATACCCATCATCCCCTACACAGCACCCCCTCTTGCTGAACGTCCACCAAAACCACCCATACTCGGGCTGCTAGCTTGGCGCAGCCAAATCTGCACATAGTGCCCTCTACCCACATCTAGTAGGCAGTTTCCCCCTAGGCAGTCTCAGGCTTGCAAACTAGGTATCCCATGCATGCATAACCTTCCCTCATTTTCAAACAACCAGAAAAACGGGGTTCATCGTCCACAATTTTTGGACATCCCTCATGGGATAAGTGTCTGTTCTCAAGATTAGACTTTGTGGCATAACACGATGTCCACCCCCGTTGACATCAGGCACAAGTCAGATTAGCAGTACTTGTCCACAACCCTGCTCAGCCTCCACCCAGTCCTGCAGAACCTATGACCCGGGATTAAACACCTGACCGTGATACACATCTCCCCACGTGCATTATCGGGAATATATACTTTTCACATGTTCCCATGAAGCTTCCCCATAGCCATCTTCCAAATATATCCACAAATTGTATACCCCGTCCAGGTTCCTCGTCATAATGATGCACACAACCCCTGTATACAAATGGTACAGGTCCCTCCCGGATGCGGTTGTTCATATACATGGCCATGTATAACTCCAGATATGTAGTCATATATCTATAAATGTACATACTTATATTCGCATAGCTACACATGTAAATATATCGATGGCTTTTGAAATTGTAGGTTTGTTGGCTTCTCTGCCGTCTTTGACTAGGCAGTGATATATATAGCTAGTTGTGCGATATAATTTTTATGGAATAAATTGATAAACTGAGATTTGCTAGTTAAGTATGTATGCTACAGTAGCTTTATAACATTGGTATGTTTATATTGAATAATTGTGCTATTGACTTTTTAGTTTTTGTCCTAAGTTGTTAGTATATAGAAGCTATTGGACATGACAATGATCTAACTACAATTCATTATTGCAGTGTTTAAGCTGAACAGCTATGTTTTGAGTTTACAGTCGATCGAGCGTTTTTATCTACATATTTTTATTTATATTTTGAACTGTAGACATATAGTTGTTGATCGAGTCAAATGACTGTTTTGATCGCTGTCTTTAATTCAATCAGGTGCTGTTTTAGAATTGTTATGTTTAAACTAAGCAATTATGCTTTGAATTTTTTAGTCGATTGTACGCCTACATTTTGAACTGAAGACTTATAGCTGTTAATCTATCTGAATGATTATGCCTTGATCTTTGCTTTCTTAATTTGTTCAAATGATGCTTATGATGCATGAACACACTGTAGATTGTGTGTTTATGGTGCATTCTACCTGAAGTTGCCGACAGAGTATGTTTCTGTTTCCTTAATCTATTCAGATGTTGTTTAGAATGAATGAACACATTGTAGATTTTTGCTTTTATATATGCGCTTTTTATGCATTTTATTTGAAGTTGTCGGTAGAGCATATTTCTTGTGTCATGTCTGTTAGCTATTATGTTTTTAGATAGATTCTTGCAGATTTATGAAAATGTATTTATCGTAATTATGTTGCTATATACATTTTTGATAGTTAGATAGGTCTTAATATGTGTATTTTTATTCAAATATTTTAATAGTTGAAGTATTTATATATGTTGGTTTATATGCTATATATGCATCTTTGTAACTTTAAAACGCAATAATGACAGGAAATGATGTTGTTCATTAACAGGAAATTATGTTGTCCATTAGCAGGAAATGATGTTGTTCATTAACAGGATATGATGATATTTGAAATTTAGTATTTAAAGCTCTGGCATTAATCTAATAAATTGCAACGCCTGAGGAAGCGGAATATCCGGCAGCTTAACGTTAATAAAGAGTTTCTTATACATTTGAAAAGGAGTCTTTTGCTGAATTTTGGATATATTATCACACTGGATATACTGCTACAAGGATTTTCTTTGTCAGACTTGGAGTGAATCTTGAGTGTGATACTCGACTGGATATACCTTCCGACTGGGTTCAGTTTTCTGTATAAACTACTTTGGGGTTGCTGGTGAGTTGTTTTTTGATATATATATATATATATATATATATATATATATATATATATATATATATCTACAGAATGAACATGGGCACAAGAAAACATTCATAACAAATGCAAAGGAAAACAGCAGCAAAACACCTGTATTAGCTTGACATATAAAGCTGGCCAGAGATGAGCAAACCCACTGCATCTCTAACCACATGTAGGATGCTCACAGTGGAATTAATTTTATCCACATGCTAAGTCTGATTTTCAAACAGGTACAAGGCAGCCCCAGTCAGACAAGCCTAAAACCAGACAACCATATGAACACCCTGACCATCATATGACTGTATGTGCCAGGACTATAGGCTTGGGAAGTCTGAATATACTTGGAGTGAGTCAACACACAGGACGGGTCCAGAGCAGTAGGGAATGGCGCATGTGTAGTGGTGCAGTTTTCCTAACTGGAGAATGGATACCTGCTGTGTTAGTGAAGTGTTGAGGCGTGTGTTCAGATAACTATGAACCATGGGTATACATATAAATGAAGCAGCATACCAATAGTGTAGTGGCAAGAGCATCTGCCTAATGAACAGACATTCACAGTTCAAGTTCGACTATAGCACATATCATTTTCCATGTGGAATCAATGTCGTTCTGCTGTAAAACTGGCATAATAACATGTAAAAGTTAACTTGAGTATCGCATGGGATTTTTAACCAGATGCTTTCAATCAAAGTGGTACTGTCATAAAGAATAAAGCACAAATAAGTGGCAGTAAACATATATAACAAACAGTAAGCATATACAAGTGCGCTAGCGCGGTTGTAAGCAGCGCCCAGCATAGGAAATGTATATGAGTATGTACAGATGTAATATAATATAATATATATATAGATAGATATATACACACACACACACACACACACACACACACACACACACACACACACACACACACATATATATATATATATATATATATCTACACACACACACACATATATATATATATATATATATATATATATATATACATATACATATATATATATATATATATATATATATATATAGTTTATATATATATATATATATATATAGTTATATATATATATATATATATATATATATATACATATATATATATATATATATATATATATATACATACATATATATATATATATATATATATAGTTATATATAGTTTTATATATATATATATATATATATATATATATATATATATATATATATATAGATATATACATACACACACACACACACACACATATATATATATATATATATATATATATATATATATATATATATATATATATATATATGGTTTACTATCAAAAAGTCGATGTGTACCTAACTTCGAATTTTAACATCGGAAATGAACATTTCCATATGCACCTAATGTCAAAATAGCTGTTAATTGTCGAAAATGTTGCTTACATTTTTTACCAACAGCACTCCCACCCTTCCCTTAACTCCCTACCTAACTAGCCTACACTCACATCTATGGGGGCAAGCCCCCTGCACCCCCCTGTGGGGGGCTGCTCCCCCACACCCCCCTAACTTAATATTCCAACTCCGAGATCGCACTACTGTGAGGAAAGGGATGTATTTCCCTAACCGCACTGTACCGCGATCCCCTTATGTGAGCGAATGTTATAATTGCGAATGCACAGTCCATTCGCAATGATAGCGTTCGCTCACATAACCTGCCAAACTATGAAGTATTCAAACATATGTTGTTCGAATACTTCATAGCCGTGCAATTGCACATCGGCATTTTGATAGTAAACCATATATATATATATATATATATATATGATACATGTGATGAATGAACATTGTAACAATAAATCATAGACAAAGGATGAGAAGGGAATCAACAGCAACTACAGTATCATAGAGTGATGTCAGCGTATGCCATATCACGCTGGCCGGGAGTGAGCAAAGCACTGCTACTCACACCACAGGCAGGATATTACCAGTGGGAGTAATATAGTTGAATTGCTAAGTCTACTTTACACACAGACAGAGGGTAGTCCCTACTGGGACTACCCAAAAATTATACAGAGCATTTAGGCTTTCGACCATTACACAAGCAAGGGCAGGTATGTTCAAAGACTAAATGGTGGGAGTCCCTGAGAATACACAATGTGGGACAACATATGTGTAGGTCTCCTAATGCTCTGGAGAGGGCAATGTTTGGAGGTGTGTCATGTTTGCGATAAGAAGTGGATAATGGAAGTTACGCATGTAAGTTGAACAGGGGTGGGGTGGAGGAACTATGGGTATGAAATTATGGATCCAGGTGTGTATAACGTGTGCGATACCAAATAGTCATACATAATAATGAATTGCAGTGTCATGTTAACAGGACTAAGGATGTAATAAAGTATAGAGTCTAATCTTGCTATAAACACACGCATATTCCATGTGGGGCAACCCAATAATTGCGAATAGTATTCCTTCGGTTGCTCACGTCACCAATGTTTGTGGACTAAACATATGGGAGTTCTGAGGATAAGTGGAGTGAGTAAACCGATGGGATGGCTCTATAGGAGTAGGGAGTGGCCAGTGTGTAGTGGTGTCAATACACCGCAAATCCGACAGGAGAATGGATAACAGCAGTGTTAGGGAGGCGTTGGGGTGTGCTTTGAGAACCAGGAGCCATGGGTATATGGGTATATATGCATATGGATCAGCACAGCAATAGTGCATTTGTTAGAGCAACCCCCAAATGAACAGATATTCTCGTACCGAATCACACTGTATCACATTCCAATTACCATTGGTAATCCATACATGAACATATTGCGACATCTGTCCACTGTATAACCTGCTAAATATCGATTACAAGATAACTGGAGTGAAGTGTCAGTGTCATAATTAATAAGGCACTAGTATGCAGGTGAAGCATATATAAATACCATTACGCATGTGTAAGTGCATATGTGCTGGGTATGTATGTTGCAGACATACATATGCATAGATAAATATATAATGGCATATGTTCACAGGCTATGCCAATGGAAGTGAGGAGCCCAGGCAAGAAACATGAAACACGCAGCATGCCCTTCCACCCCCCCCACAGCCGGACATAGGAAACATACACGCAATCAATGTAAAGTGTCCACTGTCCCCAGACCACAGCAGGATACAACCGGGGGGGGGGGTACACAGTGCACCAGTGGATTCTAATCATGGAACACAGACTGGAGCATCCCTTGCAAAAATTGCCCAAACCAAAAGAAGGTGATAGACTGGACATTTTGTCCGCGGTGTATACAGACTCGGAATACAAGGATGGGTAACCCTGATGACCCATGGGCCGAGACAATTATATGAAATAGGTCCCGTGAAGTGGAGAGTGGGTAGCGTGTAGTGGTGTGTCCAGAACAGACCAGGTCCCAGAGTAAGGATGGGTGCTGCTGAGCAGGCGAGGGTGGGGAAACTGTGGGTAGCTACTTATGGGTCTAGGTGTGCAGGTGCTGGCTGATGTGGGCCAATATGGACAGCTCTAGGGATGCAAGCGAATGTGTTCACTGGGCAGAGGCATCACCCATCGAGCAGCCACACCCACTGCGAGACCCACTAAAACAAAGTGTAATCTATTTGGCAAGGAACGGAATAACCAGATGTAGATGTATACTATGGTGAGGGAGAGGCATATCTCTATGTCACTATGTGTATATCTACCCATAGTGACATAGAGATATGCCTCTTCCTCACCATAGTATGAATGTATACATACAGAGAAAGAATACAGATACATACCTACATATACATATATACATATGCAGACGAACATAGACTCATATGTCGTTAGATTTTATATATATATATATATATATATATATATATATATATATATATATATACATACAGCAAAATATAAATATACATGTATGCATACATATGCAGATATATCTGTATATATTAATATAAATAAACAGCAGTTGCGAGTAACATATGTTCACAGGCCGTGTATATGGTGGTGGGAGGTCCAATAAACAAACATGTAACACGTAGCATCACCCCCCACCCCCCAGCTAGGCAGATGAGACATACAGACACACAATAAAGGTAAACATACCACTGCTACCCAGACCACCGGCAGGATACTACCAGTGGGAGAGACCTGCAAGGTCTAAACTTGAAACATAGACATTGATGTCCCTTGTGGGACACCAAAAATTAATGATCGGAGCCAGTCCAGGTAATGATTTATCAAACCAGGCTGTAGATGTACATGGACCAGTAGGTTGTGCAAGCCTGATAACCCATGGGTCGACACAACGTACAATATGTGTCCTGACATGGTGAGAGTGGGCAGTGTATAGTGGTGTGTTTATACCCAACCTGCACCCACAATAAGGATGCATGCTGTAGAGGTGTGGCAGGTGGGAGAACTATGGGCATGCGATTATGGGCCTAGGCATGCAGGTGTTGGCTGGCAGAGCCATATTAGGACCGCCCCAGGGATGTAAGTAATATTCCAATATGGGCATAGCTGACACCCATACCTCCCAACCCCTAAGAGCACATACACTGTATAGGCCATAAACCATTGGGGGAACACATAGGGACCATACCATTGAACTGTCCCTGATTACCAGGGATGTCCCTGATTTTGACTCAGACTCTCACTCTGTCCCACCTAAACCCTCCTAGAACTAGTAATTTTAGGAGGAAAGGTGGTGGATTACATGTAAAGAATAACAACAATTAAGAGTCATAAACAGCATGTACCTCAAACAATGTGTATGAATACATATGCTCTGAGTCTGTCAATGTGTCAGGTTAATAGCACCAATAATTTAAATGTGTCCCTGATGTTGTTATGCAGTGTCTCTGATTCAGTCTTCATTTCTCCCCAATCTTATGAGAGGTCTGATAGGGACAGAAAGCACATATTCCGTTGACTACCTTAGAAAGATGATAGAATAATAGGTATGCAGTAGCATGACTCGGCTGACGGATGTGGGTCCCAAAACCCAATTACTTGTCTGTATTGAAGAGTCTCTTTTCCCATGTATCAGCCAGATGGGTGCAGATTGTAAGAGGAACACACAAATAATATGAATAAAACACTGGACAGGCCGCTGATTCCATACAGTCGAATGGCATGCCGTTGGCTAATGGGCAGCCATTCTCGATACTGTAGGCATGTAATCCGATGTAATAGGCATCACAGGGGTAATATTGCGGTCCTCGCTCCCACCCAGGGGTGTGAGTGTCAGATGCAAGCACCAATGTCAGTGCATTTGCAAGTGCGGGAGCGAGCGGGTGTAAGCCTGTTTGGCCACCAATATGCGAGTATCACACTGGTAAACCAATGCAGAGGCTGAGTGTAAGAAGCTGTAACCAGAGGTTAGCATTGCTTAACAACATGCAAACCCACGCACACCCGCTCACAACTGCTTTAATGTGCCTTAATCCCTCTGTATCCAATGGCCTTGTTCTGCCCTGCAACAAAATAAATGGCCTCTGCAAGGCTCGGAACCAGGACCCTGCACACACAGCTAATGTGATTTACCAATACGCCATGGCAGATATACAGACATCGGACATTACCACAAACATATCATACAGTGCAGTCATTCAACAGTATGGGAATGTATCCCACCATGTAGATGTATGTGAGTGTTTATGTCCAGCATATAGGTACATGCATATATAGAAATATATCAGGAGCATACCATGTGGCAACAAAGCATTACAAATGAATGGAAAGGGAAACACCAGCGAAGCCTGTATTATGTAGTGGTGTTGTCCTATGTAATATCAAGACTCCCACAGACAGACATGTGTCATTCATACACGCAAACAGTTGTACATTGGCCCTATACATCACTCTGTGCATGTAATGTACATTAGCACAACAGTACCTGTCCAATCATTATGTGAGAACATTACTCTTGCAAGGTGCTATGTGCAACATCATCATCATGATAAAGGTAAATGGGGTAACCATAGAGGGACCAGTAGTGTTGTGTGTACAATGGGGTCATCCGCATCACGTGTACCTGGACCATTTAGGAGTGATGTGCATACCAGGATCATGCGCCTGAGGGACAGGGGTGAGGATAACAGGAGTATGTTGTGATGCATATTACAAGAGTTACATGTGTCCAGTGGGCATGTGTGTGAAATGGACAGCTATGTATGGGGCAAATGTTGCCCTAGGAACCAATTGGCCTTATGTTTCCATAGGGTGAGAGTGGGATGTGGGGGAAGGAGAGTAGGTATGCCCGTGGAGGATAGGTAGGGTAGGATCACAGACAATACAGCATACAGGGTCAGTATATGACACATGTGGGGGGATACACCTCGGATGTGTATGGGTGTCCGGCATTCACAAGCCCATGGGAAAAGTGGGACAGAGGTCCCCAGCCATGGGCAGCTGCCACTGCACCAAAACAGCTGTAAAGGAGGCAGTGCTGGGGGCTGTCCAGGAGGGGCAGCCTCACCCTGCAAATGAGACACTCTGCCCTTGAGCTTGAATATCTAGCTTCAAAACCTCTTAATGAGCCCCCAACGCACCACGTCTGGGACCGCACGACAGCAGACATGTTCCTGTCTGGCCCTGCTCCCAGGGTGGACATGCCCCATCCTCAGTGGTGGTACCACCAGAAGGTGGTGCAGAACCAACAGAGGTTGAGGTCCAAGGCTGGGCCCCAGATGTGCTGTTGCCCAGTGCCATGGTCAGCTGAGGTGGGACAGGAGGTTTTGCCGGGACCTCCAAACCCATACAGCCTATGGTGTTGCAGTTTAAACACAGATATGGCTTAGTAATAGACAACAGCATTCAGGATTACTTACAACAGTATGCATAGATATGACCATCAACCCAACACAACAGATGGTATACATTTGCAGAGGGAGCACAACGCATACATATATACTGCATGACATCTGTACAATGTGTAGAAGATGTGTGACTGCAGCTATGAACAATTGCCCATTATTGGCTTGTCACTGGGAACCTCAGACAGTGTCTGTCATACCACTGTTTCATGTGACATATGTCCAGTCAGGGATGCCATGGCAGTAACACATCCCTATCACCATGTACTGGCTGCCATCCTCTCACTATGCTCCTGCTGTGCACATATGTGTGTTCAGTGTATAACACAGGAAACAAATGGTTCCACACACTGACCAGTCCACAGATGGCCCTACAGATGGGGGTCCCTCATGAACAGAGCACTGTCATGTCTGTTTTAAAACATGCAGACTAGCCATTACCACACACATGTTAAACAGGCAGTAGTCTCAATGCAGCATAGCTACACTTACATGCTGTAGTCATGTCTGGCACATCACCCTCCTGTCTTTAGGCTATTTCCCACTGTGTATGATATTTGAGGAACATCCCGATATCATCTGTGATGCCGTTTCAAAACACCACATTCAAGTACCACTCACAGCGACTGTCATGCTCAAACACCAACATAATGTTCTTAGATAATGTACTGTGTTTATCATGCGAATGGCTATAGGAACATCATCACAGCTGCTCCACATGCAGTCAGCTAGAGGTGGATTGCAATAGGTACAGAGGCCATCACCTGATCATGTCCATCACTTACCATACACATGCTACTGCTGAGCAGCTGTACACCTCCACATCCACCAGAGAGTGTGTAGGAGGGACAGACAAAGTACACCAGAGAAGGGCTTGGAGACTAAAATCTAAGCATTGTCTGTCACATGCCTACCAGTACAGGGGTCAATCCCTGACTGACTAGTCATTACTATTACATGTGCATGCATTTACTATATGTGCCACAAAGCCGGCATGTTGCTGTGCTGTAAGAACATATATTTGAGTTGGTGAGAGACTTCTGCAACATAGATATAGTAGACATTAGGTGTAGCACACATGGCTGTCCACATGAACGGATGCCATTGTCACCACAACCACACTCTCTAATGGACTCGCATTGACACTCTTTGCCAGGGCCACAAATACAATTCCTAACTACTTAGTTTGCCACACTGCAGTAATGCACAGGACTACATGCACCACAGGGGATATCTGGAGGTTCTATGGGCTTGGGCATGTGAACATGTTTGACATCTGTTGGTATACCCATGAGGGTTATACTGGGAGTGACTGTGGTTGGGAGCATCATAACCCACACACAGACACAAGGTGCCAGTACTGACATGCATGTATGCATTGCTTCATGGGTGTGTAGTGATTGGCTGTGCAAGATGGCTGTACAAGGCTGGGTGAGCGGTAATCCTTGGCATTGCACCACCTGACAATGGTGTGCAGTGTGGTACAGGGGTGTAGTGTCTGCGATGTCTCACACAGATGGGTACTACATGAACTGCCTTGACATCCTGGTTACCATTGTGTATGGCCATAGCTTTGCAATGCATGCCATGTCTGTGTTTGATAGTCCTTGACATGGACATTGCCTGGGATGTGCATGTCCCACAATACTGTACAGTGACATGCACAGGTGTACCTGGTTTGGCAGGCACATGTTGTGTACACAGACTGTTATCCTCCGATATGCCAATACTGGCCTGGTGTGGCAAAACCTGCTTATAGTCAGCAGGTCGACTCTGCACCTGCAATGATAGCATGATATAGGTATTTCCTGGTGTCAGTGGCATCCGTCCATACAGGGCACATGTGTATGACATTGTATGGCCAGTGTGGATCACATTTGATGGCACCACATATGTTGCAGGCATCTAGTGGGGAACATTGTGAAATCACATTGTCCGCAATTATGTGCCTATTGTACCACTGTACAGGGTGCCATATCCTCTGTAGCCCACTGCAATCACACCATGCCTACTATCTGCCATCACTGTGCATGGTACTAGCAACATAGAAGGATATCCTAGGCAAGTGTGTTTGTGTATGACACATGGGTTCAGGACATATACCGGGTACTAGTAGGGTTGCATACTTTGTTCACCAGGCCTTTGCCAGATGTAGGGGTATGGCTTGCCAACACACTCTCGTGGCTGACTTACATCTGTACTCCTCTTGAGGTGGCCATTGTGTCATAAGATGTATACCATATAGGAAAACTACAAAATCCTTTCCCAACTTGTCCATTGGTAAGACACTCACAGCCACACAGGCTCTGACAGCTAAACACACACACTTGCCATGTCCTGGATTTGAACCCCTATCTACCACATCACACTACAGCAATACGCATTTATGGCATGCGCTACAGCGAATACTGTGTTACAGCACTCCTAGAGGTGTATTCCTAGGTGGATGACATCAGCAGGATTGAAAAGGTGATCATGTGATTTGTTACAGAGAGTGCATACTCTACAAAGCATTGTACTACACACACACACACACACACACACACACACACACACACACACACACACACACACAGCAAGTCTGGGATTAGAGCACTGACCTAACTACTTTATCACACTACAGCATTACGTAGTTACAGAATGCGCTACCGAGATTACTGAGTCACAGCACTCCCAGAGGTGTATTTCTAGGTCGGTGACATCATCAGCCTTGCCAAAGTTGGGTATAGGAATTGTATGGAGTGTGAGTAGTCTAAAAGCATTGTTCTGTCCCCAGGCAGATGGAGACACACACACACACACACACACACACACACACACACACACACACACACACACACACACACACCAGTGGTGGGATCAGAACACCTGCCTATCTACAGATCACTATTACAGTACTACATAGTTAAGAGTTGCGCCACAGAGACTACACATTTCAAGGCTGTCATTATGACCTTCTAGGAATGTGGACATCAACAGGGATGCTGGCAGTTAAGATGCACATACCTGTGAACCTGTTTGTTTAAAGTAGGAATCCATCCTGAACTGGAGTATGCCCATCTGTGGAATGGACAACTACTATCACTATACAGGGTTACAATGGCCATGCCCATACACATAGAGGCACATAACTGACACAAGGTGTCAGTGGGCATGCGCACACACTTAGTAGCACAAGGCTGTTTGGGCTACACTCTGATTCTAAACAAAGAAGGCCACAGTGGCCATGCTATTACAGTTAGATGTACAGAACACATTGTAATGGATTCTGGTGTTAGTAGTTGTCATTGTTAACAGGAATGCTGCACTATACATATATATATATATATATATATATATATATATATATATACATATATGATACTGGTCATCTACACAACATCTGCTGCTGTCCGTCACCTTAGATGTATCATTCTATACCAAGCACAATACCACCACTCGCAGTGAGATCATGCTAGGAGTGGCAACTACTTGACCAACACAATGAGCCAATGTCCTGCTGTAATTACGAGGTTGTCCAGTGTTTGTCATTCTGGGATGACATGATTGAAAGAAGACAGGCATTTGTCATAGATCACATGCATCCATGATTCAAGGGAGTGGGGATAATACCTAGGGTCGCATTCACCCATATAGTGCCATTCCAAGGCAAATGTCCTAAACACAGGATAACACCCTGACACCTAGAGGACAACTGCATTGTATGCTTATGCTAACAAGTGCTAGATGTATAGCATTCGTAATCACAGCTGCTCACTGTAGATCCAGCAATGGGGAATACTGACATCTGTGCAGTGAGAAACACCTGGCTGAAGGCTCTGTAGTGCACAATAGCACTACCACCATATACCTGAAAACCAGACATGTGGGCCATAACACAGGTACTGACTGCTCCAGGTGGAGGTGTCCCCACATACATAAAGGCCACTCACATGTACTGACCAGTACTCCCACAAAAGGCATCACAAATGAGTCAGGTGCAGGTCACAGTGTCAAAAGCTGCATTCTAGGATGTAACCCTCAGACACCACCATGCCCTCAGACCACCAACACACATCCATACATGTGGTATGACATATAATAGTACATCATATGACCTTTGACTGGTGGACTGTACCTAGTTCTACATCAACTGTGCAGAGTACCCATGTACTGACACAGTTGCATCATGTGTTATGCAATGCAATGATACCACTGTTTGTAACCAGGTCAGCTGTACACATACCAGGGTCCCTCGATTATTTACAGCATTAACAGATGACTGTTGCTGTACACCAGTAAGCACCTTTATGTTTGGATATGACATACATGTACCTGCCCTGGATATGTACATGCCACACACATACAACATATATGTAAATAGCATAGCTGTTGTTGTCCTTTGTGCAGACAGGTGGCTACAGCCATTACACACATGCACATGGAAGGTAGGTCCATGGCTGCTGAATGCTAACAGTACATACGATGTGATATCAATGTTGACAGAGGTAACATTCCCTCTGTACTGGTCACCCATGACACCTATCATATCATACAACATTCCATGTGTCATGTATGTCATTACACATGTCCACCAAATGCAATGCCTACAAACATGCCCAAATGACAGGAATGTAGGACCTACACACATGTACTTGTAGTGGTGTGCATTCAGATACCATGCGTGTGCAGTTGCTGATGTTTGCAGGTGACGTGTGTCTTAGTACATCATGCAGCTGCTAATGCAGCCTCGACACTGGCAACTGTATATGGTGATATGCTGTAAGTACGGTAAGCTGTACTTCAGGTATGGACAGATCTGTGGACATAACTAAGTTGTGGGGCATCTTTGCAGATGGATGTTTGCTGAGGACAGCTCACAGGTGTACCACAACCATTCCTACAATAACCTGTGTAACTGCTAAGCTATGGTTTTATTAATTGAAGGGGAACACACACAACTTAGACAGCAGTCAGGGTGACACCGAAGGTGAATCACTTGACACCTGTAACAGTTAAGTCCTCCCGTGTGCATATATTGTGCATATATCAGCAGAGTTGCCAAAGGGAGCATCAGCACACTTTGTAGTGCGTGAAATACTGCTTTAAGTCTGTCATACGTATCATGAGATAGGCAGGTGTTTGATTCACAGTACTGGCATATGTGGTTATGTGTGTGTCCATATATGTCACATATGGTAGGGAATACATCTAAATTGTTACTCACTCTCCTGTGCACTGTTGTAGACATCTGTACAGACTGCAATGTAGAAAGCAGGACATAGGCAGGGGTGTGTATCTCATACATGTCAGGTATCTATATGTGCGTGACATAAGTGTATTCAATAGTGAATGCCACAGTGTGTGTGTGTGTGTGTGTGTGTGTGTGTGTGTGTGTGTGTGTGTGTGTGTGTGTATGTATGTATGTATGGCTGTCTGGTCCTTGGGGTGAGGATGTATGTTACCATAGTGAACTGATAAGACCCCTCCCCCCATCCAGGCAATGCAATCTAGTATCCCTGTTGATGTCCTCGATCTTAGGCATTCTGACTACCTGTACATGTGTAATATCTGTGGCACATCATGTAAGTGCACAGTACAGTGTAATGATGATTTGCACATAGGCAGGAGTCCTCACCTTAACACTAGCAACTTTGTGTGTGTGTGTGTGTGTGTGTGTGTGTGTGTGTGTGTGTGTGTGTGTGTGTGTGTGTGTGTGTGTGTTACTGTGTTGGTGAATCTGTGAGTGTGTGGGTGTGTTACTGCGTCTCTATATATGTGTGTGAATACCTGAGTGTGTGGGTGTATTTATGTTTGCATCCTGTCATGGGAACGTGTATTACTGCTTCCCAATGAGGCAACATGCTTTCCACTGGCCCCTACCTTTGTCATCAGCTAGACCGCTCTCTTACCTCCCCACTCCATGTAACTGTACCTGTGATGTCACCCAGTATGGCTGTCACGTCTCTAGACACAGTAGCTTAATACACAACTATCAAGCTCTTGGATCAGTAGATCAGTAGACGTATTTTGAACGTGGGACTGTCTAACTGTGATGTGGAAGCTACAAGGTGCATGCTGGTATTTTCATACATACCTGTGAGTAGTCCACATTTACATATGGGACACTAACTGCAAACACTGACATCCACTGGCACATGGAATTAGACCTGAAGGAGGAAGGCAGAACATCAAGACCAACATGCAGTTACTGTTGTTATACATGACACATACTGTTAACAGTACAAAATGCAGTCTAAACCTGTAGTACATGGTATGTCTGCTGTCTGTCAACAGTACACAACAATTGAAATCTACAATTATCTTCCTAGTCTATTCACCCTGTGCATCAGACCATATGAGCATGTCCCTGCACCGATGGTGTGGATGACAGGGATGCGGCACAGGCATCCTCATATGCACAGGGTGATAATGTTTGCCAGAAGCCTAGGCTGCACCATTGGATGACATCATGTGTGTGAGTCAGGGCCTTTGATCTCATTGGGTGTGTGTGGATGTTTATGCATGTGTGTGTGTGTGTTGCGTTGCTCTACATATGTTTCCGGTGTATGCGTGTATGTATACACACAGTTCTGGCATGTGTCTGGCCTACACAGGGGTATTATTGGCAGCTGCAGACTGTACAGGCCAGGTTTTGCAGTTCACGGTGTCCAGCCAAGGCCACTTGACCTACGCCTGCTAGGGGTTGCACGGGCACTACCAGGCAGAGGTGCAGATTAGGTACTGTCTGATGACACATGTCCACTGGAACCGTGTCCCTGTTGGGACCATCCAGGGCCATGTGCATGTGTCCTGCTGTGTCCTGGTGTGGACAGCACAGCACCAGCTGCACTGCTGCTGCTACCACCACTATGGGAGCGGGCATGTGAGGTAGCACGTTCATGTAGACCTGCAACAGGTGATGTAGCTGGCCTATGTCCACGTGCCTGATGCCTCACTACTACCAGATGTTCCAGCACAGACATCTCACTCTCACAGATTGACATGCCATGGTCAAGGACTCCAACCATGTCACCCAATCCTCTATCCAAAACTTCAGCAAGCTGATGTTGAGCATTTTCTATTGCCTGGATGTTGTTGTTTAAAGAACGGACAGCAGCCCTCTGAAGTTTCTGACCTTCTCTGTTGTGCCATTCAGCGCATGCCTGTACCTCCATTACAGCCTGAAACGTGTGTCTGGTGACACCAGCTGCTGTGCTCTGTCTTCCAGGGGCATGTTGGCCAGAGGTCCTCCTATGAGCAGCATTGGCCACATGCCTGTGTGGGGCATCAGCAGTCAGTTGGCTGACACCATGGTGTGCAGGCACACCTTCCATAGCTTCCACACTTTCCTGTTCCAAGCTACCACATGCCAACTGTCCTTTCTCGATGGCCACTGGTGATGGGGTATGTGTTGGCATGAGAACTGTGTGCGGGGATGAGGGGGATATAGGTGGAATGGCAACCAATGGCACAGATTCAGCCCCTGACAACCCTGCCTGTGCCTCAATCAGATGGACCGCATGAGGGGAACGCACCTACATCAACACCTGTGAGGGGCAGACAAGAACTGTACATTACAATCTATACAATAGACACACACAGACACAGGCACACACAAACACACACCGACACACACAGACACACACAGATGCATGCTATGGCACCCAACATGCATGTGATATGACAGAAGGCATGCAACATGCACGTGATATGGCAGATGGCATGCAGCTCAGACAATAATAGTGGTAGTTATCATACATCCCTGGGTTGCACACAACAGCATGCATATGTCATAGCAGAAGGCATGCACATTATACAATTATAGTAGTAGTTAGCATACATCCCTGTGTTACACCATGTAGACCAGCACAGGTCAACAGTACACCTGCCTGATGTGTGGCATATGACCTTGACAATCACATGTAGTAAGACATGTGATATGCTGATGTGTGCAATGACATGCATACATGTTTAACACAATGTTGTCTTGTCAAATATACAGTGGACTAATGGTGTCCCAATGCAGGGATGTGTTACACTAACATGGACCTTCTGCTGATGCATTGTTGTCTGTGCACCCTACAGATATACTGCACATTTAGCTGATGTGCATGGCCATTGCAGGAAATCATATGGCTTCTCTCTTGCTATACAGTATGAGTTACAGACACAGTTCATAGCCATGACTGTGTTCAGATACAATACATTTATACTGTGGAATGTGACCCACATCACTGAGGTGTATACATACTAAACCATAATGTGGAATGTGTGACACAGGTCACTGAAGGGTATACAGATGACACCCCTGCACATCTGCAACCATATTGCTGCTGCCTGGCAACTATGGCCAGACATGTCAAACTCATCGGTACACCATGTCCCACATGACATCTGTGTACCACACATACACACACACACATGAGGAGCAAGGATGACAGTGATGTCTGACACCAGCAAGGGGAATGTACTGTATGTGTGGCCTGATGTGGTTGTCTGTGTATGTATGTGGATACTGTACAGGTGACTGCTGTCATGTTGTGACACACTCAAGATGTTCAACATATCTTATGTGGTGGATTGATGTCACACCTACACAAGATGTGCACAGGCCTGTAGGATGTCTAGTGTTCCACATCTGCAATATAACCATTACACAAAGGCCATAGTTGGATCATGTGGAGCCAATGTAAAACAGGGTGTACCCACATGCACATCATGTCTACTGTGTGTGTTGCTTCATGTCTCTGGCCATCCTACATGCCCATGTGTGAACATGTGTTGGCCAAATAGTTGTGAAGGGAGTCTATTTCACATGTCTGTGTTGTCCTATATGACATACACCCATAGATATCATATGCTCCACTGACTACAGGGTTATACAGACAAAGGGTGGTATGTTTGGTATGTGGGATATGTTTTTCAGGATATTTAGACAGTATTGCAGCCAGCCTACTAAATGTCATGGACATGTCAGATACCACATAACATTGTTTGACATTCACAGCAGGGGTATAATCCACACCAGTGAATCCTGTGGCTAGCCATACTCCAGCTCACTGTGTAGTACTGTTTGTATTCCCCACATGTGTAGTTCTGATCTGTAGTACATGTTCCTACAGTGAAAAAAAACTCCACTACTGCATGCACAGCTGTCCATACATCTGGCAATGATAGTTTGCAAGGTTTCATGTCAGTGTTTCACACAGTTTGCAATTATTGCACATGGGCAGCCATTGTGATGCATTGCAGTTCCGGTATATTGTGACAGGACCATACATTATGTGTACATGTGGTAAATGGCCACATGGCAGATAGATCTATGCATTAACATGCCTGATAAATAATAACAGTCTCACCTGCAATGGGCTGCTGTCACAGCGGAATGCCAGAGGTACCTAAATAGGAGTGACACAGCAGTATGATAATTATCCATGCCTGTATGATAGCTACAGGTTGCAATGTGCATGTTAACACATACGCCAGTACAATAGACTATACTATGGAGTATGCACATGTGTGCATACACAGAGTAGCATACTATAGTATGCTGCATGTGTGTATACATGCCTTGCATATGATGTTACATTACATATTGTACAGTGACACGTAACTATATGAAATATAGTTGTTATATATGTAGTAGTGACTTACCAGGCAACTCCAGGCTCGGTGGTTGAGAGACACCCACTTCCACGATATCAGCTAAGGCTTGTGGATGTTGTTCTGCAGGTGTCCCCAGGTTGGTCAGTAGCTCCTCTGTATGTGTGAGTGGGGGCTGGGTTGGTGGCCCACCACCTGTTGCACCTTGTTCCCTGGTGATTGCATTTCGCCCATCTAATTAGGTCTGTACAGTGTCTGCACACCTGCTGATATGTGCGGTTGTGGCCACCCACATCATTAACCCTCCTGCAAAGTTCCTGCCAGAGGGCATCCCACTGCTGTGCATTCTGTGGCACATGGCTGAACAGTACATGATGATTATCAAGTAGGTATGGGATGAGGACCTCATCCTCCAAGTGGGTATAAGGTGTCAGCCTTGCACGCAGCATACCTGGAAGACATAGTGATGGAGACAGGTCACAGTAACTCACAGAGACGTACAGAGGTACAGCTGAACATACATGTGTATCACATTTATTATGATTAAATAGTTGTCTTTGCAAATCTACATGACACTGACACCACTGACATGTTTGTGTCACACATATTTGACACTCAATGGTGATTGGATATTTTCACCATATATGTGTGTGTCACCTGATGACATTGCTCATACTCCATTGGATGTTGTCTTGATGTGGGCATGTCTGTTTGCCTGTACTGGTGTTCTTACCTATCAGCACATGCCTGGATGTGTCCACATTAATGCAGTCAACCTTGATGCTGTGTATATGTCACATATAAAGACCTACACTGCCTTAACGGACATGACCTGTGACCCTGCAGACTTGCTCACAGAAGGTTTTACATGCATGTGTTTTTCCATATGCGTCTACATGGCACTGTATAGCAGTTCAACATCCTGCCATGTATCACCTGTGTTGCACATGTAATACACATGGGACACTGGCTAGCCTGATGGTATTTGCAGGGTTGGATATCAACTATAACATGTATGGTCAAAGTCAACTAGTAGGCTGTATGCCCTGGCCCATGTATGAGCCTAGGATGAAAGGTTATCTAGCTGTAGCTGACAGGTGGGTTTCTGGGGCCAGGTCAAGCAGTGCCACATAACTGATCCACAGGGTTAATGATATATTTACCATGTGGTCATCACACCATGTTTGAAAGAGGGGCAATGTGCAGCTTTGCTGGACAGGGATGCATAGTATGGCAGGAGTATGTAAAGTGTATGGGACAAGGATCTGTCCAGCATGTGGTGATCCTTGTACTAGGAAGGTGGATGTCCATGAAGTATGTGTTTGAGATCAGGATGTGTAAGTGTAGCATGTCTAACATCACTGGGTTGGACATGGCTTTATTCAGGGTAGGCATCATGCTACATAGTGGAGATGGGGATTGGGAAGGCTGGTGTAGGCCATCTGAACATGGCCAATACCCCTTAAAGGAAATATGTGATCTGATATGGGTCATTTGAGTGTTGAGTATGGCTGAACAATGATCTCTATATTCATGGATGGCACCCTGTCATGATTAGGGTTGCCACTTACGACTACCTGACAGGTGTGGTGACGTAACTATCACAGGAAAGACAACTGCCCAGCTGTATCCCTTACACACAGTGTCCATTATGTTGACCTCTGCCTAGGTGGTAGTTCATGGGTACATGGTTATTTACATAGGGGTGACAATGCAATATGTAGCTGTCAGATTGTGGCCATATAGGTTCATAGGTTCATAGGTTAGTACTAAGCTAACTGCCCTTGCGAGCCATTTTAATCTTAGTCAATTATCCCTTGTGAGACTCAAACCCTGCACCTTGTGTTTGTAAGGCAAGCACCTTAACCATTAGGCCACCTGTCACACACCTCACCCACAAAACCCCTTCTGTATGTTGACCGCAACACTCATTGAGTCAGCTATTGTGCCTAGGTCATAGTCATTCACATACTTCAACAGGCAGATGCCTTCTGTGTTAGTCTGTGTTGTACAGACTACAGTGAGGGGGAGTACAATGAATTAACCCTGTCTTACTGTAGCTGGCACTGGTGTGATGTGCATGTATTATTCAGACACCTTCTGTAGTGTTGGTTCTGCCAGCAGTCCAGTTGCAAAACACTCCTGTGACATAGGAATGTACATCTAGAATACTGAGTGTAGCTGGAACACAGTATGGCTGATGATGTCCTATGACCTGGCAAGGTTATGATATGCTGTGTGAAATCAACCTTACTGCCATCTACATCTGTACTGCTGACATCAAATAAGTTAATCATGGTTCATGGCCTTTCAGACCAGACTCAGCAGGGTAGTAGTGCAGTAAATCCCATTATCAGAGGTATCTCCCCCTTTGTGGGTTGTGATAACTGTTGGTGTGCACCATTCAGTGTTTACACAGCCTGACATGAAGCTATGATTTTACATTATGTTTATGTGGAGAGCAAATTGTTTTGACATATGTGTATGATACACCCTGGGATATGGACAGGTCCCATGCAGCCTGAGTGCAGCTTGTACCTGCATAGTTGTGGTTACAGGGGCTCTGTAGTGTACATGGATATATGAATGTGTACCTGTTGGGAGGACAGTGTGTTTATGTTATCCAAGACCCTATCTGGATGAACAGGTGCTATTTCCATAGGTGCAGTGCTTCTCATGCCATAACTCTGTGAAGCACATCAGGTCTTGTTGTTGCCATTATGTTTCATGGCACAGCTATGGAATCCTCTGTGGTTGGCCTCATAATATGTGGATGATTAGTTTCACAGTAGCTTTGTGTGGCATTATATGGTGTATCTGCATCTTACAGATGCTGACCATGGGTCATCTTCCACTCATGTGCGTTGACCCTTCCAACAGTTACTACCTTCTGTTGTACAGTTTAAGGCAGGGAACCACCAGTTCACCTTCATGTTTGTGTTTGGTTGAATCATGTTCCTGTTTCAATGGCACAATCACTGCACATATGTGAGTGCTTAAAGTGCATTTGTGTAGGACTCAGCATTTGCACATGCATTGCACATCTGCATGGGTGCCATGACAGTCACCACTTCACTCTTAAGGAGCATAAAATTGGCTTTGAAGACTGACCATGTGTGGCATACTGTTAGCCCTGTTGGTGTGACTATGGTGATCCAGGTCATTGCTGTTGCTGACATCCAACATGCATTGAGCACAGGTGTTGGTACATGATGAGTCTTCCCAGTTCATAATGGGATAGCTGAGTGGCCATGATTATAGTTTCCTGTCTCAAAACTGGTATTCCCCATTACAGCACAATGGCAGTTGGGAATTCTGAGGCATGGTGGATGATCTGTCACAAAGGGCATTTTGGATTAAACTTTGGCACAAAGGTAGTTGCTCAGCATAATGCATCTTACTTTGTGCAAGTGCAACTAGTGTGGGGGTGTACATATCCCTCAGGAAGTTGGACACTCCTGTGGGCCATGTGTTCCAATAAATGGTGATAGCCATGAGGTGAGGTATGTGTTATAACTTGGTCATGCAGGGGTGCTCTCCAGAGCATTGAACCATAACTATCACTGCACAGATATGTTCCGCATGTTTCAGATTGCCGTAAGTGAGTCCATATTGAGTACCTGATTAGTATCATTGAGTATCAAGACCCACAGTTTATTTCTTGGCTCTCCCTGTTGCACCAGTGGACTTTCACTTGAACTTGGCATGATGAGGGCACTATAGGGGAAGCACAGGCCATTGCCAGTATCCAGCTTCTCAGGGGTGACAGGTGCAGGCTCTGTCAGGCAAAGCATCATGGTCTGTCAACCATGTCATCCCAGGTAGAGAGAGATGCTGGATACCCTTTGAATTACACCAGTACATTACACTATTGTGGAATACAATCCTTGTCCCTGTACTGCTGCATTATTCTGGCCAATGGCAGAATGCTACCCAGGACCTGGAACATACCTGCATGGGCTACAAGACCTGATGGTTCCTACATGTGTTTCCATGCAGTCAAGGCTACTGCATCACAGGTCCTGCACTACAACATAGAATATGCCAGAGACGTGTATAGTTCAAAAGGTGGTCTGAGTGTATGGGTATGTGGCTAATCATGACAGACATGTAGTTGACAGTATGTCTGCCCTCATATAGTTTAGTGTGTAACATAGTGCTAGAGTTTGCATTCACAAATGCGTACTGTTGGCCATGTTTCTGGCCACGTGTTCTGAGGAGTGACACAATTATGCTAACTATGTCATACAGTCTTTGTATCCTGTTGTCTGTCTATTCCAACTTGGGAGGCCTCTTGCTTGACCATAAACTTAGAGGCCTCTGTGGATGTGTGTGAATTCTGGTGACATGTGTGTGTGTCCTTACTGTGTTCTGGCAAGGGTATGTGTTGGTTGTGGTGATGGGATGCATGTGTTAACCTACACCTCTTGACTGTTTAGTCCAGTCATGGGTGTAGAATGGACTGCCTCCAAGCTCACCCCTGTAGCTGCATCCCAGACAATCTGTGGGGTGTTGTGTTGGGCGGGTTTGGCAGTGTACATGTCTTAGAGATTTCATTCTCCTAGGATGGCCACATACACAAAGCTAACATTAGTAAACACCAGTAGCTGACTAGTGGACATGACTGTATGAGCATTCAGTACTAAAAGTACCATGTACTGTATTTAGTTTACTTACTGCTTATGCAGATGTTTTAGACAGTGATGCTCACAAGTACATATCTGTGTTATGGACGTGGCAACACTAGCTGTTACAGGAACATGGTAGCTACCTTTAGTAGCAGTCCCACTCTGAGGGCCACATCACATCTTGATAGTTGAGTACAGATGATTCATGTGTCAACAGGGCTGTATCCTTGTCTGGGTATATGCTCACATACCCACCAGAACCATGAGCTCTGTTGGCCACAGACACCCACTCCCCACACAGAGTCAAATATCAATAGACTCTGCTGCCAATATTGACATGATCAGGATATGATCAGATAGTGTAAGCCATCACCTATGAAGCAGCTATTACACATGGGCAGTGGTTTCCTACATCTTACACACCTACAGCAGATGTCACACTAGAGTTAAAGATGATATGTGCCCTGTTTCATTACTAGTACTGTCCACATATTTCCAAGCAGCTGTTAGTCTGCCAATGAGAGGTTAGGCTACACAAACCTAAACATTCAACCAGTGTGTCTCTACTGTCAATATCCACTCTATGCAGGTGTGCACATAGCCATTTGGCACAGCCCTGTAACAAGGGTCAGTACACATTTGCAGAACATGCAAACATGCACAGCTGTCATTGCTTGCAAACCATACTAGAGAGGTGGATATTAGGCAATGTGGACCTTTATGCAAGGCTCAAAAGACAAACCCACCACCGTATATAGCACAAGTAACCAAAAACTGAGGGTAATACTACTCAACTCCAGAAGTCTGGACCTCATATTGCATGCACTCGAGGCACTCCTCTGTATGGAGAACATTGATATCTGTGCAGTAACAGGAACCTGGTTTAAGGCTCCAGAGAGCACCACAGCACTACCAGGCTACAACTCATATCACACCTTTTGGCCACAGAACCCGGACCAAAACACAAATGGCAGGGGTGTATCCATATTCATCAAAGATACTCACACCTCCAGGTTAGTGGTGCAGCACAATGCATCACAGATCATCCAAATGCAACTAACAATGGCCATAACTGCATTCCAAATTGTAGCTTGCTACAGATCATCCACCATGACCCAGGACCCACAATCTGCATTTCCGGAGACACTGGGACATATGAAGGTCCTACCAAACACCCTAATACTGGGTGATTTCAACTATCCAATCATTAACTGGGAGAACTACTCGAGTACTAACTACCTTTCCCAGCTCTTCCACGAATGTATACACTCAAACATCCTGGATCAACTGGTCAACACCCCCACCAGAGGAAACAACATATTGGACCTGGTCATCACCAACATGGGCGACCAGTGTTCCACACCTGACATCAACCCTTCGCTGGTTAGACCAGACCATGGGCTAATCACTCTGGATATTCACATTCTGCCCACAACCCCAAACAAAGAAACCAATGTGAAATACTTTTCCAAAGCAAACTTCACATTGCTTAAGACTGAGGTTAAAAGGTTCACAGCCACCACGACAATGGACAATGCTGACCAGGATGCTGAAACCTATACAAAGGCACTCTATGATCATCTGCAGGAATGCATGGATCATGCTATCCCAAGGCAAACCAAGACTCACTCCTCCAAGAAAAGGCAACCAGTCTAGTGGACCCCTGCCATAAACAGGCTCTATGATAGAAGGAGGAAACTAGTACAGATAAGAGTGAAATCCCTAGAAGGAAAGACATCCCTGATCAGTATCAACAAGACACTACGGTCCCTCATAAATTCTTCCAAGGCTAGCTTTGAAAGAGATAATTCCAATGACTCTAATGATGACCACAAAGTGTTCTTTAGCTATGTCAAGAACCTAAGTGGATACTCTCAGATCTGCTCTGGGTTGGTGCAGACTGGCAGACAATACACTGAAACGACTGATATTGCCAACATTTTGGCAGCCAGGTTCAGTGCAAACTTTACACCCCCAAAAGGGCCCATAACCCTACCAGAAGAATGTACTACCCCAGCAATCACCGATACACAGGTTAAAAAAGCCCTATCCAAAGCCAAGAACACAGCCTCAATGGGACCAGACGGCGTCCCAGGCTGTGTCTTACAACAGCTTCAGAATGAACTAACCCCTCGCCTAAACGCACTGTTCAAACACAGCCTCTCTACAGGCTACATACCCACAGAGTGGTGCACAGCAACAGTTATTACACTCCACAAAGGTGGGGCCACAATGGACCCCAGGAACTATTGCCCTATAAGCCTGACTAGCCTGTTCTGCAAGGCTATGGAGCACATCATCATGGATCTCATTCACAGAGACATTGGGTACCTCCAAACCTTTGACCCCACTCAGTTTGGCTTTGTTAAGGGCAGACCATGCCTCCTAAACCTGGTGGACTTCTTTGAGACAGTTACTAAGTCATTAGATGAGGGTAAGGAGGTCCACACAGCCTACCTTGACCTTGCAAAGGCTTTCAACACCATTCCCCATTCTGGTATTATAGACATACCCATCAACCTGAACATTAACCCCTATGTCATAACATGGTTTGCAAAGTGGCTCATGGACAGAACCCACACAGTGAGATTTGCAGACCTTAGGTCCGACTGTAAACCAGTTACAAGTGGTGTCCCCCAGGGCTCAGTCTGAGGACCCCTTATGTACTGCAACAGGTGTGTGGTGACCAAGGCATGAACTGTAGACAAGTGTTGATACTGCAATGCCATTCCTCCTTTCCAAAACACTGTACCCATTAACTACCACATAGGTAGAGATCTACCTAACAGTGAAGGTGTGATAAGGGAACATGGGACACAGGTGGACAGTAGCCTCCACTTTGATGAAGACAGTGCCACACTAGACCT
This sequence comes from Protopterus annectens, assembly GCF_019279795.1. Classification (NCBI taxonomy): domain Eukaryota; kingdom Metazoa; phylum Chordata; order Ceratodontiformes; family Protopteridae; genus Protopterus; species Protopterus annectens. The sequence goes on along the minus strand of NC_056729.1, from coordinate 611,316,728 downwards.
GTAATCAGTCTGTGTGGTATGTGTCATGACAACAAGTGTGTCATATATGGAAATATAGGTCAGTGTTCCCCTCTACTCATCACAATGCCCTGTGTGGTATGTACCTCACATGACACCTACACCAGGTGAAAAGGCCACAGACATACCTCACAAAGGGTAATTCTGGCCGCAAACAGATGCCCTATGCAGACTGACTCACAAAATCACATCTACACTGTATTGCATACTGGCCACACAGAGGTGACCTCTGCTGGACATACAGAGTTATGTCACACCCATAGCTGGGTGACAACCACCATGGCAACATATCACAATACCTCCGGGATACACGCTCTAGGGCCCTAAACCTTGTCAGCTCACTAAACAGCACATGCTGGAGTGATAGGTTCCTATCTCAGAGATATGCCATACACTGGAATAGACCACCTAGCAATAGCAAACAAGGCTCCTCATTAGCAGTTGTCATAAATACCCCTGATGATTGTGTGGGAGATTGGTAATACACCCCAGGAACCACCTCTGTGGTTCTGGTTGGCAGGGGCAAGTGAAATCAATGTACATGTGTGTCAAAGGCCAGGGTAGCATATGGCTAGGCTGCAGTAGGCCCTAGGGCCAATAACATATTACCTACCTATGACACTATGCACTCACACATGTACTCAATGCAATACCTGCTATGTGAGGTTGAATAAGTGTAACGCTGAATGTGTGCAAGGTCTGTAAAGGTGTGATAGCTTAGTGTGAAGTTGTATCTGACATGGTAGTGACTATCCTAGCTGTGAGGCCAGCAAATGACGTGTAATGTACTGTTAGGCAGACATAGTAGTACGGCATATGATATGACGTAGTTCCTTGTTGACGACTGTGGGGTCTCATTGTAGGCTAAAGCAATACATGTATGCTTAGTGAGTGGTACTGCTGTTGAATCCAACTCCCATATGAACTGTAGTACTACCTGAAGTTGTAGGCCTAAACAGCACAGTATGGTGTGTGTTCACATTGCTTGGAAACACTGTCATGTGTGTTTCCTGTAGTCTGCACAGAGGACAAATCTCAGGCATAAGGGTGTGTAAGTAGTGGCACACTGTTCTGTATGGTACACAGGTAATGCTCATCTGTGTTGGCATACAGTGGTGCATTGTATTTTGTCTGATGTATGTGTAATTATGCCTGTACAATGGCTGCAATCATATGTGTGTTACAGGGTATACATGTGTATCCAGCAACATATATACTCTGTTACAGCAGTATGCTGTACACATCTGTTAGGCAGGGCTATGGCATCAATGACTAGGGTGATTGACTGGTACTACTGTATCTGTACTTTACATCCATTGCAATGGATGACATATCTGTTCGTGCATTGGCGTGATATACACCCCTGTGTTGAGGTTGTGCATTGTGTCACAAACAGTGTGCCGAGTACTGTTGTATAGTGGTGTGATATATAAAGTGTGCCAGGCACTGTTAGTTAGTTGTGGCCTGAGAACCAATATGTGGTACTGAATGTGTGTAACCTCTGACAGATAAATGGATGGTATATATGTCAGTAAGAAAAGGAAAAGAGTAACACCCACCAGGGCAGAATAAAATGAAAAAACTTTTAGTTGCCACAAAGTCCAGCAGCCATACCACGAAGGTGAATTCACAACAGGAAGTTTATTGGAACAGGCAGATAATTTTAGACTGATACAGACTAAGCATAGTAGAATGCTTTCGCCAAACAGTTAGGCATCTTCAGAGTCGTAACAAAGAACAAACATCACATACATTTTAAATACCATACTCCATGCTGCTATTGGTTGAACCAAATGCCTCCCCCACCCACATTGATTAATAAAACTTCTTAATAAATAACATTTATTACACTTTTACATACATATTAATGGTTTAAAAATTGTTTAAAAATTGTTTAAAAACTCCTCAAAAGTTAGGTTTTGTTCTAATTTGTATAAATACATTAACAACTACATGTAACAATAAATTACATTTACTTCACAAAAATAAACATAGAATTGATTCAAAAAAATAAATTCAAAAAATTCAAACAATGCAAAAAATACTCTAATTAATGGTTATATCTGATGGGATCTAAGTTTTAGTATAGGTTTAATAGAGATGTGGTCATTTAACCCTGGGGGTCTACAGGCATCTAGTCTAATTTGCCATTCTGTTTCTAAAGCCCCCACCCTATTGACCACATCTCCACCTTCACCACAATCAACTACACGACCTATAACAAAAAACAAAAACTTTTTTAAAATCACTACATTGTATACTGTGCAAGTATAGTGCATTGTGCAAGTCCTTCTTTTTGATTGACCTTGAATGTTCAGAAATCCGGTCTCGAAGCCTCCTAATAGTTTTGCCTACATAGTATGCATTACAGGAAGAACAGGAGGCTAAATATACAAGGTTTTTAGTACAACAGTTACATTTTCCAGGACATTTGATAGTATATTTGTAACCCTCTACACATACATATGAACCTTCGTACACAAACCTGCACCATCTACAAAATCCACACTTTTTCATACTTGACCTATAATTTTTTATTTTATTCTTTTCTAGGATTCCTTTCAGGTTCTCCCCTCTACTGTACACAATATTAGGTCTTTTACCAAGAATCTTTTTGACCTCTTCACTTAGGGAAAAATTCCATACTCCCTTAATCATTTCAATAAACATAGGTGTCATCCCATTCTACTTTAGCACTAAACGTAGACCTTCAATCTTTTCGTCCTTCTTAACATCCTCCACTTCTCTTAATGTTGCTCCACCCAATAAAATTGGGGCATATCTACCTCTTCTTTCTCTATTTACATCTCTCTTTACACTAAGTAACAATTTTAAAGGGTATCCACGGTCAAGAAACATTCCAATCAGTTTGAACATTTCGTCCTTGAAATCCCCATCTTGACTAACTAGCCTGGACGTTCTGACCATTTGAGCCTTAATTAACCCCTTACGTTGATGAAATGGATGGTAACTATTAAAATGTAAAAGGGAGTTGGAATAGTTTTCCTTCCTGTATATGTTACTTGTAAAACCCCCTTCACTTTTACAAATCAACACATCTAAGTAACAAATACTGTCATTTTTCCAATTGAATGTAAATTTCAAAAAGTTTGTTGTTTTTCCTAGAAAATCCACAAATTCAATTGCTGAATCCTGGTCACCCTTCCATAATATCAATATATCGTCCAAAAACCTATTATACATAAGTATTTTCTCCATGTATTTACTGGACAAAAAAATGTGTTCCTTTTCCCAGGTCAATAGTACTGCATTCGCAAACAAGGGGGCACATTTCGCCCCCATTGCTACTCCTAATACCTGTTGGAAAAGATCACCTTCAAATACTAGAAAATTGTTTTTTAACACTACTTCCATCAGGTCTAAAAGGAAGTTCGTTTTCTGTCCGTTAAACAGGCCACTCTTGACCATGGCTTCAAAAAACAACTCTAGGCCCTCCTCCTGTGGAATAACCGAGAATAGGTTTACCACGTCAATAGTCAGGAACCCAAAGTCCCCCTCTATTTTTCCTACATCTTTAAACCTTTTCAAACAGTGCCAAGAATCTTTTATTATATGTTCAACATCATCGAACATAGATTTAAGTGAAATGTCAACAAATGCAGCTATAGGTTCAGTTTTAGATCCTCTTGCACTTACAATAGGCCTATATTCCAATCTATCAGCACCCTTATGTGTCTTTGGAATACCGAACAATGTCGGTATTTTTGGAAATTTAACTGATAGAAAGTCATATTCACTTTCATTAATTGAACCTTGGGACAAAGCATCGTATAAAAAAACATCAATTTTCATGTAAGCCCTATTTATTTCACTTCTTGACACAGCCTTATACGTTTCATCTTTATTTAATAACGCTGTTATATCAGAAATGTAATCAGTGTTTGTCATAATCACTGTGCCCTCTCCCTTGTCGGGCTTCATAAATCTGTACATACCAGATTTTTTCAGGGAGTCCAATAAATCTCTTTCTTTCATTGTTAAGTTGTCGTCAAACACCTGAAAATTTTTTAACATCTCCCTCGTTTGGGCCTCCACTATTCTTTCAAAACCTATAACTTCCGTATGTAACGGAGGCATAAATGCACTTTTCCTTTTGAAATTGTTAACAGGGGTGGAGTTGTTCACATTTATTGTTTCACTCTTCCCCCTTGTAAAAAACATTTTTAAATGCATCTGCCTAGTAAACATTTTTAATTCCACCAATGTTTTCACAGTGTCAGGTTTAAACATAGGGACAAATTTAACCCCTTTTGCAAATAATTCAAAATACTCATTGTTAATGTTTAAGTCTGTGTAGTTATAGATGCAATAACCATTTTTCCGATAAACTTTAAAGTTTTTTCCTTCTTTAATGACAAATTCGTAATTATCAAAAATCTCTGACACATTACAACTTTCTTGAATACATTTCTCATGTGTTCCTTCTGAACTACTATACGGAGAAGTCATATTGTTCTCATTACATACGTAATATATATCATCCGTGTTCTCCGAAGGTAACATCATGTTGTCATTGTGTAAAAAACTTTTCTCATTAACATAGTCAACATTTACATCTGTACTGATCCCATCATTGTTAACAAACTCACAGGTGTTTCCCCTAAAAAAACTTTCATTACAAATATTTTCATTATTATCAAAACTTTCATTCAACAAAATATTCTCCCTTATTATGCAGTATGCCACCTATAGTAACAACTGTACACATCTGTTAGGCAGGGCTATGGCATCAATGACTAGGGTGATTGACTGTTACTACTGTATCTGTACTTTACATCCATTGCAATGGATGACATATCTGTTCGTGCATTGGCGTGATATACACCCCTGTGTTGAGGTTGTGCATTGTGTCACAGTGTGCCGAGTACTGTTGTATAGTGGTGTGATATATAAAGTGTGCCAGGCACTGTTAGTTAGTTGTGGCCTGAGAACCAATATGTGGTACTGAATGTGTGTAACCTCTGACAGACAAATGGATGGTATATATGTCAGTAAAGTGATATCTGTGGTTAAAGGTGTAAAGTGTGCCACAGGACTCGCTCACACATATTGTTCATATCTTTTTCAGCCAGATGGCCCACCAACGCAACCCATCATACACAGCAGCAGAGGAAGATGAGATACTGCAAAGCCTGCAGTACACAATGCTGTTTTCCCAAAGCAGCCAGCACCAGGATGAGTGGACTGCACTGTGGCAGGATCTTGTTCATCGGGTAAATGATATAGGCATGCATAACAAGACATATGAGCAGGTACGCCATCACTGCAGTGATTTAATTAGACATGTCCAGTGGCGTGTGTCTGATATCCAAAGACAACAGCTTACCACAGGTGGTGGGGTGGCCATTCACCCCCCCTCACCAGAGTGGAGGAGCTGCTCGTAAGCGTGGTGGCTCCTGGACAACAGCAACATCTACCTCTGACATGTGTTGTCATGGAAGCCGGTGCCACCCAGCATGTCCACATGGAGCAAGCCGGTAACATGCCCTATCTGTAGATTACAGTTAACTGTATTGTTAGATTATGTCTATGTGAGATGTGTACTGTGTGTTTAGCAGTTGTGCTGCCTAGTGTTGTGCAATACTGATATTTTGAATATCTCTACACCTGTGACTGTTGACTGTTGTTTTACTGTAGTTTAGCATATCCACTGTAGCAATTCCACAGTTGTGGCCACTGACGAACTCTCTCATATTCTCGTAGGTCCATCTGGTGTGACAGCAGGGCAGCCGATCCATGCTGGTGAGTGTGGTATAACTGCAATGTTGGTAATGAAATTTGCATGTCATAGGTGAGGTGTAGGCCATATACACGTAACACACCTACGCATAATGCGTACCGTGCATGTTTGCTGTAAGACGTTGCACAGCTCAGTAATGTCAGTAGCTGCCTCAATGACGTGCAATAGACAGAGCATCAGCATACTGCATATTGGATAGGCATAGTTGCTACAGCTGTACACAGCATAACACGTTTATCATACGCAGTACATAAAGACATGCTACATATGGCATAACCACACACCCGCTGTAAGGTCACACTTCAGTATCCCACATGTCATCCACACACACATGATGTACCTCAGGGGTAGAAGCCTATCATGGGGCTGTGCAACACTCTTCAACACATAACAGAGTCTGGTTAGGCAATGCTTCCTATTGGGCACCTCATACACCGATGTACAAAGTGGCTGTGTAATAGTGAACGTAGCCATGGCACTGCAGTTCAGGTACAGCATGCTAGGCGGTGATCTGTCACACATTAGTAGGTGTGAGTGACCACAAGATGCATGATGATGATGGCACATGGTACTACGCCCCATCCAGTTACAGTGACCACAGTACTACACATAGCAGTCATTGCTTTGCACCTCATTGTTGTGTGTGTGCAAACATATGCACTTATACACAATATGCATAGCATGTTGTGTGTGTGCTTACATATGCCAGTATACACAATATGCGCAGCAGTCGCCATCTCTACAAAGTGTCACATATATGTCCTGGAATGCTATTGGGTGTATAGGTCACATAACACACATTGGGGTATGTGTGGTGTTTAATGTTGCAGTCGTGTAGCATGCCATGTCATGGCTGGCACCGACATATCTGCAATATGTCCCACACTCACCATAACCACTGTACAATGGCCATGTCGAGCATTGGGATTCCTTCACGTCTACATGCACCGCTCATCCCATGTCTGTGCAGTGCATGCATGTGCTACACCTGTGCCCACTATTATCTGCTATGGACACAGACACTGTAAGCAGACATGGCAATCTATCACAGATAACACATGCAGCCATGGTATGTATACAATTGAGTGATGGTGCACAGTACATTGCAGGGCTGATAATACTTGCACAGCAATGTTGTGTCCATGTACACATTGTGTTCCAGGGTGTAGCCAATCACTGAACAACTACACACATGCATCAAAGCCATGTATAATGTCATTAAATAGGGCCATCTACACTTGCACTGCATGGTCTTGAGCAACACATATTCTGCATGCTGACATGTGTGAGGTGACTGCCTTGTGATACTGTCACCCACCTTCACCCACAATTTTGTATGTGTTGGATTGGTGTGTGTGTGTGTGCATGTGTGTGTGTGTGTGTGTGTGTGTGTGTGTGTGTGTGTGTGGGTGTGTATGCTGTAGTGAGCAGTGTATTTGTGTGCATGTGTGGATGTGTGCTAACATCATGTACAGAGTGTAAAGTGTGTTTCCTCTCTTCCTTCCACAGGTGCTGAGTTAGGGGTGGCTGATAGCAGCAGGGAACCTGAAGTCACTGCCCCTAATAGTGGAGATGATGAGACATGTATTCTGGCACAGGAAGATTTGACAGGGTCTGTCGTTGTTCCACCATTCGACAGCACACAGCGTTCAACCCCATCTATGCGCACACTCATACTCCAATACATCCCTCATCACCAATGGCCTTAGCCGAGGGACAGCATACAGTTGGCATTGACCAAGAGAGTGTGGTACCCATGGCACGTGCATCCCCTCACAGCAGCCATAGCCAGATTACCAGAATGTTACCACATAGGCGGATGTCCAGGGGTTCTTGGGGGAGCACCACTGGTCATATTACCCCTGGCAGACATGCCCCAGAGGTATTACAACCTCCAGTATGTTCCGGGCTGTAATGCAGGCACTGGCACGTATGGAACGGTACACCCGACAGGGACTACGGGTGCAGAGGGCCCATTACACTGCTATCAATGACAGCATCCATGACCTTGCCGATGCCATCCGGAATTACACCGAGGTCATTGATAGCCATTGGAGGGAGACATTAGATGCCCTCCACAATGTGTTTGCCATGAGCCAGGACAGTGAGGGATGGTTGAGAAGTCAACGTGGACACATGCCAGCAACAGCAACAGCTGGCAGTTGTCGCGGACGGACCATGGATCACAGCTGCTCCCGTAGTGGCAGTACCAGCCGCAGCAATGCTGGGGCTGGCCTGTCCATTGACCATCCTACTAGACCACATGCACATGGCACTGGCCAGTCCCAGCAGGGACATGGGTCCAGTCATCATACCTCTGCCTCTGATGATAGTACCCAGTCAGGGTTGGTACCCGATACTGCCCATAGCACCCCTGCCAGGCACAGGTACCGTGTCCATGACTGGAGACAGTGATCTGTACAGCCTAGCAGGTACAGTCTGTGGCTGTCCCACAACCACCCATATAATGCAGCCACATGGTGGAGTTGTGTGCATGCAGATACACACACATTAACCAAACAACTAGGGCTCACACATACACACACACATTACATCAACATTGACCCATGCTGTACTGTTGTCCCTCACACACACACACACACACACACACACACACACACACACACACACACACACACACACACACACAGACATGTCGATTGGATGGGTCAATGTCGGGCTCTGGCAAACCAACAACACACCCTGTGCATATGATGACACCTGTGCCACCTCCTGTCACCTGTAACATTGATGCAGTAACAGGCTAACATGGTTCTGATGCACAGGGTGACATTATAGCAGTGTAGCAATATTAGCAAGTTGTCAACAGGAAAGTGTAATGATATCCTTGTAGGTATATCTGAGCAGGCATTATGCATCACAGCTCTGATAGTCAATGTAGCATTGTTTACACCAGTGTTAGGTCTGAGTATGTATTGTCCACCCATGTGCCACTTGGCTGAAGTGTACAGTGCTGCCAGCATGTGTTAGTGAGTGGACAGTACGTGTGTGATGTGTCCATTACAAATTAGCAGGTGTACATCTGTGAACATGGTGGGTGCGCACTGTCTGCATGTACATGCATAGTGGACACGTGGGATGTGCGACATACCCTGTTGTACACATTGTTAACGTCTCATGGTATCTTTCGATGGCCAGTATGCATTCTATTACAGATATGTACTAACATGGGTACACATGTGTGTATGACATGGGTTGACACTATGCTGTGGGTGATACTGTTGATATCTGTCAATGATTTGCAGTCTGGTAGTATACACCACCTCAACAGCATGACTATAACCAATCATTAGATGATGTCCTGACAAATGGCACACAGTTCTAGGGAACTCAGTAATAGCTGAATCCTTCCAGTACTATACTATAACAGTAACCAGTGGTATTGACTGCCACACATTCCTGGGACCACACCTGTGTGGCATATAGCTCTCTTAGGTACATGCAAACACACTAGGGATATGTCCATCCACATCTGGAAATGCATGCATTGGCCTACACTGCATTCCCTGGATGGGAGGCATATCCTACACAAGGGTATTATACAGACAGATACCTGTTGTCCCATACATGCTGTATAGCAGTAAGCCGACTATGGCATAGTCATCCACATTTACTATACATACTATCCCAACAGTACCACATAGGTGGTAGCCCTCAACATGTATGTTGGGTACCAATGTGTACATACAGACACGTGTTATGTCATCTGTCCCTTGGTATCCACATATACATAGGTATTGTGGGGTCCCTCGGTGTTTCACATAACACATTAGGGGCCTGAATGCATAACCACAGGGCTGTTGTACACCTATAATGACTGTCCATTATTGCCAGTCATTGTTGTGTATGAACATGTCTGACATATACCCCAGGCAATTACCCTCACTCACAGTACTCTATAGTAAGTGTCATGGGTGTGTGTGGCACAGATGACCTTGGCCACAGATCACTACAGTGGCCGGGCTTGTCGCATACATACATATGTGACCTACGATCTGAGACGCAGCGGCACAATCTGTCAAAGGAAACAAATATATTCATGTAGTATGCAGGCTTCACACCTATGTACTGATTGAGGTCACATGTACACATATTTATTTGCCACACAGATACCTGATGTGTGCAATGCACATACTGTTTTAATCATATGCCATACCATAGTAAAAGCAAAACCCACACTACATTCACCAACTGTGGCACACCCACACACTCAGCAATTGCAGGATTCAAACCCCTACCTAACTATGTTATGATACTAGAGAGATACGCATTAACATGGCACGTGATATGCTTTACCGGGTGGTTTCTGTTCTCCTGCTATATTTGTAGGATGCTGACATCATCAGACATTCCAAAGAGGAATGTATCTCTTTTAATGTGTTTTCCCAGTCTCCAAAAAGGCCTCTCCTCTCAAATGGAATCACACACACACACACACACACACACACACACACACACACACACACACACACACACACACACACACACACACACACACACACTGTCAGTGCTTGCAGGATTCAAACCCCTACCTAACTATGTTATGATACTAGAGAGATACGCATTAACATGGCACGCTATATGCTTTACTGGGTGGTTTCTGTTCTCCTGCTATATTTGTAGGATGCTGACATCATCAGACTGGACATGGTAATGTGTGTACACTTTGTTTTATGCAATCCCAGGAAAGAATCATGTGGGTCGGCAGGTATCAACAGCTTGAACAGGACCCCATGATTCTCACCTTGTGTGATCTATCTGTGGACACATTGCTGGTTTTGTGGATACGACATGTGTCTGTGATGTTGATGAAGAGCTATTCAAAGTCTATGTGGGACATGTGTAGCTCTGTTCAGTGATGTATGTCTTGGGTGGCTGCCTTGCAAACAGTGTAGCATGTTTGGAAACCATGATCTGCACATGAACATACCACAGTTGGTAGGGTTGCGTGTTTGTCAGCTTCCAATAGCTCTGTTTATGACTTCAACCATGATGGACTCCATGGCCTTGCAGATCAGACTTCATATGCTTACTGGACTATACTTCCCATGGTGTGTTGTGCACCCACACTTGTGGGGAGTGCCATATGTTGCTGTAACACATTCAACGGTTCCAGATCCTGTGGAGAGGGTAGTCTCAACAGACTGTTCAGGTCCAGGGTCTGTTTGTTCTGTAGTTCATGCATGACACATATTGGGAAACAATGTAATCCAATTGCTGCCATGCTTTTGGCTTTGGGGGGGAGCTGTTCAGCCATTCTACACGTGATATCTCCTGGTATGATGACAGGGACAATCATCAGTGGGAGGTGGGTATGTATATATGGGCCTGTCTGACAGGATGCCGGCATTGTCAGTAAGGTACAGTTGGGTCTGACTCAGGACATATATGAGTGTACATTACTATTTATGACATAGCTGAAGGACATGTCATGATTCTCAGTTTGGACTCCTTCTCAGCTACTCTTTACAAAACACCAACAAACCTGAGCACTAATCCCGGTTATACTCTTTTACACACTTAACACCCTACTGATCCTTTGTGATCAGGCTACAGGGTATGTCATCATAATATACTGGCATGTACTCTCCAGTCCAGCTAGTGAATATTGTGGTTTTGACACAATGTCACATCTGCCTCATGTACACAGACAACCCTCTCCTCCTCCCAACACACTCAGATATATGTGAGAGATGCAACAATTTTGACATACAGGAGGCTGAGCTCTCTCGACCCATGACTGGCATAGTCTATCAGGTGGTGAAGGTAACCACACACACCACATATCAGTCTCAAATACACCTATAGCGACAGCAATCAAACCACATTATCACACATACACATACTCAGAGGCTGTACATACACTCTGCCTAAGCAGCAGAGACCTCCAAAGCAGACACACAAACAACTGCTACCCCACTACAATGCCCACATATCACATAGTTCACAATGTCAGTGTGCCACACAGTCACTGCCCTTCAGGCTAAACAACACACCTGATACACTTGTAATAGGTGACACTTAATGTCAGACACACTGACGTCCCACTCACCAGGCCAAACAAGGGAATAGTCACTTTGAGCTGTCTCTTGGGTGCCAGGATCTGCCACATGACACATGCACTCGCGTCACTCCAAAGCAAGTCCAGGACTGGCTCCATCATTGTCCATGCTGCTGCGTACAACCTCAGACATTCCTCCCTGGACCACATGACATGATACATAGAGGAACTCTCTGATCATGTAGCCCAGACCAGTATGACCCTTATCTTGTCTAGCATCTTACACTCACCAAGTATGATGTCACAGTATACCAACAAACTGATCACGTTTAACAGTTGGCTAACATATTGGTGTTATTCAAAGGGGATACAGTGTCTGTCAGCCTGGGGTGGCATGCTCGACATGCCACGTAGCTTCCCTATGGACAGCTTGCACCTGTCACCCTTGGACTTTTGAATACTGGCTAAGGCACTTGCTGCCACCATACTGCCTTTTTTAAGCAGGGCTCAAAAGACAAACCCACCTCCATAGACATTACAGAGTACATGACACTGAGGGTAATGCTGCTCAACACCAGATGTATTACCCTCAAATTACGCCCACTCAGGAATCTCCTCAGTATGGAGAATAGCGATATCTGTGCACTAACAGACACCTGGTTTAGGCTCCCACATACACACCAGCACTACCAGGTTATATTTCATACCATGCTTTCTGACCACAAAACTCGGAATGGCCAACACAGATAGGGGGAGTATCCATATACATCACAGATACACATACCTCTGGGTTGGTAGCACTGCACAAAGCATCACAGACCATACATATGCACCTAACATTGTGCAAATCTGCCTTTTGGTTTGTTGCCTGCTACAGACCACACTCTCAAACTCAGCAACCACACACGGCTTTCCTGGGAACACTGGACAATATGAAGTTCTCCCCAAACACCATTATATTGGGTGATGTCAAATACCCACACATTGACTGGGTATAGTACTCAGGCCCCAACACCCTCACCCAACAGTTGCTACTATTTGTAAACTCATATGCTATGGCACAACCGGTCACCACACCCACAAGAGGGGACAACATATTGGACATGATCATCACCAACATGGGGACTCTATGTTCCACACCTGCGATATACCCCTCATTGATAAGGTCAGAACATACATTTATCTCACTGGACATCCATATCCCATCCCCACACCCATCCTGGGTAATCTTGGTGAACTTCTCAAAAGCAAACGTCACACTTCTCCAAACCAAGGTGGTATCCTTCAGAGACCCTGGGACAGTGGTAAGTATGGCTCAGACTGCTGAATCCTTTACATACACATTCTATGGACACCTAGTGGACTGCATGGATCATGCTATCCCAAATAACAACTGGACTCACTCCTCTAATGGCAGGGGACCTGCCTGGTAGACCTCGGCCATTAATACGGTATACAACAAAAGGAGGAAGTTACTACATGATAGAGCACAATCCCAGTCAGGGAAGGCATCTGTGATCTGTACTAGCTGACAGCTACAATCACTCATGTATTTATGTCAGGCCCGCTTCTAATGGACAATTGCACCAGACAGGTAGGACACTCACAAGGTCTTCTTCAGTTAATTCAGGTACCTGGCTGGATACTCACTGATATGCTGTGAGTTACTGCATACTGACTAAACATACCCTGAACCTACAGACATTGCCAACATCCTGGCAAACAGGTTCAGTGCAGATGTCTCCCCCCATCCCCCCCCAGGAGCTACTGTCCATCCCAACAGAGTGTAAAATCCCTCACATCACAAATAAACAGGTGAGTGCTGCCCTCCCCACAGCGGACAACACAGCATCAATGGGACGAGACGGTGTCCTGGCCTGTGTCATACATGGCCTTCATGACAGACGTAACCCTCACATTACGTCGCTGTTCGATATTTATTTATTTATTTATTTATTCCAGTTTGATTACCGGGGAGGTCCACTGGGCTTAAGAGCCCATTTTCAGTGGAGGCCCGGGGAGAAATCTTCACATAACAAAGTTAATTACATGAAAATATCAAAGAGTTAGAGTACAAACAATGGGTTCCTTTAACAAGAAAAAGTCAACGACAATTACAGTTATTATTCAGAAAAATAAACAAACAAGCTTTTAGTATAAAGGCTAGATATTATTATCTAGTTACAAAATGAATCAGTGGATTGAGAGTAAGGTAGGAAGAAAAGGTTAGCCTGGACTAAAGGGGGAGGAGGGCATGAGAGGTATGGGTGGAAGAGCGCAGTTGCTTTTCCTGTTCAGGTAGAGGTAGGAATGAAGTTGAGTTTTGAAGATAAGATGGTTGTTACAGGTCCTTAGAGGGGAGGGTAGAGCATTCCATTTTTTTGCTAGGGTAAAGGATAGGAGAAGCTAACCAGCTGGGTGCTTGGGTTTTTGAACGGTGATCAGGTTTTGGTGAAAGGATCTAAGGGGTCTCAGAGGGGTATAAGGTTGTAGAATGTTAGATAGAGCAAGGCAGTTAGTGGTTTGGAATAGCAATTTGTGGGCTGTAGTAATTTGGAGAAAGTCAATTAGGTTAGGGAGTTCAAGCCAGTTTAGAGAATGAAGGGCGGTGCAGTGATGAGAGGAGGATTTGGCATTGGTAGCAAATCTGGAAATTTTGTTATACCAAACTTCAAGTTTGGAGGTGAGTGTGGAAGATAAATTAGTGAGCAAAGGAGCGCCATACATAAGAGAGGGAAGGAGGTAGGTAGAGGCAAGAGTTAGTCTGGTGGAAGGAGAGAGGAAGTGGTTGTTTCTGTAAAGTAGGCCTAGTTTTATGTGTGTTTTTGATGTTTACCTGGATATGAGTGTTAAATTTTAGTTGATTGTCAATTGTGACACCAAGAAGTTTGGCAGAGGGTACAATCTTGATGGAGGAGTTATTAAGACTGGTTATATGGAGGGAGTTATTGTCAAGAGGGGAGGATTTTGAGGGGGAGAATAGAAGGATTTTTGTTTTATTGGCATTTAGTGAGAGGTGATTTTGGAGCATCCAGTTTTCAGTGGTTGAGAAGGCTTTTTGTGTCAGAGATTGGAGCTCTGTTAGGTTGGTAGCGCAGCAGATCAAAGTGGAGTCATCAGTGTATTGCACAATTTTGGTGTTAGGAATGGCTTTGTGGAAGTCATTAATGAAGATATTAAATAGCAATGGGCCAAGTATGGAACCTTGGGTTACTCCAGTAGGGGTAGGAAGGAAAGAGGAGGTGGCTTGGCCCCATTTCATGGCTTGGGACCTGTTTGAAAGGTAGCTAGAGAACCATGAGAGAGTTGTTTGAGAGAGGTTGAGATTGGAGAGATGGTTTAGAAGGTGGGTATGAGAGATGGTATCAAAGGCTTTGGATAAGTCAAGCAGAACAGAAGATACCATATTACCAGAGTCATGGACGGAGTTTACAGAATGTAAGAAGGAGAGAAGGGCGGTGTTAGTACTGTGCCCTGGGCAGAAGCCATGTTGGGTAGGAGAGAGTAGCTGGTGTTTGGTGAGGAATGGCAAGAGCTGCAGGTGGATGTACCTGGGCTGAGGAGGGAATTAATGGAGTTCCAGAATTGTTTGGGATTTTTAGCATGATTTTCTTGTAGTTTGATGTAGTAAGATTTTTTATCTCTAATGATTTGTTTTTTTGGCTAGGTTTCTGAATTGTTTATATGTAAATAATATTTCTGGCTGTTTATTGTGGAGGTAAGTTTTCCATGTTTTATCCCTTTGTAGCATTATCTTTTTTGTATCTTTGGTGAGCTGTGGGGTGGTCTTAGTTTTGACTCTTTTAGTTCTGATTGGAGCAAGGGAGTTAAGGACAGTTAAGAATGTAGAATTGAAGTAGTCAACTGCTTTGTCTAATGATAATATTTTTAAGGGGTTCCAGTTAGTTAGTTTAAGGGAGTTAGAGAAGGTAGTGGGGTTAAAGTTATTCAGGTTACGAGTATGAATGTATTGGTGAGAGTGTGATGAAGTGGGAGTAGCTCGAAGGGTGAAGGCAGGGAGGTGGTCTCCTAATGAGTCAGGAATGACACCGGATTTTATGACTTTGTTAGGATGAGATACTAGAATCCAGTCAAGTATGGAGCCTGGAGGGTTGATTTTGTTAGGCCTGGTAATGGAGTTTGTAAGTTGAGTGAAGTTGAGTAGGTTGATTGTTATTGTGGGATTAGGGCTGATGATTTTTCCCCAGTCAATATTTACATCTCCCATGATATAGATTTCTAGTTTAATATTGGATGAGGTCCAGGATAGTATGTCTTCCAGGGTATTGGTGCTGTTACCAGGGGGAATATAGAGGGAAATAATGCAGATACTTTTATGGGTATTTATTTTTAGTAGGCCAATACCAGTTCAACATTAGAGAAAGAGGGAATCTGGGTTAGGGTAAGGAGAGATGGACAATTGGTTGGAGTAGATTAAAGTTACACCACCACCTCTTCTACTTGGGCGGTCAGATCAGAGAGAGTGAAATCCAGGGGGAAGGAATTCAGAGTCACTTATATGAGGTTTTAGCCAGGTTTCAGAGATAGCTACTATGTCTGGTAAGTTATGGTTGAGCCAGGCATGGAAGAGGGTTAATTTTTTTATTAAGCTTTGGAAGTTGACTGTGAAGAGTTTAAGGTTTTTACTTGAGGGTTTGGTGCTGGTGCTGGGGAGGTTTGTTGGGGAGAGGTTTGATCCAGGATTAGGGTGGATGTCTCCAGCTAGACAAAGGTAAGTGGGAAGATGAATATGTTTGTTAGGTTTGTATTTGGTTAGAGAAGGCTGATAGAGATTTGGTTTGGGTTTGAAGTAATTAGAAGAGTTTGGAAACACTTTTACATTTAGGAGAAGGATAGGGTGGAGGGGAATTAAAGAGGATGAGATATTATGAAAGTGAGATGTAGGGATGTTGTGAGTGGGAGATGGGGGAAGGATTAAATAGAGATCAGAGAAGGAGGTGGTATGGTAAAGAGTAAGTAGAAATAAGGGCAAGGATATAGAGATAAGGAATGAGAAGGGAAAGGTGGACATGGTAGTGGAGAAGGATGAAGAAATATTAGGTGGGTGGGGTGAGTGGTACTGAGTCAGATGGGTTGAAGGAAGGGGTGGGGTCAGGTGGGTTGGAGGAAGGGGTGGGGTCAGGTGGGTAATAGGAAGGGGGGAAGGTGGTAAGGGATTGGTTGTGGGATAGGGTGGGATTAGTGGGGAGAGGAATAAATGTAGGAGTACTGGGGCAGGTGGAATTTGGGGGCAGGGTAGGGGAGTGAAGTGAGCCCGCAGGGCGAACTGAGTGGGAAGAGCCAAGAGAGGTGGGAAAGGAGCAGAAAAACAATCAGAGACTGGAGGAAGATAGCTACAGCTTGGGTGCAGGTATTCTGTTTACTAGCTAGGGTTTCTTATAGTTAAACTGTGAAATTATATTTAGTAAGTTGCACGTTTTGGAGGAAGAGCATGAAAGTGTGGTGGAAGTATCACTGTTTCAGTGCAGGATATGTACCCACGGAATGGCGTACAGTGATAGTGGTCCCACTCCACAGAGTTGCTGCCACAACAAACCACAGACAATATCGGCCTATAAGGCTAACTAGCTTGTTCTGCAAAGCTATGGAGCATATTGTAATGAGACTCATGCACATAGACATGGGGAACCCACAGACACTGGGTCCTACACATTTCAGCATTGTTGTGGGCAGATCTTGCCTCTTGGACCTGTTCATATTCTTTAAACAGTTACCAGGTCCATCAGTGTTGGGATGGTTGTCCACACACCCTGCCTGGACCTTGCACAACTCTTCAACACAATACCCCACTCGGCCATTATGCATAGGCTCAACGGCATCAGTATCGACACATATCTCACACGATGGATTGCTACCTGGATCAGGGATAGCACCCACATGCTCAGTGTTGCAGGTGCCATGTCTGGCTATACATCAGTTACACATGGCGTCCCACAAGGCTCAGTCCTGTGACCTCTCTTGTTCAGTATATATTTGTGTGATGTACAGGCTAACACAGGAGGAATATGGCTGACCATGTTCGCAGATGACTGCAAACTGGGTGCCATAATCAATTCTCCAGCTGGCACGTGCATACTCAAACAGGGTCTCACAGAGATAGGATGACTGGTGCCTGAGCCATGGCCTACGGCTAAATGCCATTAGTTGCATAGTCATCCCCTTTGGGAATGACAACATGCCCACACATTACCACATAGGTAGTAATCCATTACATACGGTAGTAGTTGTTAGGGGTTTGGGGACACGACTTGTTCGTACTCTCACCTTTGACAATCACATTGCCAAAGTGGTTAGACAGTACTTCTACATAGCCCACCATATCCCATATGGTTTCACATGTTGATCAAGTGTGGTCATTGTGCCCCTATACTCATTACGACCATGCTTGGTTACTATGCCACATTTGGGATGTACCTTACCCGACACCTGCATCAACTGTAATGGCCACAAATGTTACTCAACAAGTGGATTTAGGGATTCACATGGATGCCCTGCACAGTTCAGATACAGTAACTCCAGCTCTACTCAGTCGTTTACCACCTACACGGATGTGTTGTGTGCCTGTAGTTTAAGGAAATATCTGACCTAGAATTAATGGACATGCTCCACCTCAGGATATCTGACTCCCTTGGAGCTACACACTCCAGGGACATATACCTCAGCACAGATGTTAATAGGACATGCTGGAGGGACAGATTCTTATCCCAAAGGCTCCACTCACTCCGGAGTGTAATCCCAGTTTCGCATAGGCAGAACCACCCACTGACCACCTACAGGAGACATCTTGACAAGTGGATGGGTGATCGTATGTTTACCCATGGGATATCTTCTGGGTCCCTGCTAGACAGAGGCATAATACACTAAACGTAAATGGGCTATCTTGTATGACCTACTATTCGCAGACACAGTGTTCTGATTTGACAGGGTTGCAAAAGCCAAACACACTCTGGCTATGCGTGTACATGCCCTAGGGCAGATAGCCTAGTATCAACCTCTGAACCTATGATAATGTTCAGGATGCACAATGTTTATTGCTGATACTGTTTGCTGGTTTTTATCATCTTTGCTTTCCCACTTTCTATGAACCACTTAGGTATCTGCAGAACATATTTGATTATGACAGGGTTCCACTATATTATATACGTGTCTGTTGTCATATAACTGTGTGCACAGGGCAGATTGCTGGATAGTGAGAGATTCCTGGGTTAACACATGCAACTGCCTGATATGTGTGGCCCACTTCTGTACTCCAACATGGCTTAAATGTGTGAGCATGCCCAGTTCAGACTGTCAGCGTTCTGTTGCCTGACATTTGTCTCATTTATTCAAGTGTGTGAGCATGCCCAGTGTGACCTTTCAGTATGTTGCTGTCTGAGGTCCACTACATTTGTTGATGTATGTGTACATGACCAGCATTAACATTTCTACTGTGTGTGTTGAAAGTCAGGTTCTATTCTTGCTGCAGGACTCACCTTTGTGTCATAACTCGACAGGGATTATGCTGTGCCTGCAGGGTTTCCATGGAATACTTTGCATAGACTTATCAACATTTCTTCATACAGGCTAACCACCGCAATACTGTCATGGTTTAGTGGTTCAGTATTATGACTATAGTGCACAGTATCCTGTGTTTGAGGCCCATCACTGCTAATATTTTCATACTGAGCAGACCAGACTGCTTAAGGGCCAGTAGAGCAACTATGAGCATGTTGGCTTTTGTTGAGCTATGCCCTACTTAGACCCAGCTTGTCCAACATTGCTCAATATTAACCAACATTGTTGGACGTTGGCCAATATTACACAACATTGACCACATTTGTGCTAGTTGGTGTGTGCGATTTTGTTTACATATACTACATGGTGGTAAATGCTGTTTAGCACTGCTTTATATTGCTTAACACATGGCAATCATGCCTCAGGTGTTGCTGCAGGGCTGCCTATGTCAGATGCACATACTACACTCCCTATACATGTTTGAAAGCAGGTAGTGTCAACTTAGGCATCCCTTTTACTATATGTGCGGGTCAGAAAGAGGTATCATTTCCAGAGTTCCTACTGAGCCAGTGTATGTGCTATGCGTTGCCTCTTTGCCAAGGCCAAAGCATACTGGTCATGCCTCCTTCTGCTTACTGGGGAAGGCTCAGGTTGTTCCTCCTCTGATTCACGCTCTGCCTGTGATGGCCTTGGCAATGGTGGGTGGCTGTTTGGCCCGGGCCTATGATGGTCCTGCTGCAGCACTTTTCACAGGATCATATTGTGTAGCATAGCACATACCATGACAATTTGGGTACATGTAGTTGGTGAGTACTGCAAGGCTCCACCAGATGTGTCCAGGCACCGGAACCATGACTTGAGCAACTCAAACACACGCTCAATTACATTTCGTGTTTGTGCGTGTGTCTCATTATGGCGTTCCTGTTCAGGTGTGTGTGCATTTCTGATGGGTGTCATCAGCCACGGCTCCAGTGCATAGCCAGCATCCCCCACTAGGTGACCATGTGGGATGTCCCCATTGGCAAATGTCTGGTACAGCTGCATCAGATGCCAGATATGGGAATCATGGTAGCTTCCAGGGCAGCCAGCACACACATTCAGTATTATGCTCTGGGCATCACACACGACCTGGCAGTTGATGGAGGGGAAGCCATTGCGGTTGAAGTAGACCCTATCCCGCTCACTGGCTGGTGCTTTGATGCATATGTGCGTGCAGTCTATTGCACCCACTACCTCAGGGTATTCCGCTATTTGCTGGAAGAGACGCATATTGCTGGTCAATACCTCATGGGCATTGGGGAAATATACATGATCACCGACATGTGCTGACATGGCATCCAGGAACTGGTGCAGTACCTTGGATGCTGATGCCTGTGATATCCCCATCATATCACCAGTTGGTCTCTGGAAGCTACCTGTTGCTAATATTCTTAGGCCAACACATACCTTGGTTTCCACTGGGATGGGTTCCCCTCTGTTGGTTCTGTGTGTGAGGCGTGGCCTGCACAGCTCAACAATTTGCTGCAAGAGGTCTCTGTCCACTCTATAGAGCTCCACTATCTCCAGCTCATGTAGCCCCTGGTAGGTTACACTGGGCCTGTACACTCTTCTCCATCTCCTCACTGTGGGTTGTCCAGCAGCATTTGCATTATCACCACCCTCAGCATGTTGCATATGTCGCCTTATAACAGCAATGGCAGCCCCTAAGATTTTTTGTCTCAGTAAAGCTTTTTCAGTTTTCACTTCTATTAGCTTACTGCAGTGTTGCAGTGTCTCTTGAGAGAAACATAATGGACTGTTGTTTGCAGAGTTTTAAGTGCTGGCATGGGCTGGGCTAGTGTACTGCCTGTGTAATTGCCTGATTCTGATTGTTTTAACATGCTAGCTCTGCTAGTACTCCCTGGTAACTTCCTACTATTTGGTGTGCTTCCTTTTTCCTTTCTGTTTCCTCAGGGGGGAGCGCGACGCACACAAGCGCAAACACGCGCACAGCAGCTAACACGTGCGCACACATGCTTACACAGACTAAAACTTGCTTATTCTTCTTAAAATGCACGCACACTGGCACAAATGCACTTACAACTGTTTACACAGCCTTACATATGCTTACTCAAGCTTACACGTGTGCACACACACTTACACGCACGCACAATGTCTTACTCAGGTTTACAGGCGCACACATGTGCGCATGCATGCTCAGCAAGAAACTTTGGTGTTATCCACGGCATACACCTTCAATTTCTTGACTTTACCTAGCCTACCTGTTGACACACCTCTTTCAATAATATGTAAATGTCAGCTGACACATGACACTCTGTTCCAATGAGCTTCACTTCTTTCATACTTACCCCCCTCGTGATGTCACCTATCTTCTACTCAGTTACTCCCCTTATCCTACTCCTACACTCCACTGACTGTGCTCATTTACTATTTAAACTTGCGATTCACTATCCTAACTCTTATTTGCATGGGATTGCCTACTAATGCTTGGTTACATCTCTTAGACTGAGCTTACCCCCTTAGCAACCGCTACTCGGTGGCCATGTTGTCTTCAGCCTGCCATTCACTTGCATTCATATTAGCTATAAAATCCACATTTGTGGATCTTAATTATTAATTTTCTGTTTTTTAGGGTGCAGTGCATTTGCGCAGTGCTGCACTATTGTTAAACCCCGGAGATCGGGATGGAAAAAAAAGTTATTTTATTTATATTTTGCATCACTTTCCATTGCCAATGGCCATCCTGTAAATGCATGCTTTTTTGGAGCTGTCACTGCTCCGTTTTGCTATTTGCAGAACCGTACTCAGTTGTCAACTGAGTACATTTCTGCAAATAACACTACTCCTACTCGGACAGGTTCGGATTTCCTGGATCTCAAATTTACCTCATTTGCATAGCTTTCGCCTGCAATTGAGGTAATTTGCATATCCAAGTCCTGTCCGTGTAGGACTAGTTTAGAGAGCTCAGTTGCTTGCCCCTACCGGCTGTTCCTGGATCGCTCGGCGGACATGTTGGCTGCATGGAGTCTTACTCTACTCTTAGACTCCGTGCAAGCCTTCGTGAATCCGGCCCACTGTCATACCATAACCAATTATTCAACTACTGTACAACATCTGATGAAAACGTAACATACTGGACACAAACACACTAACATGGCCCTATGTGAAATAGTTGCCATTATACAATTGAACAGCTGCTGATGTAACAGGGTTTCTATGAACTAATCCTGTTTCAGAGGTTTGAAAGGTTCGTACACCAGGAAGTGTTACCGAGTACTGATTATCAGCACAGTATGATACACAGTAACACCAAACTAAATATGTCTGGTAAGCACACTGTAAACCCCCTAACATTATATGCATAGCTATGCAGCCTTGAGCTGGTCAAACAACCTGGCCAGACTGAAACATATGCAGATGTATTAGGTACAGACAAACCCTGCACAAGTAGCAATGTTCAGAAATATAACAGCTGTACTCACATTTAGACCAAATCCTCTAGGCATTACACACAATATATTACTGTTTATCTCCATACAGCTGTTGCAATAGATTCCAAACAAACCTTCCACGCTGTATTCCTCACAAGTAAGGAAAAGGGGCAATGCCCAAGTGGAGTACTCAATTATACTCCACTGTAGCCATGGTACTGGCTAAGGCAGTAGCAGTGCAGCTGATGTGCATCTAATTAGCTACTTAGGGACACCAATTGGTCATTGGGATAGCACATGTTACTGATCTGTAACTATAAAAGGTTGCCTTGACACACATTCAAATCATCTGTATCTACCTGTAGGACAATACAAATCACTGAAAGACGAACCAAAAAAGAGTATGATACTAGTTAATAACACCTTCGATTACTAAGAAGGTATGTATAACATGTAGTATGTCTGTGTATGTAGTACCTGTACTGTAAGAATTACAGTGTAATCAATGCATATAGTGGAAACAGCTGTCTTGTAGTGATGTATTGTTGAGCAGTAGTAATGGTTGTAGTATTCTATGTGTGTACTGCTGTAGGTCACATGGCACACTCTGCATACACCACAAGGGATGATATGGGCTTGGAACCCACAAATTTGCTTCCAGCCACTATCAGTGTCAGGACTGGTCCAACAAGTATGTGCTATAACAGGGGATAGTATATGTCGATATATTGTAACAGTCGACATATGTATGGGTGTATAAGTAAGATGAACATGTTAAAGGTGGGCTTACCATGCAAATATGGTGTGCATTGTGGGATATTGTGCCAACAACTGTGTAATGTACAGTATTCTAGGCAGATCTGTATTCTATTCTACATAGCAGTTCTGTTATGTTATGCAAACAGTAGTTATGTCTTTTGGCAATTACAATACTCAATGACAGGACACATAGCATTAGTATTCATCTGACAGGTTAACAACATGATAGCAAAGATAATTGGAAGTGCCAGGTAACTATCCATGCACATAACACATGTAATATCCACCTCTCTACTATCATTTGCAAGCAATAACAGCTGTGCATGTGTACATGCTCTGCAAATGTGTAGTGACTCTTGTTACAGGGCTGGGCCAAATGGCTATGTGCACACCTACATAGAGTGGATATTGAGAGTACCGACACACTGGTTGAACTGCCAGGTTTGTGTAGGCCAACCTCTCATTGCCAACCTAACAGTCACCTGCACATACTGTATGTAAGGTAGTGCACAGCACTGGTAATGAAACAGGTTGCATATAATCTTTAACTCCAGTGTAACATCTGCAGTAGTAGTGTAAGATATAGGAGACAGCTGCCCATGTGTAATAGCCACTTCATAGGTGATGGCTCACACTATCTGATTATATCCTGATCATGTTGATAGTGGCATCAGAGTCTATTGATACATGACTCTGTTTGGAGAGTGGGTGTCTGTGCCCAACAGAGCTCATGGTCCTGGTGGATATGTGAGTATATACCCAGAGAAGGAAACAGACCTGTAGACACTTGCATCATCTGTAATCAGCTAACAGGATGTGATGTGCTCCTCAGAGGAGGATTGCTGCTAAAGGTAGCGACAATGTTTCCGTAATAGCCAGTGTTGTCACGTCCATAACACAAATATTTACATGTGAGCATCACTGTCTAAAACATCTTCATAGGCAATACGTAAACTAAATACAGTACTTGGTACTTGTAGTACTGACTGCTCATACAGGCATGTCAACTAGTCAGCTACTGGTGTTTCCTAATGTCAACTTTGTGTATGTGGCCATCCTGGGGGAATGTAATCTCTATGCCATGTACACTGCCAGACCCACCTAACACCATGCCCCATACATTGTTTGGAATGCAGCTACAGGGGTAAGCTGGAAGGCAGCCCAGTATACAGCCATGACTGGACTGGACAGTCATGAGGTGTAGGTTAACACATACAGCTCATCAACACAACCAACACATACCCTTACCAGAACACAGTAAGGACACCCACACAACTACCAGAAATCACACACATTCACATACGCGTCTAAGTATCTGGCCAAAGTGACCCCCCCCACAAGCAGGAAGAGACAGACACCGAAATACACAAACTGTATGACGTAGTTTGCATAATTGTGCCAACACCTCTGAACACGTGACTGGAAACATGCCCAACAGTACTCATTTGTGAATGCAAACTCTAGAACTATGTTACACACCAACCTATACGAGGGCACACATACTGTCAGCTGCCTGTCTGCCATGATTAGCCACATACTCATACACTCAGACCACCTTTTGAACTATACACATGGCTCTGGCATATTCCATGTTGTTGTGCAGGACCTGTGATGCAGTAGCCTGGACTGCATGGAAACACATGCATGAACTGTCAGGTCTTGTAGCCCATGCAGGTATGTTCCAAGGCCTTGGTAGCATTCTGCCATTGGCCAGAATGATACTGCAGTACAGGGACAAAAGGATTGTATTCCACAATTGTCTAGTGTAGTGGTGCAGTCAAAGGGTATCCAGTATCTGTCGTCCTGGGATAATATGGTTGACAGACCATGATTCTTTGCCAGACAGGGCCTGCACCTGTCACCCCTGGGAATCTGGATACTGCCTAGGGCTCATGCATCTCCTATAGTGCCTTCACTATGCATGGTTCAAGTTAGGGTCCACTGCTGGTACAGGGACAGCCAAGCAATAAACTGCGGGTCTCTCTACACAATGATACATGTCAGAAACACTATATGGACACACATATGTCAATTCCTAACATGGAGAACATATCTGTGCAGTGGCTAAGACATGTTTCAATGCTCCGGAGAGCACACCTGCATGACCATGTTAAAACACATACCTCACCTCTTGCCCATTATCCTTTATAGGAACACATGGGCCGCAGGTGTGTCCATATTCTTGAAGGATATGTACACCCCCGTGCTAATTGCACTTGCATAACATCAGATGCATTATGCTGAGCAACTACCTTTGCACCAAAGTGGAATTCAAAATGCACCTTGAGACAGATCACCCACCAGGCCATGGACTTCCCAACTGTCATAATGTGCTGTAATGGGGAAGATTAGGTCTGAGACAGAACCATAATAATGGCTACTCTCAACTATTCCATTATGAACTGGGAAGACTCCTCATGTATCAAGACCTGCTCTCAATGCATGTTGGATTCCATCGATCCCACTGACCTGGATCACAGTAGTCACACAAACAGTGCTAACAGTATGCTACATATAGTTAATCTCCAATACCAATGTTATGTTTCCTAAGAGCAGAGTGGTGAGTGTCATGGCACCCATGCAGATGGACAATGCATGCGCAAATGCTGAATCCTACACAAATTAACCTTAAGCAGTCACATATGTGCAGTGATTGTGCCATTGAAACAGAACCAGGATTCAACCCAACACAAACAAGAAGGCAAACTGGTGGTACCATGCTTTAAACTGTACCACAGAAGGTAGTAACTGTTGCAAGAGTGAACACACATGAGTGTAGGTGAGCCCTGGTCAGCCTCAGTAAGATGCAGATACACCATATAAAACCACGCAAAGCTACTGTGAAACTAATCAGCCACATATTATGAGGCCAAGCACAGAACATTCTATAGCTGTGTCATTAATCATAATGGCAACAGCAAGACCTGCCGTGCTGCACAGCACTATGGCATGGGAAGTACTGCACCTACAGAAATAGCACCCGTTCATCCAGATAGGGTCTCAGAGAACCTAAACCCACCCCCCCAACAGGTACACTTAGTAATATATCCATGTACACTACAGGGCCCCTGTACTAATGAGTATGTAGGTACAAGCTGCACTCTCTAAAGCCATACATACAGCTTTCATGGGACCTGTCAACATCCCAGGGTGTATCCTACACAAATGTAAGAACATTCAGCTATCCACATACACATCATGTTCAATCATAGCTCCATGTCAGGCTGTGTACACACCAAATGGTGCACAGCAACAGTTATCACACCCCACAAAGGGGGAGATACCATTGATAATGGGACATAGTGCACAACTACCCTGCTGAGTCTTGCCTGTATGGCCATGAACCGTGATCAACATATTTGATGTACTCGGTACAGATGTAGGTGACAGTAGGGTTGATTCACACTGCATATCATGACTTTGCAAGGTCATAGGACACCATCACCCATACTGTGTTCCCAGCTTCACTTAGTAAACTAGGTGTATATTCCTATGTCACAGGAGTGGTTAGCAACTGGACTGCTTGCAGAACCAACACTACAGAAGGTGTCTGACTTATACACACACACATCAAACCAGTGCCAGCCACAGTAATACAGAGGTAATTCCTGGTACTCCCCCTCTTTGTTATCTATACCACACAGACTAACACAGAAGGCATCAGCCTATTGATGTTTGCAAATGACTATGAACTAGGAGCAATAGTTGACTCAAAGTGTGCTGTGTTCAACATACAGAAGGGCTTTAGTGTGTCAGATGTGTGGTGTGTGATGTATGGCCACAATCTGACAGCTAAGTATTGCATTGTCATCCCCTATGTTACAAACCCTGTACCCATTAACTACCACCTAGGCAGCGGTCAACATAATGGCAACTGTGTGTTTGGGATGCAGCTGGACAGTACTTTCCTTTGACAGTTACTTCACCAGAAAAGACAGGTAGTCATATGTGACACCCCTAATCATGACAGGGTGCCATTCAGGAATATAGAGATAGCTGCTCAGCCATACTCAACACCCATGTTACCCATAATAGATCACATATTTTCTTTAAGGGTTATTTCCCATGTGTAGATGGCCTTCACTGCCCTTCCCAATCCCTAGCTGCACTATGTAGCATGCAGCCTACCCTGAATAAAGCCATGTCCAACCCAGAGGTGTTGGACATGCTACACTTAACACATTCCGATCCCAAATAAACACATACGACATGGACATCCACCTTTCTAGTACAAGGATCACAACATGTCTGACAGATCTCTGTCTCATACACTTAACATACTCTTGCCATACTATGCATCCCTGTCCAGCAAAGCTGCACATCGCCCCTCTCTGTGACATGATGTAATGACCGCATGCCAAATATATCAGTAGCCATGTGTATCAGTTCTGTGGCACTGCTTGAACTAGCCACTACAACTTACCTGTCTGTTGCCTACAGCTAGGTAACCTGTCTGCCTAGGCACATAAATGGCCCAGGGCATACAGCCTACTAGATCACTATGACCATACATGCTATAGTTGATATCCAATCCTGCAAATACCATCAGGCTAGCTATTGTACCATGTGTTACACATGTGCAACACAGGCAATACATAGCAGGATGCTACACAGCTGTACAATGCCCTGTATATGTATATGGCAAAACACATACATGCTTGCAAGTCTGCAGGGTCACAAGTCATGTCCCTAATGGCTATACATGACTATATATGTGACATATACACAGCATTAAGGTCAATTGCATTAATGTGAACACATCCAGGCATGTGCTGATAGGTAAAGACACCAGTACAGGCAAACAGACATGCCCATGTCAAGACAACATCCACATGGTATATGAGCAATGTAATCACATGACACACATATATATGGCAATAACATCACATCACCAGTAGGTGTCAAATGTGTGTGACTTATACATGTCAGTGGTGTTAGTGTCATGTAGATATGACACCTACTGGTGATGTGATGCTATTGCCAGTAGGTGTTAAATGTGTGTGACTTATACATGCCAGTGTTGTTAGTATCATGTAGATTTACAAAGACATATTTGTAATCTTAATAAATGTGATATACATGTATGTTCAGCTGTACTGCTGTACTTCTCTGTGAGTTACTGTGACCTGTCTCCACCATTATGTCTTCCAGGTATGCCACATAGCAGACTGCCGGCATACAGCCGTTTGGTGGATGAGGTCCTCATCCCATACCTCCTTGACAATGACACAACGCTCTTCAGCCATGTGCCACAGGATGCATAGCAGTGAGATGCCCTGTGGGAGGAACTCTCCAGGAGGGTAAATGATGTTGGCCGTCACAATTGCACCTATCTACAGGTGCGCTGACACTGCACTGACCTCATAAGATGGGTGAAACAGCGTGCTAATGCAATCATCAGGGAACAAGGTGCAACAGGTGGGGGGCCACTCACCCAGCCCCCACTCACACGTACCAAGGAGCTACTGGCCAACCTGGGGACACCTGCAGACCTCCATCCACAAGCTTTAGCTGGTATTGTGGAGATGGGTGTCTTTCAACCACCGAGCATGGAGTTGCCTGGTAAGTCACTACTGCACATAAAACACAACTATATTTCACATAGTTACATGTGTTACTGTACAATATATAATGTAACATCATATGCAAGGCATGTATGCACACATGCCACATACTATAGTCTGCTACTTTATGTATGCACAGATGTGCATACTCCATAGTATAGTGTATTGTACTGGCTTATGTGCGCTAACATGGATATTACACCCTGTAGCTATCACACAGATGTGGATAATGATCTTACAGCTGTGACACTCCTGTTTAGGTACCTCTGGCATTTTGCAGTGACAGCAGCCTGTGTCAGGTGAGATTGTTATTATTTACCAGTCTTGATAATACACAGAACATATTAATTACATGCTATCTGCCATAACACACGTACACATAATGTATGGTGGTCCTGTTAATGGACACTGGTCAGACCTGCAATGCATCACACTGTTTACCTATGCAAAACAATTGAAGACTATATGAAACAACTACACTAAACCTTCCAAACTGACATTGCCAGATGTGTGGATAACAGTGAATACAATGGTGGATGTGTGTTCCACTGTAGGGGCAGGTACTACATATCAGAATTACACATATTGGGAATATGAACAGTACTGTACAGAGAGCATATGTGTGCACACACTCTAAATGTGTTGGAGCTGGAGTATGACCAGCCCACAGGATGCACCCTTGTGGAGTATACCCTTGCTATGAATGTCACACAATGTCATGTGCTATCTGGCATGCCCATGACATGCAGTGGGCTGACTGCAACACTGCTCAACTATCCTGCAAAACATGTCTCACATCCCATACATACCGCCCTTTGTCTGCATAACCCTGTCCTCAGTGGAGCATATGACATCTATGGGTGTATGTCATATGGGATAACACTGACATGTAAAATAAGAAGGCCATCACAACCATTGGACTGAACATGTGTACACATGGCCATGGAGGATGGCCAGAGACATGAAGCAACACACACAGTAGAAGTGATGTACATGTGTGTACACCCTGTTGTATATTGGCTTGACACAATACAACTATGGCCTTTGTGTAATGGTGATATTGCAGATGTGAAACATTAAACATCATACAGGCCTGTGCACAGCTTGTGTAGGCATAACATGAAACCACCACATAACATGTCTTGAACATCTTGACTGTGTCACGACATGGAAGCATTCACCTATCATCATCATCTTTCGGCTTTTCCCGTTAGGGGTCGCCACAGCGGATCATCTCTTTCCATTTCTTCCTATCCTCTGCATCTTGCTCTGTCACACCAACCACCTGCATGTCCTCTCTCACCACGTCCATAAACCTTATCTTAGGCCTTCCTCTTTTCCTCTTACCTGGCAGCTCCATCCTTAGCATCTTTTTCCCAATATACCCATCATCCCTCCTCATCACATGTCCAAACCAATGCAATCTCGTCTCTCTTGCTTTGTCTCCAAACTGTCCAACATGAGCTGACCCTCTAATATACTGTTTCCTAATCCTATCCATCCTAGTCACACCGAGTGCAAATCTTAACATCTTTAACTCTGCCACATCCAGCTCTGACTCCTGCCTTTTTGTCAGTGCCACTGTCTCCAACCCATATAAAATAGCTGGTCTCACTACCTTCTTGTAGACCTTCCCTTTCACTCTTACTGGTACCCGTCTGTCACAAATCTCTCCTGACACTCTTCTCCACCCATTCCACCCTGCCTGCACTCTCTTCTTCACCTCTCTTCCACATTCACCTATACAGTATCCAAATACATACATGTGTTGCACAACATACACATACATCCACAGCAAGCCACAGATACAGTATATTCACCTTGCTGGTGTCAGACATCACTGTCATGCCTGCTCCTCATGTGTGTAAAGTACACAGATGGCATGTGGGACATAGAGTTCTGCTAAGTTAGCCATGTGTGGGCATAGTTGCCAGGCATTAGTAATATGGTTGCAGATGAGCAGGGGTGTCATCTGTATATCCTTCTGTGAACTGTGTCACACATTCCACATTAAGATTTATTGTATATACACCTCAGTGACTTGGGTTACATTCCACATTAGATATGTATTGTATGTGAACATAGTTATAGCTATGAACTGTGTCAGTAGCTCACACTGTATAGCAATTGTGAAGCTAAATGATACCCTGCAATGGCTATGCACATCAGCTCAATGTGCAGTATGTCCCTGCATATTTGCAGGGTGGACAGACAACATTGCATCAGCTGAAGGCCCATGTTAGTATAACACATTCCTGCATTGGGACACCATTACTGTACTGTAGATTGGAAAAGACACCATTGTGTTACACATGTATGCATGTCATTCAACACGTCAGCAGAAGACATGTCATACTACATGTGATTAGCAAGGTCATACACCACACAGCAGGCTGATGTACTGTAATCCTGTGCTGGTCTGTGGCAACATTGCAAAGTAGGAACAGCCATGTCAAACATGTGTGTACAGCCACATGCACAATGTCTACACTCAGCTAAGGGGTAGGCAGAATAATGTTGAACAGACATGCACTGCTTTGGGGGAGATATGCAAGCTAGGGCTCAGGCAACCATAGTATGCAGTCAACAAAACCTACTGCTCATGTCCTCACACATAGGGGCGGTGGCCAACACAAAGCATCAGTGGCAGATGTACAAAGATCAGCGATGGTCTGTTAACATGTGGTGTATGTTGCACACACCATGGCAGTGCAGTGCAATGGTGCAACGTGCATGCATTGTGTTGGAGGTATGGGGCATAGGCTACTAACACAAATGGTGCAATACAGGTATCTATGCTAACCACCACTATAATTGTGTAAGGTACATGCCATCTGTTATAATGCATGCATGCTGCTGTGTGCAACTGAGTGATGTTTGATAACTACCACTATAATTGTCTAAGCTGAAACTATAATTGTCTAAGTTGAATGCCATCTGCCATATCACTTGCATGTAGCATGTGTCTGTGTGTGTCTTTGTGTGTGTGTGTGTGTGTGTGTCTGTATCTTTGTGTGTGTGTCTGTGTGTGTCTGTGTGTGTGTGTCTGTGTGTGTGTCTGTGTGTGTGTCTCTGTGTGTGTGTCTGTCTGTGTGTCTGTCTCTGTGTGTATGTGTCCGTCTGACTGTGTGTGTGTGTGTGTGTGTGTGTGTGT
Source organism: Protopterus annectens (assembly GCF_019279795.1). NCBI lineage: Eukaryota > Metazoa > Chordata > Ceratodontiformes > Protopteridae > Protopterus > Protopterus annectens. The sequence continues at coordinate 611,284,504 of NC_056729.1, read as the reverse complement.
GTGAGTGTGTGTCTGTCTGTGTCTGTCTGTCTGTATGTGTCTCTTTCTGGGTTAAAAGCTCAATGAGCATAGTGAGGTTCCCCTCATTCTCTTGAGAGTTACCGATGTTCACTGGAGAGCTTCCTGGTTCCATTCGGCACAAAAGACAAACCTCCGATGAACGAAAAAGAAACCAAAAACTCACTGGTTGGATTCAAGACGCTCTCCACAAGATGCTGGAATATTTTTCCTTTTATTTACTGATAGACTTGAAGTGCGTTCAGTATCATGCACTTTTCAGCAAGTGAATACTCAACTTCTTCAGAATGCAAAACAGTGGAGCCTTCCAAAAGGCTGCCTTTAATACATCAATCAATTAACACTAATTAGAACATTTAAAAGGTCTGTTTCACTAATTAAAACAAGCATAGTAAACTGCAACCTATAAAAACAGTATGTAAAGACTAAAACAACCACCAGGGCTAGTCAATACAAAACATGCTTGATTCTATATAATAACAATAAAATATTTAGAAGTTAGAATCCATCACAGTATAAGTAACAACACTGATGTGAAGGTGTAAACTGTGTTTGTTACTTTTTCAATATTAATGTGCAAAATTAATACAAGTCATCCCCTATGTTCAAAACTATCCCCCTTTTTTTTCAACAAATCTCTACTGTTTGGAGGTTAAGCAACTTTAGAAAGTTCTAAAAATTGCAGGGTTTTTTTTGAAACAACTTTAAGAAGTTAAAACACACAATAATAATAATAGGAAGTACCATGCAACTAAAAATAAAACTAAAAATAAACTTAAAAAGAAGAATTAATGTGTCTTGCTGCAAATAGGTCTACTTCCTACTTAGTTTGCACGTAATTATGCATCCAATACAAAATGTACAAGTTGTAATGTGTGCTGATATTTAGTCTTGTAAGTGCCTAAATGTATATAAAGCATCCACCTATTAATAGGCTTGACAAGGGGTGGGGGGTGAGTTTACTACCTCTCTAAGTTCTTTAACCTCAGTATACACTGAATTGAGCACATTTCATTTATGCCAGGTCTCTGGTTAGAATTAACCCTCAATTGCCAAAGGCTCTTTCCTTCGAGTTTAAGTGAGTCATGACCACCTTCCATCACTGACCTGTTGGTCAATGGCCCTGAATTTGAACTCGTGTCCTGGATGTTCGTTAACGTGCCTTGCCAAAGCGTTGGACAGTTTATTACACCTAATGCTGTATAGGTGTTCGTAGATCCTCTCGTTTAACCTTCTGTCGTCTTCCTATATAGAAGGAAGTGACAACACTTGGCTAAGCACTACCTGTTTACTGTTGCAATTGAGTTTATAGTTTGTTTTAAACTTCCACTCACCTATTTCAAAATTACAGCCTTCATCAATAAACTTACAGTACTTGCACATGTTACATTTAGTCATACCTTTCCTAGTTGAAAATCCTGTTTACTACTCTCGAGGAGTTCTTTCAAGTTGCTGCCTTTTGTATACTATCTTTGGTTTAATTGGGAGTTTGTGTCTCAATTCATCATCATTAGCCAGGAAGTCCCAATTTTTAGAATAATATTGAAGATAAGCGTTGGAATCTAGGTTGAATGTGCAAGTAAAACTAGCCATGTAGTTCACCTCATTCCTTTCTCTCCTTCATTAACCACTGTAACACTCTGGGTGAACACCTCTCATTTAACAGTGGTACATATACCTTCAAGGTTCTTTTGTTTTAACTTCCTCGAAAATCTCAGTGAGGAAGTCATGAGGTAACCCTCCTCGAAAAGAACTGAAATAAGGTTTCACATTCACTAACAAATTCCTCATCATCGTTATCATTCTAGCTGCCCTTACTGACCTTTTACAACAGATTTCTTTTGATGTTTAGGGTGGCAGCTAGAAAAATGGAGGAAGGAATTAGAGTATGTCCTCCGATGTATCTTAGATACCCAGGTTTTCTTATTATAATCTTTCCTAAGGTCGACATCTAAATAGTCTATTCTATCCTTATTGAAGTGAAATGTGAAGGAAAAGGAAGTCCAGAATTATTGAGGTACCTAATGAACTCTTGATCTCAGTGTTTGTTCCATCAAACATCACAAACATATCATCTAGGAATCGAGTGTAGAAGAGGAGCTTTGAATTGTGGTCTCCTTCATTTAGTAAATAGGATCTCTCCCAAGATGCCATGACTAAATTAGCTATGCCCCACATGGGGAACCCATGGCTATCCCAATTTTTTGATGGTATAATTCCTTCTCAAATTTGATAAAATTGTATGACAGGACCACATCAATTAACTCTCCTACCAATTGACTTTCTTCACTAGTTGCTCCCAGTGACCTTAACATAGCTGGTACCCAATCTACTGCTATATTGTGGGGAATAGAAGAGTAAAGGTCTTTCCGTCGATAGTTACAAAGAAGCAATTAGGGTGGAACCCCAAAGAATTAATAGAACTTAAAAAAGACCAGGAGTCTTTAGTGATTTGCTTTTCCATTACCACATATTTCTGTAAAATACTATCCAAAACCTTGGCACAGGTATATGTGATACTGTTTCTCCCGTCCACCAAGGGTCTCATTGGTGGATCGTTAATGTTCTTATGGATTTTGGGGATTCCAAACAATAAAGGTGTTCTAGGTGTGATTTGTTGCATGTAACTATATGTTACATGCAACAAATCACACCTAGAACACCTTTATTGGTGGACGGGAGAAACAGTATCACATATACCTGTGCCAAGGTTTTGGATAGTATTTTACAGAAATATGTGGTAATGGAAAAGCAAATCACTAAAGACTCCTGGTCTTTTTTAAGTTCTATTAATTCTTTGGGGTTCCACCCTAATTGCTTCTTTGTAACTATCGACGTGAAAGACCTTTACTCTTCTATTCCCCACAATATAGCAGTAGATTGGGTACCAGCTATGTTAAGGTCACTGGGAGCAACTAGTGAAGAAAGTCAATTGGTAGGAGAGTTAATTGATGTGGTCCTGTCATAAAATTTTATCAAATTTGAGAAGGAATTATACCATCAAAAAATTGGGATAGCCATGGGTTCCCCATGTGGGGAGCATAGCTAATTTAGTCATGGCATCTTGGGAGAGATCCTATTTACTAAATGAAGGAGACCACAATTCAAAGCTCCTCTTCTACACTCGATTCCTAGACGATATGTTTGTGATGTTTGATGGAACAAACACTGAGATCGAAGAGTTCATTAGGTACCTCAATAATTCTACGGACTTTCTTTCCTTCACATTTCACTTCAATAAGGATAGAATAGACTATTTAGATGTCGACCTTAGGAAAGATTATAATAAGAAAACCTGGGTATCTAAGATACATCGGAAGCGACATACTCTAATTCCTTCCTCCATTTTTCTAGCTGCCACCCTAAACATCAAAAGAAATCTGTTGTAAAAGGTCAGTTAGTAAGGGCAGCTAGAATGACATGATGAGGAATTTGTTAGTGAATGTGAAACCTTATTTCAGTTCTTTTCGGAGGGTTACCATGACTTCCTCACTGAGATTTTCGAGGAAGTTAAAACAAAAGAACCTTGAAGGTATATGTACCACTGTTAAATGAGAGGTGTTCACCCAGAGTGTTGCAGTGGTTAATGAAGGAGAGAAGAATGAGGTGAACTACATGGCTAGTTTTACTTGCACATTCAACCTAGATTCCAACGCTATCTTCAATATTATTCTAAAACTTGGGACTTCCTGGCTAATGATGATGAATTGGGACAGAAACTCCCAATTAAACCAAAGATAGTATACAAAAGGGGCAGCAACTTGAAAGAACTCCTCGAGTAGTAAACAGGGATTTTCAACTAGGAAAGGTATGACTAAATGTAACATGTGCAAGTACTGTAAGTTTATTGATGAAGGCTGTAATTTTGAAATAGGTGAGTGGAAGTTTAAAACAAACTATAAACTCAATTGCAACAGTAAACAGGTAGTGTACTTAGCCAAGTGTTGTCACTGCCGGTCTTCTATATAGGGAGACGGACAGAAGGTTACGAGAGGATCTGAACACCTATACAGCATTAGGTGTAATAAACTGTCCAACGCTTTGGCAAGGCATGTTAACGAACATCCAGGACACGGTTCAAATTCAGGCCATTGACCAACAGGTCAGTGATGGAAGGTGGTCATGACTCACTTAAACTCGAAAGGAAAGAGCTCCTTGGCAATTGAGGGTTAATTCTAACCAGAGACCTGGCATAAATGAAATGTGCTCAATTCAGTGTATACTGAGGTTAAAGAACTTAGAGAGGTAGTAAACTCACCCCCACCCCTTGTCAAGCCTATTAATAGGTGGATGCTTTATATACATTTAGGCACTTACAAGACTAAATATCAGCACACATTACAACTTGTACATTTTGTATTGGATGCATAATTACGTGCAAACTAAGTAGGAAGTAGACCTATTTGCAGCAAGACACATTAATTCTTCTTTTTAAGTTTATTTTTATTTTTATTTTTAGTTGCATGGTACTTCCTATTATTATTATTGTGTGTTTTAACTTCTTAAAGTTGTTTCAAAAAAAACCCTGCAATTTTTAGAACTTTCTAAAGTTGCTTAACCTCCAAACAGTAGAGATTTGTTGGAAAAAAAAGGGGGATGGTTTTGAACATAGGGGATGACTTGTATTAATTTTGCACATTAATATTGAAAAAGTAACAAACACAGTTTACACCTTCACATCAGTGTTGTTACTTATACTGTGATGGATTCTAACTTCTAAATATTTTATTGTTATTATATAGAATCAAGCATGTTTTGTATTGACTAGCCCTGGTGGTTGTTTTAGTCTTTACATACTGTTTTTATAGGTTGCAGTTTACTATGCTTGTTTTAATTAGTGAAACAGACCTTTTAAATGTTCTAATTAGTGTTAATTGATTGATGTATTAAAGGCAGCCTTTTGGAAGGCTCCACTGTTTTGCATTCTGAAGAAGTTGAGTATTCACTTGCTGAAAAGTGCATGATACTGAACGCACTTCAAGTCTATCAGTAAATAAAAGGAAAAATATTCCAGCATCTTGTGGAGAGCGTCTTGAATCCAACCAGTGAGTGTATGTGTCTCTGTCTGTCTGTCTGTGTGTGTCTGGTATAACTTGTAATGTGCAGTTCTTGTCTTCCCCTCACAGGTGTTGATGTAGGTGCATTGCCCTCCTGCGGCCCATCTGATGTTAGTGTCCCCACAGACTCTAGCAGTGATGATGATAGTATGATTGAGGCACAGGCAGGGTTGTCAGGGGCTGAATCTGTGCCATTGGTTGCCATTCCACCTGTCTCCCCCTCATCCTCACACACAGTTCCCCTGCCTGCACATACTCCATCACCACTGGCCATAGAGGAAGGGCAGTTGGCGGGTGGTAGCATGGAACAGGGAAGTGTGGTGACTATGGAGGGTGTGCCTGCACACCATGATCCCAGTCAACAAACTGGTGATGTCCCACACAGGCATGTACCCAGCGCTGCTTGTAGGAGGACCAATGGCCAACATGCCCCTGTGAGACAAAGCACATCAGCTGGAGTCACCAGATGCATGTTTTGGGCTGTAATGGAGACATAGGCACATGCTGAATGGCACAACAGAGAAGGTCTGAGGTTTCAGAGGGCTGTTGTCCGTTCATTAACTGACAACATCCAGGCACTTACAAATGCTCACCATCATCTTGCAAATGTTTTGGATAGACAATGGGTGACATGGTGAGAGTCTTTGTCCATGGCATGTCAATCCTCGAGCGTGAAATGTCTGTGCTGGAACATCTGGTGGGAGTGAGGCATTGGGCACGTGGATGTATGTCAGCTACATCACCTGTTGAAGGTCTACGTGAATATGCTACTGCACATGCCCACTGCCATAGTGGCGGTAGCAGCAGCAGTGCAGCTGGTGCTGTGCAGTCCACACCAGGACACAGCAGGCCATGTGCACGTGGTCCTGGATGGTCCCAACAGGGACATGATTCCAGTGGACATTTGTCATCAGACAGTACCCAATCTGGACCTCTGTCTGGTAGTGCTCATGCAACCCCTGGCAGGCGCAGGTCATGTGGCCATGGCCTGACACCATGAACTGTGAAACCTGCTTTGTACAGTCTGTATATGTCAATAATGCCACCTGTGTAGGCCAGCCAAATGCCAGACCTGTGTGCATGCATGCACACACACTGGAAGCAAACGTAGGGCACCTCAACACACACACACGCATAACATCCACACACGCCCAATGATATCACAGGCCCTAACACACACACATGATGTCACCCACTGGCACAGCCTAGGCCTCTGGCAAACATTATTACCCTGTGCATATAATGATGCCTGTGGCACATCCCTGTCATCCACACCATCGGTGCAGGGACATGTTCATATGGTCTGATGCACAGGGTGAACATACTAAGTAGACAATTGTAGATCAATATTGTTGAGTAGTGTTGACAGGCAGCAGACATACCATGTATTACAGTTTTAGAATGCATTTTGTATGTTTGACAGTATGTATCATGTGTAACAACACTAACAGCATGTTGATCTTGACGTTCTGCCTTCCTCTTTCAGGTGTAGTTACATTTGCTAGGGGATGTCGGTGTTTGCGGATGTCCCATATGTACATGTTGACTACCCACAGGTCAGTATGACAATACCTGCATACACTTTGTAGCTTTCACATCACAGTTATATTCTCCCATGTTTCAATTATATTTACTGTTCTAATGATCCAAGAGCATGATAGCTGTGAAGTAAGCTACTGTGTTCAGAGCCATCACATCCATAGTGGGCGACAACACAGGTATAATTACCTGGAGCGCGGAAGAGGTAAAAGAGTGGTATGCAGGATGACAAGGGTAAAGGCCAGTGGAAATAGTGGCTTCTCACTGGGAAGCAGTAATACCCACTGCCATGACAGCATGCAAACACAGACACACCCACACACTCAGGGATTCACAGACACAGTAACACACACTCTGACATACCCACACAGTTGCCAGTGTTCACATGAGAACCCCTGCCTATGTGCATATCATCATTATAGTACTACGCAATTACAAGACGTGCCACAGAGATTACACATGTACAGGTAGTTGGATAAGATCGAGGACATCGACAGGGATATTACAGTGCAGTGAGTATATGTGAGGAGGGGGGTCTATCAGTAGGCTATGTAACAACAGGTCACATCCCAGAGTATACATATTAACAGGTGGTTAGAATGCCCGTAAAATACAGCCTCACTCCAGGAACTGGACAGCCATACACATGGGCAGCCACACACACACACACACACACACACACACACACACACACACACACACACACACACACACACACACACACACACACACACACACACACACTGTGGCATTCACAAAGATATTCACCTACTTTACATGTGTGAGGTTTAACCACCTGCCTATGCCTTTCTTTCTACACTTCACTCTGTACTGGTGTCAACAACAGTGTTCAGGAGAGTGATAACATGTGGGATGTATTCCCAACCATACGTGACATATATGGACACACACACCCACACGTGCCAGTATTGTGAATCAAACACCTGCCTATCTCATGATAGGTACTACAGAAGTACAGCACTATCACATCCGGTACAATGCTTACTGACTCTTTCCTTTGACAACTGTGCTGATATATGCACAATATATGCACAGGGGAGGTATTACTGTTACAGGTGTCATGAGGTTTGCCTTCATTGTCACCCTTACAGCATTCTACATTGTCTGTCTTCCACGTCAATTAACTGCAGTAACCCAGTATTCTCTGCAGCATATGCTATAACTGTGTATTGCTGTAGTGTGATAAACTAGTTAAGTAGGGGTTCTATTCCAAGAAAAGACAGCTGTGTGTGTGGGTCTGTCTGTCTGCCTGAGAAAGTAACAATGCTTTTTAGAGTATGCACACTCTTTACAATTCACATGACCACCTTTGGCAATCCTGCTGATGTCACCAACCTAGTAATACACCTCTGGGACTACTGTAACACAGTATTCTCTGTAGCGCGTGCTGTAACTGCATATTGCTGTAGTGTGATAAACTAGTTAGGTAGGGGTTCTGTTACAAGAGAGACCAACTGTGTGTGTGTCTCTGTCTGTCTGAGACAAGAACAATGCTTTTTAGAGTATGCACACTCTTTACAATTCACATAACCACCTTTGGAAATCCTGCTGTTGTCACCCACCTAGTAATACACCTCTGGGACTGCCGTAACCCAGTAATCTCTGCAGCACATGCTGTAACTGCGTAATGCTGTAGTGTGATACACTAGTTAGGTAGGGGTTCTATTCAAAGACATGGCAGGTGTGTGTTTGTGTGTGTGTTTGACAGTCAGAGCCTGTGTGGAGGTGGCAGTGAGTGTCTAACCACTGGACATGTTGGGGAGAAGATTTTGTAGTTTTCCTATGGAGCGGATTTTGTAGTTTTCCTATATGGTGTCCGTATTATATGTCACAATGTCCACCTCACAAGGAGTACAGATGTCAGTCAGCCAAGGGACTGTGTTGGTAAGCCATACCCCTACATCTGGCAAAAGGCCTGGTGAACAAAGTATGCAACCCTAAACCAGAAACTAGATACTAAAACAAAAAAATAGCCGAAAACTTGTACGGAACCACTGATGTTTTAAAAAACATGTACTGAGGAAAACACACTGAGAGATAAAATGCAAGTACTTTAATAATCCATTTTAGTGCTTTCATCTCCATTAGAGACTTCTTCAGAAATAAAACAAAAGCACCAATTAAATACATTTATATACTAAATTGTCGTGACATGACCATTAATTAATTTAATTTAAAAATATATCACCAAAATTATGTTTAAAAACATTCTTGTATAAACTACTGTTTTGCGTCCAATAAATTATTAACCACTAAATGTTAAATATTTGTTGTATAACATTTGTCATATACATAAGTATACTTTCACTTTACTTAAAAATATTAATAAAAAATAAATAATTTAATAATAGATTTGAATACAAGAATAAACTTTAAAATTCTTAAATTAAAATCCATTAATTTCTATCCATGTTGTGTTAATCTAATAAAACACCTTAAACTAATACTATTGAAAAACACACTATTAATCCTATATATTATTGGCTCTTTCTTGTAACATAGGAGCAAGTGATACGTAGTCATTTAAACCTGGTGCAAACATAGCTACCAGTCTAAATTGCCACTGACTCTCCTTCATTTTTAAAATGTTTTTCCAATCTCCACCTCTAGAGTTGATTTGTACTGTTTCCAGAATACCAAACACAAATTTATCAAATTTTTCACAATTAATGGAATGCCTATATAATGCATTTGTAGTTTTATGATTTTTTACATCATTTAAGTGTTCATATATTCTGCTTTTTAACATTCGTTCAGTTTTACCTACGTAGAAATGCCCACTTGTCATGCACCAAGCCAGATATACTATCCCTCTTGTATTACAATTGCCCTTTTTGAAATAAACTTTACTCCCAATGTTGTTATTTAAAACTAATGTAGTTTCCTTAGTAATGTATGGACAATATTTACACATACCACACTGCTTTGTATCCTGTTTGGCTTGGCTCATATTGTCAAATTTATATTCCAATAACTGCTTAATATTGTGACCTACTCTATTAACAAATTTTGGCTTATAGCCTACTTTGTCCAAAATTTCCTTTCTAGTCCTAAAAATGTTCCAGTTTCTTTCAAAGGCTTCTTGGACTAAATGGGTATTTGTATTATACTGCAAAATACAAGCCTTAGTAACATTTCCTGATTTTAAACCATTTACACTGTTGCCTGATATCCCTTCCGAATGAGTATCTAACAAGGGATGGTACTTAATACCCCATTGTGTATATATTTCTTGAAGAATATTGTCTAAAAGCTCCAATGGATAACCTCTCTCCAAAAATATATTGGAAATGATTTTAAATTCCTTAACTAAATCCTCTTTACAGGAAGTCATCCTAGCAACCCTTATAGCCTGTCCTTTCACTATACTAATTTTTTGTCTAAATGGATGTTCACTTTGGAAATGTAGGTAGGCATTACAAAAAGTCTTCTTTCTATATACCAAGGATTTGAATCCCTCTTTTTCTTTGGAAATGGTTGTATCCAAAAAGTTAATTGAATTTTTTTGGTATTGGTATGTAAATTCCAAAAAGTTGGTAGTGGAAGTTAGATATTCTATATATTTAGGGACGTCTTCTTCCATACCAGTCCATAGTATAAAGATATCGTCCAAATAGCGTAGATATAATTTAACACTAGCCCAATGGGGGCCACCAATAACAAACTTGTTCTCCCAACCCAGTAGGACAAGGTTGGCATAAACAGGTGAACATGCTGCTCCCATAGGGACACCCTTGATTTGTTGGTAATATTCACCTTCAAACCAGAGGAAATTGTTATCTAGTACCAAACTCATAAATTCACAAACAAGTTTGACCATATCATTATCCAAATCTGAATATTGAAAAAGCACTTCTTCAAAAAAAGTCAACCCTTCTAATTTGGGGATGCTTGTGAAAAGATCTTTTATATCCACCGTAAGAAAGAGAACATTGTCACTAAAGAGTTCTTGTTTAATATTCTTCAAAAATTTCCAAGAATCTTTTAACAAATGTGGTACTTTCTGAATAATATGTTGTACACAATTGTCTATGAACACAGTTAAAGGATGAATTTTGGATCCCCTAGCTGCTACAATTGGTCTAAATGGTGGTTTACTAATATTTTTATGTATCTTGGGGATACCAAAGAAAACAGGAACTAATGGGTCCTTTCTATATAAAAATTCATGAATGTCTTTGTTTATTCTTCCATCTAATAAATATTCCTCTAGGTATGAATCAATCCTAGTGTACACTATGTTTATCTGGTTTTTAGATATCCCTACATAGGTACTATTATCAAATAATAAGTTTAACATCTCGTCGGAATAATCCAAACTACGAAACAAAACAACTCCTCCCCCCTTGTCTGGAATCATAACTCTTACATTTTTATCCTTTCTTAAATTATTTAACAATTCATGTTCTCCCCTTGTTGGGTTCCAGTTATAATTGTTTTTATTATATTTAAAAATGTTATATATATCCTCCATAACCAACCTCTCATATGTTTCTACAAGGGGATGTAAGGGGGGGTTGTATGTACTTTTTTTCTTAGGTAAAAAATAACTGTATGAAGTACTGTTCCTTTCTACCTCTTTATGTTCTAGACTTATTTCTAAATTAAGTTTTCTAGTATACAACTTTAGAGACACAATATTGTCTACTATATCCCCTGAAGAAGAGGGAATATATTTCACACCTTTGCAAAACAGTTTGAAGTAATCTTCTGTAATTAATCTATCTGTCTAGTTATATATTGTAAACCCATCCTTCTGATGTACTATCCAACTATTATTATCTATGGGATTGTATAAATTGACAATATTCAATTGTGGTTCCTCCTGTGTGGATAATAATGTCTGTTGTATTCCCCTTTCTCCATGTAATACTGTGTCAGTCTCTGTGAGCATCGAACCTTTGGAAAATCCTCACCTTCCTGTATGTTGGGGTAATGGAAGTTGTCTTCCCTGTCTTCCCTTTGTCCTTTATTACTCACTACTTCACTATACCTGGGTGTTCTGTAATCAAAATTCTGTCCCTCAAATGAACTAGCATATGATGGCAAAAACTTGTTTTTCCTATCTTGTACTTGTCTTACCATATTATCACCTTTATTAATGTAAACTTGTTTATTTAAGTAACATTTTTTTAAGTAAAGTGAAAGTATACTTATGTATATGACAAATGTTATACAACAAATATTTAACATTTAGTGGTTAATAATTTATTGGACGCAAAACAGTAGTTTATACAAGAATGTTTTTAAACGTAATTTTGGTGATATCTTTTTAAATTAAATTAATTAATGGTGATGTCACGACAGTTTAGTATATAAATGTATTTAATTGGTGCTTTTGTTTTATTTCTGAAGAAGTCTCTGTTGGAGATTAAAGCACTAAAATGGATTATTAAAGTACTTGCATTTTATTTCTCAGTGTGTTTTCGTCAGTACATGTTTTTTAAAACATCAGTAGTTCCGTACAAAGTATGCAACCCTACTATTACCTGGAATATGTTATGAACCCATGTGTCATACACAAACACACTTGCCTAGAATATCACGCTATGTTGCTAGTACCCTGCACATTGATGACAGATAGTAGGCATGGTGTTTTTGCAGTGAGCTGCAGAGGGCATGGCACCCTGTGCAACAGTACAATAGGCACATAATTGCGGACAATGTGCCTTCACTATGTTCCCCACTGGATGCCTGCAACATATGTGGCGCCATCAAATGTGATCCACAGAGGCCATACAATGCCTTACACATGTGACCTGTATGGACCGATGCCACTGACACCTGGGAATACCTGTATCATGCTATCAATGCAGGTGCAGGATCAACCTGCTATCTATAAGCAGGTCCTGCCACACCAGGCCAGTATTGGCATATCAGAGGATAACAGCCTGTGTACACAACATGTGCCAGCCAAACCAGGTACACCTGTACATGTCAGTGTACATTATTGTGGGACATGCACATCCCAGGCAATGTCCATGTCAAGGGCTATCAAACACAGACATTGCATGCATTACAAAGCTATGGCCATACACAATGGTAAACAAGATGTCACGACAGTTCATGCAATACTCATCTGTATAGGACATTGCAGACACTACACCCCTGTACTACACTGCACACCATTGTCGGGTGGCATAATGCCAAGGATTACCCCTCACCCTGCCTTGTACAGCCATCTTGCACAGCCAACCATTGCAAACCCATGAAGCAATGCACACATGCATGTCAGTACTGGCACCTTGTGTCTACATGTAGGGTATGATGCTCCCAACCACAGTCACTCCCAGTATAACTCCCATTGGCATACCGACAGATGTCAAACATGTTCACATGCCCTAGCCCATAGAACCTCTGGATATCCCCTGTGGTGCATGTAGTACCCGTACATTACTGCAGTGTGGCAAACTAAGTAGTTTGGAAGTGTGTTTGTGGGCCTGGCAAATAGTGTCAATGTGAGTCCATTAGAGAGTGTGGTTGTGTTGACAATAACATCCATTCATGTGAACAGCCATGTGTGCTACACCTAATGTATGTCTACTATATCTCTGTTGCAGATGTCACTCACCAGCACACATATATGTTTTTACAGCACACCAACATGTCAGCTTTGTGGCACATGGAGTAACTGCATGCACTTGTAATAGTAATGACTAGTCAGTCAGGGGTTTGAACCCCTGCACTGGTAGGTTTGCGACATATGATGCTTAGGTTTTAGTCTTCAAGCCCTTCACTGATGTACTTTGCCTCTGTCTGTCCATCCCACACACTCTCTGGTGGATGTGGAGTTATACACCTGCTCAGCAGCAGCTTGTGTTTTGTAAGTAATGGTCATGATCAGGTGATAGCCTCTGCACCTATTGCAGTCATCTGATTGCATGTGGAACAGCTGTGATGATGTTCCTATAGCCAATTGCATGGAAACACAGTACAATATCTAGGAACATCATGTTGGTGTTTGCCCATGGCAGTTGCTGTGAGTGGTACCTGGATCTGGTGTTTGGTAAACAGCATCATAGATGATATCTGGATGTTCCACAAACAACATACACAGTGGGAAATAGCCTAAAGACAGGAGGGTGATGTGCCAAACATGACTACAGCATGTAAGTGTAGCTATGCTTCATGGAGACTACTGCCAGTTTAACAAGTTGTGTGTGGTAATGGTTATTCTGCATGTTTTAAAACTGACAAGACAGTGCTCTGTTTGTGAGGGACCCCTATCTGTAGGGCCATCTGTGGACTTGTCAGTATGTGGAACCATTTTTTTTTCCTTTGTTACTCACTGAACACACATCTGTGAACTGCAGGAGCATAGTGTGAGAATTGCAGTTAGTACTTGGTGATAGTGATGGGTTACTGCCATCACATCCCTCATTGGACATATGTCACATGAAACAGTGGTATGACAGACACTGTCTGGGGTTCTCAGTGACATGCCAATAATGGGCCACTGTTCATAGCTGCAGTCACAAGTCTTCTACACTTTGTACAGATGTCATGCAGTATATATGCATGTGTTGTGCTCCCTTCTGCAAATGTATACCATCTGTTGTGTTGGGTTGATGGTCATATCTATGTATGCTGTTATAAGTAATCCTGAATGCTGTTGATATTATTAAGCCATATCTGTGTTTAGACTGCAACACCATAGGCTGTATGGGTTTGGAGGCCCCAGCAGAACCTCCTGTCCCACTTCAGCTGGCCATAGCACTGGGCACCAGCACATCTGGGGCCCAGCCTTGGATGTCCACCTCTGTTGGCTCTGCACCACCTTTTGGTAGTACCGCCACTGAGGATGGGGCTTGTCCTCCCTGGGAGCAGGTCCAGACAGGAACATGTCTGCTGTCGTATAGTCCTGGACGTGGTATGTAGGGGGCTCAATAAGGGGTTTTGAGGCCAGATACGCCAGCTCGAGGGCAGAGTGTCACATTTACAGGGTGAGGCTGCTCCTCCTAGACAGCCCCCAGCACTGCCACCTTTGCAGCTGTTTTGGTGCAGTGTTGGCTGCCTATGGCTGGGGACCTCCGTCCCACTGTTTCCATCTGGGGGCTCATGGGCTTGTGACTGCCGAACACCCCTCCCTGTGCAAGGTGTATCCCCCCACATGTGTCATATACTGACCCTGTTTGCTGTCTTGTCTGTCATCCTACCCTACCTATCCTGCAAGAGCATACCTACTCTCCTTCCCCCACATCCCACTCTCACCCTACGGAAACAAAAGGCCAATCAGTTCCTAGAACAACATTTGCCCCATACATAGCTGTCCATTTCACACATGTGTCCACTGGACACATGTAACCCTTTTAATATGCATCACAACATACTCCAGTTGTCCTCACCCCTGTCTCTCAGGCACATGATCCTAGTATGCACATGACTCCTAAAGGTTCCAGGTACACATGATGCGGATGACCCCATTGTACACACAACCCTACCAGTCCCTCTATGATTACCCCATTTACCTTTATCATGATGATGATGTCACACATCACCTTGCAAGAGTACTGTTCTCACATAATGATTGGACAGGAACTGTTGTGTTCATGTAAATAACATGCACAGAGTGATGTATTTGGCCAATGTACAAATGTTTGCGTGTATTAATGACACATGTCTGTCTGAGGGAGTCTTGATATTACATAGGACAACAACACTACATAATACAGGTGTTGCTGGTGTTTTCCTTTTCATTCCTTTGTAATGCTTTGTTGTCACATGGGATGTTCTTGATATATCTATATATATATGTATGTATCTATATCTGGACATAAACACTCACACATACATCTACATGATGGAATACATTTCCTATACTGTTGAATGACTGCGCTGGATGATATGTTTGTGATAAGATCCAATGTCTGTATATCTGTCATGTAAATCACAATAGCGGTGTGTGCAGGGTCCTGGTTTCGAGCCTTGCAGAGGCCATTTATTTTGTTGCAGGGCAGAACAAGACCATTAGATGCGGAGTGATTAAGGCACATTAAAGCAGTTGTGAGTGGGTGTGCTAGGGTTTGCATGGAGCTAAGCAATGCTAACCTCCGGTTACAGTTTCTTACACTCAGCCTCTACATTGCTTTACCAGTGTAATACCCGCATACTGACGGCCAAACAGGCTTACACCAGCTTGCTCCCGCACTTGCAAATGCATTGCATTTGGAGTTTGCATCTGACACTCACACCCCTGGGTGGTAGTGAGGACTACGATATTCCTTTGTGATGCCTATTACATCAGATTACATGCCTACAGTATCAGGAATGGCTGCCTATTAGGCAACAGCATGCCATTCGACTGTACAGAATCAGCAGCCTGTCCAGAGTTTGATTCATAATATTGGTGTGTTCCTCTTACAATCTACACCTGTCTGGCTAATACATGGGAACTGACACTCTTCAATACAAACAAGTAATTGGGTTTTGGAACCCACATCCTTCAGCCGAGTCATGCTACTGCATACCTAATATTCTATCATCTTTCTAAAGTTGTCAGTGGAATATGTGCTTTCTGTCCCTATCAAGCCTCTCATACAATTGGGGAAAAATACAAACTGAATCAGGGACATGGCATAACAACATCAGGGACACATTTAAATTATTGGTGCTATTAACCTGACACATTGACAGACTCAGAGCATATGAATTCATAGACATTGTCTGAGGTAAATGATGTTTATAACTCTTAATTGTTGTCATTATTCATTATGTGTAATTCACCACCTTTCCTCCATATGTCACTAGTTTTAGGAGGGATTAAGTGGGACAGAGTTAGAAATTGAGACGAAATCAGGGACGTCCTTGGAAATCGGGGACAGTTCAGAGGTATGGTCTCTATTTGTTCCCCCAATGGTTTATGTCCTGGTCAGTGGATTTGCTCTTAGGGGTTGAGAGGTATGGGTGTCAGATATGCCCATTTTGGAATATTACTTACATCCCCAGGGAGGTCCTAATACGACTGCGCCAGACAACACCTGCATGCCTAGGCCCATAATTGCATACCCATAGTTCCCCCACCTGCCACTCCTCTACAGCACTCATCCTTACTGTGGGTGAAGGTGGGATATAAACACAGCACTACACACTGCCCACTCTCCCCTGTCGGGACATGTCATACGTTGTGTCGACCCATGGGTTATCAGGCTTGCACAACCTACTGGTCCGTGTACATCTACAGCCTGGTTTGATGAATCATTACTGGGACTGCCTCCAATGATCATTACTTTTTGGTGTCCCACAAGGGACATTGATGTCTATGTTTTAAGATTAGACCTGGCAGGTCTCTCCCACTGGTAGTATCCTGCCGGTGGTCTGGGAAGCAGTGGTGTGTTTACTTTTATTGTGTGTCTGTATGTCTCACCGGCCTAGCTGGGGGGTAGGGGGGGTTGATGCTACATGTTACACGTTTGTTTATTGGACCCCTCACCCCCATATGCATGGCCTGTGAGCATATATAACTCGTAACTGCTGTATCATATCCTAGCTATATACATATGTTTATTTACAGTCACATATATATATATATATATATATATATATATATATATATATATATATATATACATATATATATATATATATATATATATATATATATTTAACAACATATGGGTCTGTGGGTGTCTGCATATGTATATATTTATATGTGGGTATGTATCTGTATTCTGTCTCCGTATGTGTACATTTGTACTACAGAGAGGGAGAGGCTTATCTCTATGTCGCTATGGGTAGATATACACACACATACCTCTACATATATACATCTACATCTGGTTATTCCATTCCTTGCCATATAGATTACACTTTGCTGCAGTGGGACTCGTAGTGGGTGTGGCTGCTCGTTGGGCGACGTCTCTGCCTAATGAACACATTCGCTTACATCCCTAGGGCTGTCCATAACGGCATACATCAGCCAGCACCTACACATCTAGACCCATAAGTAGCTACCCATAGTTCCCCCACCCGTGTGGACCTCCTCAACAGCACCCATCCTTACTCTGGGTCCTGGTCGGTTCTGGACACACCATTCTACACGCTGCCCACTCCCCACTTCATGGGACCCATTTCATACAATTGTCTCAACCCATGGGTCATTAGGCTTTCCCACCCTTGTATTCTGAGTATGTATATACCCCAGCCAGAATGTTCGGTCTATTACCTTCTTTTGGTCTTTCCAATTTTTGGGGTGTCCCACAAGGGACGCTCCTGTTGTGTTTCAAGATTAGAATTCATGGGTGCACTGTGAACCCCCCCCAGCTGTATCCTGCCTGTGTTTTGGGGAGCAGTGGACTCTTTACATTGTTTGTGTGTATGTTTCCCTTGTCTGGCTGGGGGGGGGGGGGTGGAAGATCATGCTACATGTTTCATGTTTCTTGCTTGGGGCCCCTCACTTCCATTGGCATAGCCTGTGAACATATGTCATTCTTGTGTGCTGTTTCCTATCATAGCTGTATATCTGTGTATATTTACGCAAACACACACACACACACACACACACACACACACACACATATATATATATATATATATATATATATATGTATATATATATATATGAATATATATATATATATATCTATATATATATATATATATATATATATATATATATATATATATATATATATATCCAAAATCAGTGGTGCACATATTAAAGGGGGTGCGTGCTCAGGTCAATACACATCACATCAAAAACGAATAACCAGCACTCTACCCAACAAAGCTTCTTCAATAATAACCTGCATATAGGCAAAAAAAATGAGCCTGGAAACACTTTTGAGTGAGCTAACTAGCTCCGTAATATTTTTACTATTGCATCACCTCACAGCAGTGGAACAAGTGAAACACAAAATGCGGACAACAACACAGACCAGTATCTGGTTTCGCCCTCTGGTGTCATCAGTGTGCAATAGCACAACATCCCTCTTCAGTTATATACAGAACAAAACTAGATTGGAGCTTCAGTTAGAGACAAAGTGCATTGTATTTCACTCAAAATACTAAATATTAAGTATGCTTGCTCGTATATATAAAAAAAATAACAAGCAACCACAATTTTCCTATATTATAGTATAATAAACACATATAACATGTATTTTAATATACCTCCTATATATGCTAATAAATATAAAAATAGAGAAGAAAAGACATATAAACCACATAATTGACTTCATATTCACCTTTCATGATTCCAAAAATAATTTCTAAAAATAATTATTGTAAATCATTATAAATCAGGAAGAATCAAGGACATTAAGCATCCTACCTTCACCTAGAATAATGCCACAATACAGTGATAAGATGATCAGCTTTAATAATTGGCTTAAATTCTGGTGTCATTCAAAGGGGATCCAATGTCTGTCTGCCTGGGATGACATGCTGGACAAGCCACGCTGCTTCGCAAGGGACGGCTTGCACCTGTCACCCCTGGGCTTCCGGATATTGGCAAAGGCTCTTGCCACCCCCATAGTGCCTTTTTTAGGCAAGGCTCAAATTCTAAACCTACCACCCTAGAACACCAAAAAGGAAAAAAACTAAGGGTAATGCTGCTCAATGCCAGAAGTCTCAATCTCAAGATGCACTCGAGGCCCTTCTCAATATGGAGAACATCGATGTCTGTGCTGTGACAGAAACCTGGTTCAAGTCTCCTGAGAGCACCCCAGCACTAACAGGTTTCACCTCATATCATGCGTTCCGCCCCCAAAATCCGGACAACACCAAGAAAGGAGGGTGTCCATATTCATAAAGGACACCCACACCTCAAGGTTGGTGGCAACGCATGATGCATCGGAGACCATCCAGGTGCAATTAACCATAGGCAAGACTGCTCTGCAATTTGTAGCATGTTACAGGCCACCCTCTCAAACTCAGGAACCTCACATGGCCTTCCTGAAAACATTGGAGGGATAAATGTATCTCCAAACACCATCATACTAGGTGACTTCAACTACCCTAATATAGACTGGGAACACTACTCAAGCCCGAACACTCTAACCCAAAGATTCCTGGAGTTCATAAACTCAAATGCCATGGAACAACTAGTCACCATCCCCACAAGAGGAGAAAACATACTTGATCTCATCATCACGAACATGGGATCAAAATGTTCAACTTACCGAAGTATACCCCTCACTGGTGAGATCAGATCATAAACTAATCTCGCTGGAGGTCCTCATCCCCCACCTGAAACAAAAAGACCACAGTGAAAAACTTCTCAAAGCCAATTTCACACTTCTAAAAACTAGTGTGGTCTCCTTTAAGGCCCCTGAGCCAGTGGTAAACATTACTCAAACCGCTGAATCACTTACAAATGCCTTCTACCAGCACCTACAGGACTGCATGGATCAGGCAATCCCAAACAAAACTAAGACTCTCTGTACCAAAGGCAAGCGTCCAGTCTGGTGGACCCCAGCCATAAACAAGCTCTACAACAAAAGGAGGAAGCTACTACAAGATAGAGCAAAATCCTTGAAAGGTAAGACACCTTTGATCATTATAAGTAAAAAACTAAGAGCTCTCATAAAATCATCCAAGGAAACTTTGAGAGAAAAATCGCCAAGGACTCTAAAGACAATCATAAGGCCTTCTTTAGCTATGTTAGAAACCTAGGAGGAAACTCCCAGATATGCTCAGAATTAGTTCAAAATGATGTGAAAATTACTGAACCTACACACATTGCCAACATACTGGCTGACAGGTTCAGTGCAAACGTCTCCCCCCCCTCCCCCCCAAAAGGAGAGATATCTATTCCAGAGGATTGTAGCCCCCCAAACATCTCCAACGCCCAGGTGAGAACTGCCCTCACTAAGGCAAAAAACAGCATCCATGGGACGGATGGTGTCCCCGGCTGTGAGCTTCACGAACTCAAGGAATTAAACCCACAGTTAGGACAGCTGTTTAATCTTAGCCTCACCTCAGGATACGTGCAAGGAGTGGCGCCGGCGACTGTGGTCCCACTTCATAAGGCGGTGCCTCCACAGACCCTGGAAATTACCGCCCATTAGCTTGACAAGCCTTATCTGCAAAGCCATGGAGAGGATCATAATGGAACTCATAAATAAAGACATAGGGAACTTGCAGACTTTGGATCCAACCCAGTTTGGCTTTGTCAAAGGCAGATCCTGCCTCTTAAACTTGGTTGACTTTATCGAGACAGTCACCAAGGCCATTGATGAGGAAAGGCAGTCCATACAGCCTACCTCGACCTGGCAAAGGCCTTCGACACAATACCCCACTCAGGTATCATCGAAAAACTCATCAGCTTGAATGTAAACCCATACATCACAAGATGGGTTGCAAACTGGCTAAGTGACAGAACCCACAGGGTCAGAGTTGCTGGAGCCATGTCAGACTCAAAGCCTGTCACAAGTGGTGTCCCACAGGGCTCAGTCCTGGGTCCACTCTTGTTCGGCATCTACTTTTCTGAAGTACAAGCAAATGCAGGAGGGTTATGGCTGACAAAGTTTGCAGATGACTGCAAACTGGGTGCCATAGTCGAAAACACATCTGACACAGATATCCTCAAGAAGGGCCTCACAGAAACGGATAACTGGTGCCAGAGCCATGGCCTGAAGTTAAACGCCAAAAAATGCATAGTCATACCCTTCGGAAAAACAAGGTTACCCCTAGCTACCATATAGGTGGCAATCCACTGAGCACAGAAAAAGTCATCAGGGATCTGGGGACCCAGGTTGACAGTAGCCTTTCGTTTGACACTCATGTTGCTAAAGTAGTTAGGAAAACCTTCTATATCGCCCACCTGATCATGAAGGGATTCACATCTAGATCAAGGGAGGTCATCGTCCCCTGTACTCATCACTCATTAGACCTATGATTGAGTACAATGCCCGTTCGGAATGTATCTGACCAGACACCTGCTGCAGCTTGAAAGGCCCCAAAGTTCCTCACCAAAAGGATAAAGGGTCTCAAAAATATGTCTTATGCTGCCCGACTGAAAGAACTCCAGCTCTATTCAGTCTCATACCGCTTGCTCAGAGGTGACCTGTGCCTGACATATAAGGCCATGTCAAACCCAGATTTGATGAATATGCTTCACCTCAAAAAATCTAGATCCCTCAGAACCACAAGGGCGGGAGACTTAAACCTTGACACGGTTATAAACAGAACGTGCTGGAGGGACAGATTCATCACCCAGAGACTCCCTATGCTGTGGAACAAAATCCCGGTACATGTGAGGCAGAGCACCTCGCTGGCCTTGTTCAAGAGGAATCTTGACCAATGGATGGGAGATCGCAGATATACCCCAGGGATTACTTCAGTGTCACTGCTTGACAGAGGCACAGCAAAATGATAGGCATAGTTTTTATTCAAACTAAAGGGGTGGCAAAAGCCACATAACTATGGGCTAGGCTTATAAATGCCCTTGGGCAGATAGCCTAGTATGAACCTATGAACCTATGAACCTAATAATTCATCCCCAGTACCCATTCAAACCGGATTTATATAAGGCTCCCAAATTGGTAATCCACAATCTTTCTTTTTTGTCCAATATCTTATGTTTGGTATTATCGGATAGGTATAACCCCACAACCATGTCAATTCCTAAAAATACAAAATGGGCTGTATTATGTTCAAGTTTGTGTTTAAATAGGGCACGTATAGGTCTTTTACAATTAATGACACTCAAATGATTTGCAATTCTAGTCTTAAAAGACCTAGACGTCTGACATACATAGAAAGCACCACATTGGCATATAGCCATGTATATCACCCATTCTGTTTGACATGTAATCAGATGTCCAATTTCAAATACTCTGGGTGTATTTATTGAGGTAAAACATTTTGCTTTCAAAATGAACTTACAATATACACAGTTGCCACAATAGGTGCTTCCATTAGGCCCATCTTGTCTATGATCAAAACCCTTGTCCATTTTTTTGTACCAAGACAAAAATTTACCAATGTTTTTACCACGTCTGTAGCTAAAGGAACATACATCATCAAGACACTGATCTAACAAATCATCTGATTTTTAACACGTGCCAATGTCTGTTAATGACCTCTTTAATTTTAAATATATTAGTATCATAAGTGGTCACAAATCTAATTTTTGGAACATCATGAGTACTTGTACTGGTATCATTTGTTTGTGTAGTGTACAGCAATGGTTCCCTTTTAAACTGCATTGCCCTATCACATATAGAATTAATATGGGCTTTATGATAACCCCTATCAATAAACCTATCCTTCATTAAATGTGCCTCATTTATATAATTCTCATCATTACTACAAATATGGCGCAGTCTCTGGAACTGGGCCATCGGTATGTTAGTAATCGTATGTCTAGGATGACAACTGCTGGCTTCAAGAGGGGCATTTTTAGTGAAGCGTTTCCTATATAATATTGTTACCATAGCACCATCCAACACTTTTGTCATGTTTACATCAAGAAATTCAATAGTAAATGGTTCAATTCTATCCGTGAACTTCATACTGAACTCGTTAGAGTTCAGATATTTAACAAAAATATGCCAATCTTCCAACATTCCAGTCCATATTCCACAGCAATCATCCAGAAAACGGTGCCACATATTTAGATGTTTAATATGTACATTCTGATCTCCATAAATCAAACCACATTCAATGTGGAAAAACTTACCAGCTTAAATGTAAACCCATATGTCACAAGATGGGTTGCAAACTGGCTTAAGGGCAGAACCCACAGGGTTAGAGTTGCTGGCGCTATGTCAGACTCCAAGCCGGTCACAAGTGGTGTCCCACAGGGCTCGGTCCTTGGCCCCCTATTGTACGGCATCTACTTCTCAGAAGTACAGGCCAACATGGGAGGACTTTGGCTGACAAAGTTTGCAGACGACTGCAAACTGGGTGCTATAGTGGAAAGTGCATCGGACACGGATATCCTTCAGAAGGGACTCACGGAAACAGATAGCTGGTGCCAGAGCCATGGCCTGAAGTTAAGCCAAAAATGTATAGTCATACCCTTCGGGAAAAACAAGGTAGCCCCAAGCTACCATATAGGTGGCAATCCACTAAGCACAGAAGAGGTTATCAGGGACCTGGGGACCCAGGTTGACAGTGGCCTTTCTTTTGACACTAACGTTGCTAAAGTGGTTAGAAAGACCTTCTACATTGCCCACCTGATCATGAAGGGATTCACATCCAGATCTAGTGAGGTCATTGTTCCCCTGTACTCTTCACTTATCAGACCAATGATCAAGTACAATGCCCCATTCGGGATGTATCTCACCTGATATCTGCAGCAATTGGAGAGACCCCAAAAGTTCCTCACCAAAAGGATAAAGGGACTCCAAAATCTGTCATATGCTGCCAGATTGAAGAAACTCCAGCTCTATTCAGTCACATACCGTCTGCTCAGAGGTGACATGCGCCTGACATACAAGGTAAAGCGGTAAGAGGTGACATATGTGCCCGTATATATATATATATATATATATATATATATATATATATATATATATATATATATATATATATATACATACATATATGTATATGTCTGCAACTATATATATATATATATATATATATATATATATGTATATGTATATGTCTGCAACTATATATATATATATATATATATATATATATATATATATATATATATATATAAATATATATATATATATATATATATATATATATATATATATATATATATATATGTGTGTGTGTGTGTGTGTGTGTGTGTGTGTGTGTGTCTGTAAAGGAATACATACCCCGCGCAAATGCATTTACACATACTTACTAGTGTTTATATATGCTTAATCCTGCTTACTAGTGCCTTATTCATTATGACACTGACACTTCGCTCCAGTTAACTTTTAATTGATATTTTGCAGGTTATACAGCAGACAGATGTTGCAATATGTTCATGTACAGATTACCGATGGTAAATGGTATGTGGTGCAGTGGGATTCGGTATGGGAATGTCTGTTCGTTAGGTGGTTGCTCTAACCAATGCACTATTGCTGTGCTGCTTCATTTGAATATATACCCATATAACCATGGCTCCTGTTTCCTCAAACACACCCCACACCTCCCTAACACTGCAGTTATCCATTCTCCATTTGGATTCGTGGTGTATCTACTCCACTACACATTGGCCACTCCCTACTCCTACCGACCCATCCCATCGGTTCAGGTTCCCGGGACTAAATGAAAATAGCAATATTTCAGCAGTCCTAAAATTAAGAAGTTATTTTAGATAGGTAATCCCCTGTTTTTGAAACTAAGTATAATTTGACTTGTAGGCACATTTACCTATTATTCAATTTTTAGGTAGTGTCGATTTATAAGTACCTTTTAATCTTTTTTATATACAAGGTTTGCATATAAAACATAATAGATATACCCCAGGGATTACTTCAGTGTCACTGCTTGACAGAGGCACAGCAAAATGATAGGCATAGTTTTTATTCAAACTAAAGGGGTGGCGAAAGCCACATAACTATGGGCTAGGCTTATAAATGCCCTTGGGCAGATAGCCTAGTATGAACCTATGAACCTATGAACCTAATAATTCATCCCCAGTACCCATTCAAACCGGATTTATATAAGGCTCCCAAATTGGTAATCCACAATCTTTCTTTTTTGTCCAATATCTTATGTTTGGTATTATCAGATAGGTATAACCCCACAACCATGTCAATTCCTAAAAATACAAAATGGGCTGTATTATGTTCAAGTTTGTGTTTAAATAGGGCACGTATAGGTCTTTTACAATTAATGACACTCAAATGATTTGCAATTCTAGTCTTAAAAGACCTAGAAGTCTGACATACATAGAAAGCACCACATTGGCATATAGCCATGTATATCACCCATTCTGTTTGACATGTAATCAGATGTCCAATTTCAAATACTCTGGGTGTATTTATTGAGGTAAAACATTTCGCTTTCAAAATGACCTTACAATATACACAGTTGCCACAATAGGTGCTTCCATTAGGCCCATCTTGTCTATGATCAAAACCCTTGTCCATTTTTTTGTACCAAGACAAAAATTTACCAATGTTTTTACCACGTCTGTAGCTAAAGGAACATACATCATCAAGACACTGATCTAACAAATCATCTGATTTTTAACACGTGCCAATGTCTGTTAATGACCTCTTTAATTTTAAATATATTAGTATCATAAGTGGTCACAAATCTAATTTTTGGAACATCATGAGTACTTGTACTGGTATCATTTGTTTGTGTAGTGTACAGCAATGGTTCCCTTTTAAACTGCATGGCCCTATCACATATAGAATTAATATGGGCTTTATGATAACCCCTATCAATAAACCTATCCTTCATTAAATGTGCCTCATTTATATAATTCTCATCATTACTACAAATATGGCGCAGTCTCTGGAACTGGGCCATCGGTATGTTAGTAATCGTATGTCTAGGATGACAACTGCTGGCTTCAAGAGGGGCATTTTTAGTGAAGGGTTTCCTATATAATATTGTTACCATAGTACCATCCAACACTTTTGTCATGTTTACATCAAGAAAGTCAATAGTACATGGTTCAATTCTATCCGTGAACTTCATACTGAACTCGTTAGAGTTCAGATATTTAACAAAAATATGCCAATCTTCCAACGTTCCAGTCCATATTCCCCAGCAATCATCCAGAAAACGGTGCCACATATTTAGATCTTTAATATGTACATTCTGATCTCCATAAATCAAACCACATTCAATGTGGAAAATCTTATCAGCTTAAATGTAAACCCATATGTCACAAGATGGGTTGCAAACTGGCTTAAGGGCAGAACCCACAGGGTTAGAGTTGCTGGCGCTATGTCAGACTCCAAGCCGGTCACAAGTGGTGTCCCACAGGGCTCGGTCCTTGGCCCCCTATTGTACGGCATCTACTTCTCAGAAGTACAGGCCAACATGGGAGGACTTTGGCTGACAAAGTTTGCAGACGACTGCAAACTGGGTGCCATAGTGGAAAGTGCATCGGACACGGATATCCTTCAGAAGGGACTCACGGAAACAGATAGCTGGTGCCAGAGCCATGGCCTGAAGTTAAACGCCAAAAATGTATAGTCATACCCTTCGGGAAAAACAAGGTAACCCCAAGCTACCATATAGGTGGCAATCCACTAAGCACAGAAGAGGTTATCAGGGACCTGGGGACCCAGGTTGACAGTGGCCTTTCTTTTGACACTCACGTTGCTAAAGTGGTTAGAAAGACCTTCTACATTGCCCACCTGATCATGAAGGGATTCACATCCAGATCTAGTGAGGTCATTGTTCCCCTGTACTCTTCACTTATCAGACCAATGATCGAGTACAATGCCCCATTCGGGATGTATCTCACCCGACATCTGCAGCAATTGGAGAGACCCCAAAAGTTCCTCACCAAAAGGATAAAGGGACTCCAAAATCTGTCATATGCTGCCAGATTGAAGAAACTCCAGCTCTATTCAGTCGCATACCATCTGCTCAGAGGTGACATGCGCCTGACATACAAGGTAAAGCGGTAAGAGGTGACATATGTGCCTGTATATATATATATATATATATATATATATATATATATATATATATATATATATATATATATATATATATATATACACACATATATGTATATATCTGCAACTATATATATATATATATATATATATATATGTATATGTCTGCAACTATATATATATATATAAAATATATATATATATATATATATATATATATATATATATATGTATATGTATATATATATATATATATATATATATATATATATATATATATATATATGTGTGTGTGTGTGTGTGTGTGTGTGTGTCTGTAAAGCAATACATACCCCACGCAAATGCATTTACACATACTTACTAGTGTTTATATATGCTTAATCCTGCTTACTAGTGCCTTATTCATTATGACACTGACACTTCGCTCCAGTTAACTTTTAATTGATATTTTGCAGGTTATATAGCAGACAGATGTTGCAATATGTTCATGTACAGATTACCGATGGTAAATGGTATGTGGTGCAGTGGGATTCGGTATGGGAATGTCTGTTCGTTAGGTGGTTGCTCTAACCAATGCACTATTGCTGTGCTGCTTCATTTGAATATATACCCATATAACCATGGCTCCTGTTTCCTCAAACACACACCCCACACCTCCCTAACACTGCAGTTATCCATTCTCCATTTGGATTCGTGGTGTATCTACTCCACTACACATTGGCCACTCCCTACTCCTACCGACCCATCCCATCGGTTCAGGTTCCCGGGACTAAATGAAAATAGCAATATTTCAGCAGTCCTAAAATTAAGAAGTTATTTTAGATAGGTAATCCCCTGTTTTTGAAACTAAGTATAATTTGACTTGTAGGCACATTTACCTATTATTCAATTTTTAGGTAGTGTCGATTTATAAGTACCTTTTAATCTTTTTTATATACAAGGTTTGCATATAAAACATAATAGATATACCCCAGGGATTACTTCAGTGTCACTGCTTGACAGAGGCACAGCAAAATGATAGGCATAGTTTTTATTCAAACTAAAGGGGTGGCGAAAGCCACATAACTATGGGCTAGGCTTATAAATGCCCTTGGGCAGATAGCCTAGTATGAACCTATGAACCTAATAATTCATCCCCAGTACCCATTCAAACCGGATTTATATAAGGCTCCCAAATTGGTAATCCACAATCTTTCTTTTTTGTCCAATATCTTATGTTTGGTATTATCAGATAGGTATAACCCCACAACCATGTCAATTCCTAAAAATACAAAATGGGCTGTATTATGTTCAAGTTTGTGTTTAAATAGGGCACGTATAGGTCTTTTACAATTAATGACACTCAAATGATTTGCAATTCTAGTCTTAAAAGACCTAGACGTCTGACATACATAGAAAGCACCACATTGGCATATAGCCATGTATATCACCCATTCTGTTTGACATGTAATCAGATGTCCAATTTCAAATACTCTGGGTGTATTTATTGAGGTAAAACATTTCGCTTTCAAAATGACCTTACAATATACACAGTTGCCACAATAGGTGCTTCCATTAGGCCCATCTTGTCTATGATCAAAACCCTTGTCCATTTTTTTGTACCAAGACAAAAATTTACCAATGTTTTACCACGTCTGTAGCTAAAGGAACATACATCATCAAGACACTGATCTAACAAATCATCTGATTTTTAACACGTGCCAATGTCTGTTAATGACCTCTTTAATTTTAAATATATTAGTATCATAAGTGGTCACAAATCTAATTTTTGGAACATCATGAGTACTTGTACTGGTATCATTTGTTTGTGTAGTGTACAGCAATGGTTCCCTTTTAAACTGCATGGCCCTATCACATATAGAATTAATATGGGCTTTATGATAACCCCTATCAATAAACCTATCCTTCATTAAATGTGCCTCATTTATATAATTCTCATCATTACTACAAATATGGCGCAGTCTCTGGAACTGGGCCATCGGTATGTTAGTAATCGTATGTCTAGGATGACAACTGCTGGCTTCAAGAGGGGCATTTTTAGTGAAGGGTTTCCTATATAATATTGTTACCATAGTACCATCCAACACTTTTGTCATGTTTACATCAAGAAAGTCAATAGTACATGGTTCAATTCTATCCGTGAACTTCATGCTGAACTCATTAGAGTTCAGATATTTAACAAAAATATGCCAATCTTCCAACGTTCCAGTCCATATTCCCCAGCAATCATCCAGAAAACAGTGCCACATATTTAGATGTTTAATATGTACATTCTGATCTCCATAAATCAAACCACATTCAATGTGGAAAAACTTACCAGCTTAAATGTAAACCCATATGTCACAAGATGGGTTGCAAACTGGCTTAAGGGCAGAACCCACAGGGTTAGAGTTGCTGGCGCTATGTCAGACTCCAA
Organism: Protopterus annectens; assembly: GCF_019279795.1. Taxonomy (NCBI): domain Eukaryota; kingdom Metazoa; phylum Chordata; order Ceratodontiformes; family Protopteridae; genus Protopterus; species Protopterus annectens. The sequence continues at coordinate 611,254,973 of NC_056729.1, read as the reverse complement.
GCCGGTCACAAGTGGTGTCCCACAGGGCTCGGTCCTTGGCCCCCTATTGTACGGCATCTACTTCTCAGAAGTACAGGCCAACATGGGAGGACTTTGGCTGACAAAGTTTGCAGATGACTGCAAACTGGGTGCCATAGTGGAAAGTGCATCGGACACGGATATCCTTCAGAAGGGACTCACGGAAACAGATAGCTGGTGCCAGAGCCATGGCCTGAAGTTAAGCGCCAAAAATTTATAGTCATACCCGGGAAAAACAAGGTAACCCCAAGCTACCATATAGGTGGCAATCCACTAAGCACAGAAGAGGTTATCAGGGACCTGGGGACCCAGGTTGACAGTGGCCTTTCTTTTGACACTCACGTTGCTAAAGTGGTTAGAAAGACCTTCTACATTGCCCACCTGATCATGAAGGGATTCACATCCAGATCTAGTGAGGTCATTGTTCCCCTGTACTCTTCACTTATCAGACCAATGATCGAGTACAATGCCCCATTCGGGATGTATCTCACCCGACATCTGCAACAATTGGAGAGACCCCAAAAGTTCCTCACCAAAAGGATAAAGGGACTCCAAAATCTGTCATATGCTGCCAGATTGAAGAAACTCCAGCTCTATTCAGTCGCATACCGTCTGCTCAGAGGTGACATGTGCCTGACATACAAGGTAAAGCGGTAAGAGGTGACATATGTGCCTGTATATATATATATATATATATATATATATATATATATATATATATATATGTATGTATATGTCTGCAACTATATATATATATATATATATATATATATATATATATACGTATATGTCTGCAACTATATATAATATATATATATATATATATATATACGTATATGTATATATATATATATATATATATATATATATATATCTATATATATATATGTGTGTGTGTGTGTGTGTGTCTGTAAAGCAATACATACCCCGCGCAAATGCATTTACACATGCTTACTACTGTTTATATATGCTTAATCCTGCTTACTAGTGCCTTATTCATTATGAGACTGACACTTCGCTCCAGTTAACTTTTAATTGATATTTTGCAGGTTATACAGCAGACAGATGTTGCAATATGTTCATGTACAGATTACCGATGGTAAATGGTATGTGGTGCAGTAGGATTCGGTATGTAGGTGGTTGCTCTAACCAATGCACTATTGCTGTGCTGCTTCATTTGAATATATACCCATATAACCATGGCTCCTGTTTCCTCAAACACACACCCCACACCTCCCTAACACTGCAGTTATCCATTCTCCATTTGGATTCGTGGTGTATCTACTCCACTACACATTGGCCACTCCCTACTCCTACCGACCCATCCCATCGGTTCAGGTTCCCGGGACTAAATGAAAATAGCAATATTTCAGCAGTCCTAAAATTAAGAAGTTATTTTAGATAGGTAATCCCCTGTTTTTGAAACTAAGTATAATTTGACTTGTAGGCACATTTACCTATTATTCAATTTTTAGGTAGTGTCGATTTATAAGTACCTTTTAATCTTTTTTATATACAAGGTTTGCATATAAAACATAATAGATATTTGCACCATATAAACTTTTAAAAATTTTAAAGTGTCATATATGTACGTGTATATATTTATGTAGAAAAGTGTTGTTGTACAATAACTATTTTTATTTTTCTTTTTAAACAAGTATAGTGACACTGTTTTGTCACTTCCTGTTGGTATAAAAGGCGTCCTTTTTGAATTGTATTGTGTTTCTCTGAGGAAGCTGCTTTAGTTAGAGTGGCGAAAACGCTATATTTCTTTACTTAATAAATTTGCGTTAAGAAAAAGAATAAGAAGAAAGACTCCTTATTGGGCTTTGGACTCAAGGATACCTGCACCTTTTTTGGTTGACTCACTCCACATATCCTTAGAACTCCCAAACGTTTAGTCCACAAACATTGGTGACATGAGCGACCAAAAGAATACTATTCACAATTTTTGGGTTGTACCACATGGGACACGCATGTGTTTATGTCAAGATTAGACTCTATACTTCATTACATCCTTACTCCCGTTAACATGACACTACAATAAATTAATAAGTATGACTATGTGGTAACGCACACGTTACACATGACAGCCTAATTATGTACGTGTTCAGTGTATTTCTTTTACAAATAGACCAGTTTAGTAATTGGCGTTGCCATAGCAGGCAGATCACAGGAATGATTCCATGTGTGGGAAAGTCCTCATATTTGATTTTTTTTTCAGCACAGCACTGACTTCGGACATTGTGCACACATCTGCATTTTAGCAGTTTTGTCCTGTCCCTCTTATGCACAACCTATTATTCTATCTACTGTCAAGGTTTGTAAGGGCACATTCATGTTATTTATGTCTGCAAATGGAATGAATGTGTTACAGAGAATGTACTTCTACATATTGATGTCTGCATGTGTGTATGCATATATACTTATAACAAACTCACTGACCTCCACGGGTGGTCCAATTAGAACCAGTCCATCCAATCCTGGCATACCTGGCTCCATAATTTCATACCCATAGTTCCTCCACCTCACCCGTGTTCAACATACATGCATACCATCCACTGTCCACTTGTTATTGCAGCCATGACACACCTCCACACATTGCCCTCTCCCGAGTATTAGGGGCCCTACATGTATGTTGTCCCAACCCATGTATTCTCAGGCTATCCCACCATTTAGCCCTTGAACATACCCGCCCTTGCTTGTGTAATGGTCGGATGGCCAAATGGTCTATCAGTTTTTGGGTAGTCCCACCAGAGACTACCCTCTGTGTGTAAAGTAGACTTAGCAGATCAACAATGTTACTCCCACTGGTAATATCCTGCCTGTAGTGTGAGTAGCAGTGCTTTGCTCACTCCTGCCCAGCCTGATATGACATACGCTGACAGCGCTATATAATACTGGGGTTGCTGTTGATTCCCTTCTCATTCCTTTTGTATGCTTTATTGTTACGTCGTTCTTTCTTCATATATATATATATATATATATATATATATATATATATATATATATATATATACATGTATATATATATATATATATATATATATATATATATATATATATATATATGGTTTCATATGAAACCATCGAATTACCTTTTCGTTGAGACTAACATCATCGAGCCGAAAACATCGTAGAATGACATAATCGAAAGTTCACTTCATTGACTTCCATACCATCGAAAATGAGCGCTCAAACATAACTAAATGCAAATAGTGCCGCACACAAAAGTGGCAGTATCAAAACATGACATATGCTATAGCGTTGACACACAACACCCGTTCAATACCCCGTTCAGTGGGAAAACACTAACTATATGGACATATACCTATCTTCACCCATGGTAGCACTCTTCCTAGTATTATAATTGTATAATTCACGTGCATTCCCATAAGTATACTTTAGCGTACTGTACAACATGGTAATGCAGAGAAAAGAAGTACAGAAAATCAATGAACATCATGAGCAGAAAGCACGCCGGTTCTAATGTATAAACTATTTACTTTTCTTTCATAGCTCAGTTGCAGTATCCAGTATTCCACGTAAAACTGTTGTGACCTGTGCCATGTCGGATAACTAAGGTCTGTCTTTTTAAAGTGACAGTAGCCTTTCAATGTTAAATATAGAGGAATTCCGTCAGTAACGTTAAATACCACAATAGAATTGGTTCTGTACTGAGCACTCGATGGTATGGAAGTCGATGAAGTGAACTTTCGATGATGTCATTCTACGATGTTTTCGGCTCGACGATGTTAGTCTCGACGAAATGGTAATTCGATGGTTTCATATGAAACCATATATATATATATATATATATATATATATATATATATATATATATATATATTATATATCTGTATATACTTATATACATTTCCTATGCTGGGCACTGCTTAGACCCCGTGCAAGCGCACTCAGACTTGCTTACTGGTACTTATATATGTTTACTGCTGCTTATTTGTGCTTACACCTGCTTACTAGTACCTTATTTATTATGACAGTGCCACTTTGCTTGAATGATATTTAAGTTAAATATATCATGTGATACTCTTATGTCGGTTTTACAGCAAAACAACATTCATTCCACATGGAAAATGATATGTGCTATTGTTGGGCTCGAACCATGATTGCCTGTTCGTTAGGTGGATGCCCTAAACACTACACTATTGATATTTACATTGATTCTGCATGTTCTTCTCTATTTGAATGAATATGATGTGTAAACTATGCTCACGGAAGGCAGTGAGATGCAAACACGCTGCGCTTTGCTTACACCTTCGATATTGCAGCAATTCAAATGCATAATAGGGACACAGGGAATCTAATTGTGAAAGTTCTAGGGACAAGGCTCAACATTCCACTATGTGCTTGTGTGTTTACTACTTCGATTTTATTTCACTGATCATGGACAGTCTTGTATGCTTAGTATACATTTTGGTATCCACGAACACTGAATTACTGACTTACTATTAGGGGCGGGCTCTACTAGTAGGCATAGTAGGTTTTGCAACTGTCAGGGCATGTTTACACCTCTGTAGAGCACTTGTACATGCCCCCTGCACTCGCACACTTTTCCTGTGCACGTCGAGGGTGCGGTGGCACGCCCTCATACATATTCATATGGCGCTGTGGCACCATCTGTAGTGAGGACACTCGGCGCAAGGCTAAAACCGTCCTTGCGCCGAGCGTCTTGAATCCCGGACACACACACACACACACACACACACACACACACACACACACACACACACACACACACACACACACACACACACACACACACACACACACACACACACACACACACACACACACACACTTAAACACATTTAGTATTGAGTAGGAGAATGATTGTACACTAAAAATATTACTTATTCTAAGATACAATAACATAAAAGTGAGTATATTTTATTAAACAAGTATGCAGGCTTATGTTTTCACCAGGGTTGCACGTGGAAAAGAGACCCTATATGCAGCTATTTAGCTTTGGGATCAACTGTATATAGATTCAATTGAAAAACGCCGTATTCAAGTAGAAATGGTTGACATGGAGCTGCTTAGATCTTCTAGGTCAAGGAAATGATTCAACTCCAAGAGAAAGCAAACAAGGAAGAAAAAAGGATTGAGATAAAAAGAGAGAGATAAAGAGAAAGAAAGAAAGAAATCTGTACGTAAAATGATGCTGAAAATACTACTGTATATTAAACGTAAAGTTGCATCTTGTGTTTTTCATACTTTTTATCTCTTTATTTGTGACTTTACTTCAGCTTCCAGTGCAGCAACACTGGGATGTCAATGAACGGATGGGAGCCTGACAGGTTTCCAGAGGTATTTTGGTGATTCATCTAACTGCAAAATTATTATGTTAAAAATGGCTTTCAGTCAACACTGGCCTTTGTACTTTATTTTGTTACATAACTGTGGAGTTACATAAAAGTTAGGTTGTGTGGGGTAATTTCCTCCACATGGAGGGATGCTTTCCAGTAAGAAAAGCTTAATTTGGAGTTCACTGAAAGTTGTTTTCAGCATAAAAGTTTCACAGTTGGACGACTCATGGAAATTACATTTAGAGAGCTAACATGACTCCTAAAACTTATGGGTGCTGTAAAGAACTAGGTATGTGAGCGTCCTCGACTGTGATGACAATGAGGTGTATTACCCTTTGATGATAATGGATTTTAAGCCACGCTTTAAAATCTTTGCTAAATTCCTTATTCCCTTCTATTCTACCACTACTAAACATGTAGTGAGGAGAATAGACATGTTCAACACACAGAAGTCTGATCACTGAAGTGTGAGAACTTTATTTATATACTAATTCCCAAATTTAAATATATGGGCATATTTCCTCTAGTCTGAGGTAAGGTACAGTCATCTTGGAGTTAGTATGTGTACGTAGCAGGACTGTATGAGGTGCAGTCCCCATGTCTAAGGGAGCTACAGGGGGATGCTTTAATTTTGTTGCAGTGAATTTCACTTTTCATTGCTCTAAGTCACTTATTCATATTTGCACTTTTCAGTGTTGAGCATGCAGGTGTGAAACTTCAGTTATGCAGCCTAGCAAACTTTTCGTTTTTTTACAAAGCCATTTCTAATTTCAAAAATGCAATAGGATAAGTTTTAATTTTATTTTCTTCACTAATTTTTTATTATTCTTGTTTATGTTTGACAAACAGGTAAAGTTGTTTACCTTGAGGCTATTATATGTGTAGTGACTCGGAAGCAAAATGGACTATTTTTTTTATAAAGGTCATATGCTATACAGATGCTGTGATGATTAGTTAGTACAGAGGATTAAGGCTATAAGCTGTTAATAAGCCACTTCCTATGGTACAGGGTTTGATTCCCTCAACTTTAAATCTTGAGTGGATGGGAGATCATAGGTTTACCCCTGGGATCTCTTCTGTGTCCCTACTAGACAGAGGCACAGTAAACTAACCTTAAAAGGGCTATCTTCTGTGACCTACTATACAGAGGCACAGTCAACTAATCTAAAAGGGTGGCGAAAGCCAAACACACTCTGGCTAGGCTTATAAATGCCCTAGGGCAGATAGCCTAGTATCAACCTATGAACCTATAATGTAATTGCAGTTTCACAGCTCATTGCATTAGGATGTGAGGTTATAATGAGTGAGAGGGACTAAAGATGAACATAATATGTCATCTTCTTATCATAGCTGTATAACATAAAGGGCTACCATAAAGTGAAACCCACAGGGAGGATTTATTTTCTTGTGATGTATATTTCATACCCAGTTTTGAGAATTTATATCAGTTTCTTATTGGTTTCCCAGTACACATTAGCATCTTTTGAGATTCTAGATGGGTATCTACTCTTCAGGGTATATACAAAGTGAGGTTTCATGAGCAATTTGGATCTCTTTGTCACAAACAGTTTATGAGGAAGCTTGTCACTTGGATCACATTGACTACACTACAGGACACATTTTTTTCTGATTTTGACTTCTGTTAAGTTCCCACTACCTGATTTAGAGGAAAAACACACTCAGTGTAGGTATGTAGTGTGTCAAGGTCAGATGATAGCTTACCTGGTTATTTTAAAAAGATAAGCCCTTTGAAATGTATTTGATTTTGGATGACTTGTTGAATTTGTGCCTGAAATATTGCCTATGTGACAGCCTGTTTAATAGTTTTGCTGCATTCCAGTTTCTTGGCTATTTTTATAATTACATGTTCTTTGCTGGCTACTTCTGAGACTTTCTGTCTTTCTTTTACTTTTCCTCCTTAAGCCTAGTGACTGAGGAAGACTGCTGACTGACTTCATTTACATATTTTAGTTTTGGCACCATGTTTGACACTTGGAACCTTCTGCTTCAGCAATCAACTTTAGGTTTATAGGTTCATAGGTAGGTACTGGGCTATCTGCCCTAAGGCATATATTAGCCCAGCCACATTGTGCGGTATTCACCGCCCCTTTGGTTAGTTCCCTAGGCCCTTGATCTAGCAGCTAGTACCATTGGCCCCTATCTAGTAGAGCTGTTGGTATGATCCCTGGTGTGAACTTTCTGTTACCCATCCACTCGTCAAGGTTCCTCTTGAAGAGAGATAGTGAGGGGCTTTGTCTTATGTAGATTGGGACCTTGTTCCATAGCAAGGGAAGTCTTTGCAAAGGGAATCTATCCCTCCAGCATGTTCTATTCATTGTTGTGCTGAGGTTTATATCCCTAGAGCATGTAGCTCGAGTAGATTTGGTTTTGCTAAGATGGTGCATATTCAACAGTTTTGGGTTGGACATGGCTCTGTATGTTAGACAGAGATCACCTTTGAGAAGGTGGTATGCAACAGAGAAAAGCCTTAGTATTTTTCAATCGTGCTGCATAGGGCAACTGTTTGAGGCCAGTAATCCTCTTAGTGAGGTACCTCTGTGGTCTCTCCAGCTGCTGGAGATGCCTAGCCAGGTACATTCCAATTGGTGCATTGTACTCAATAATGGGTCTGATGAGGGAAGTGTAGAGGGGCACCACTGCATCCTTAGATCTTGATGTGAACCCTTTTGTGATCAGATGGGTCACATAGAAGGATTTTCTAACCACCCTGGCAACATGGTTATCAAAGGAAAGCTGACTATCTACTTGGGTCCCTAGATCTCTTATTACTTCTTCAGATTTCAGGAGGTTACCTCCTATGTGGTAGTTCACGGGTACTCTGTTTTTTTCCAAAGTGGATTACTACACATTTTTTAGCATTTAGCTTGAGACCATGGCTTTGACACCATGCATCAGTCTCATTAAGGCCCTTCTGGAGGATATCCATGTCGGCTGGAGACTCTATTATAGCACCCAGTTTGCAGTCGTCCGCAAACTTGGTCAGCCACAGCCCTTCAGTGCTTGCCTGTACTTCTGAGAAGTATATGCCAAACAGGAGGGGCCCCAGGACAGAGCCCTGAGGCACACTGCTCATTACTGGTCTGGATTTGGACATAGATCCCGCTACTCTTACTTTATGAGATCTGTCTGAGAGCCAGTTTGCCATCCATCTTCTGACGTAAGGGTTTATGCCCAGGTTGGTGAGTTTATCAATAATACCTGAATGGGGAATGGTGTCAAATGCTTTAGCAAGGTCAAGGTAAGCCGTGTGTGCCTCCTTTCCCTTATCTATAGCCTGAGTAACTGTCTCAAAGAAGTCCACCAGGTTCAGGAGGCATGATCCTTGATGAAGCCGAACTGTGTGGGGTCAAGTGTTTGGAGGTTCCCAATCTCTCCATTTATGAGTTCCATAATGATTCACTCCGTTGCCTTACAGATCAGATTAGTCAGGGATATTGTTCGGTAGTTTCCAGGGTCGGTTGTGTGCCCACCCTTGTGCAGCAGAACCACTGTTGCTGTGTGCCATTCTATGGGCACATATCCTGTCGAGAGGCTGAGACTGAACAGGGTATTCAGATGTGGGGTTAATTCATTTTGGAGCTCGTGTATGACACAGCCTGGGACACCATCTAGTCCCATGGAGGCAGTGTTTTCAGCTTTAGATAGAGCCTTATTAACCAGCGTATCAGTAATAATTGGAGTTACACAATCCCCTGGAATAGTAATAGGCCCTGTAGGTGGTGGTGGTGGGGGATTTGACTGAACCTATCAGCCAAGATGTTGGCAATGTCAGTGAGGTCAGTGTATTTTGTTCCATTTTGTACTAGCTCAGAACAGACCTGAGCATTGCCATTTAGGTTTCTGACGTAACCATAGAAGGCCTTATGGTTATCCTTGGCATCCTTGGCAACTTTCTTTTCAAAATTGGCTTTAGTTGACTTGATGAGGGCCCTCAGTTTCTTACTAATGCTTATCAGGGATGATTTTTCTACTTGAGATTTGGTCTTTTTTGTATAAGTCTCCTGCTTTTATTGTATAGTTTTCTTATGGCTGGGGTCCACCAGACTGGCTTCTTCTTGCTTGAGGAAGGAGTCTTGGTTTTTATTTGGGATAGCATGGTCCATGCAATCCTGAAGATGTATATAAAGTGCCTTGGTGTAGGATTCTGCATCCTGGATATAATTATCCTTCTGCAAGGGAATAGTGAAGCTTTCCACTTCTGACGCAAGTAGTTTTAAGTTTGTTTTGGAAAGGTTTTTTATGATTGTTTCTTTGACTGGGGGAGGTGGAGGGGTGAGGACATCCAGGGTTATCAGTCTGTGGTCTGATCTGACCAGAGAGGGAGTGATAACGGGTGTGGTACAATGGGCGCCCATATTTGTGATGACTAAATCCAATATGTTGTCCCCTCTAGTGGGAGAACATACCAGTTGTTCAAGGGCATTTGAATTTATAAATTCTATGAACCGCTGGGCATAGGAGTTAGAACTTTGGTAGTTTGCCCAGTCTATACCAAGGTAGTTGAAATCACCCAAAATTATGGTTTTGGGTAGGACCTTTATATTTTCCAATGCCTCAAGAAATGCTGAGTGAGCATCTTGGGACATGGTGGGCGATCTATAACAGGCTACGACTTGAAATGTGATTTTGCCTGCTGATAGTTGCGCATGGATGATCTCTGGGGTATCATGCTGTGCCACTAACTTGGAGATGTGGGTATCCTTGATGAATATGGATACACCTTCGCCCTTTGTACTGTGATCCGGTAACTGAGGCTGGAAGGTATGATATGAATTGTAACCTGGTAGTGCTGGGGTGCTCTCTGGAGCCTTGAACCAGGTTTCCGTCACCGCACAAACATTGATTTTCTCCATATTGAGGAGTGCCATGAGTGCATGCATTTAACAATCCTAATCAAGATACTGTTGGTAGACATTGAAATTCTGCTTTTTACTACTAGAACATTCTGTATTCTACATGATCCGTGGAATTGATTTCTGTAGATTGTTCTCTGCCAGTGGCACTTAAGTATACCCTTGGAAACTTGGCTTTTTGAGTCCTGCAGGGATTTGTGTTTTATGTAGGGCTTTCCTTATCCTAAGCTCTTATATGTTGATTGTTCATCCAAAGGGCAAGCCTAACTGTATAATTCAGTGAAAGAAAGCTATGACCTCTGCTATGACCAGCAATAAATAACAAATAATATGAAGCACCCATTTTCCATAAAGTCTACTTTTAAGCAGCAATCTAGAATTATTTTGCTTTAGTTGCTTACCTTATAAGCTAATTTTAGCTATTACATTTCAGACAAGGCTTGTCTGAACAATGTCTTCACTAATGAAGTGGCCTCTTCTAGTTCAACTCTGGATTAATAAATTAAAATTTTACTTTGCTACTCTGAGATGAAGTCTTACAGTTTTATGGCTCAGTGAAAAAAGCATTCTAAACTTTTCCTTCAAAACTTTATTTCATTTATTTTGTTTATATTTGTTTGCTAGGGTAGGGTTCTGATCAATATTGACCAATTTTAGGCCCAGCATGGATTACATTTAATAGACAATCAACAGGTATATATAGTAACATTTAGGGAAACATAGAACTGGTCAAAAACTGTACAAACTATAATAGAAACATTTTAGCATTGAAAATAAGCTAATATGAAATAGTGAAACTAGCAGGAGAGTATACAAGGAATGCTTGTCCATATAACATAATATATGGGGTAAAAGGAGTTGATAATACAGATAAAAGTTATGTTTATCAGACAAAGCTCTTTGCTTCTTCACTAAAAAGCTCCATGTCTAATTAAATGTAAATATTAATACTATCTCAGATCTTCCCTGGAAGACACTACCAGTATAGTGGGGCAAAGGCAGTCAACAATTGGTAAATAAAATAAATACAACTGAAAGAGTAATGCTATGTAATACATGTACTGCTGCTAATAATAAGCAAAACACAGTTCCCTATAGTTTTCTTTCTTGCTGTAGCCCACTTATCATTCTGCACCTCAATGTTAAGTACATATCTTTTTTTTTAAACAAAAAACATCTTTATTAAATTATCACATATGACAAGGACTATCTTACATTTGTATAAATTAAAAACAAACCAGTTAATTGAATTTTAGTTGCAAACATTATGGGTCACAGACTCCATTGAGACAACTGTAGTTGCAAACATTATACATCAGTTATAATAGATTCAGTCATTGTTAAGTAAGTATTACAAAGCTCATTCAAATCCCGCCTTCTTTTAAACCTCATTCCTCCTCTGCATATAATGTTCCCATAATTCCCATTTTTTCCTATGTAGTTTGCTCCTCCCCTTTCTAAAGATCCTGATTCCAGTTGCTTTTGGTTACTATATTCACTGCTTCTAGTAAATTTGGTTTAGACTTTGATTTCCATTTTCTAGTAATTGCTTTTTAAGCAGCCACCGTAATTAGAGTCAACAATTTCTTACTATGTCTAGAAAATTTTGATTCTGTATCCTAGTTGAAAAAGAACATTTCCTTAGTTACACCAGTTTGCTCACCCAATATCTCTGACAAAGCAGTCTGCATGGAATCTTTAAAGTCTGCCAACTCATTACATTTCCAGAAAATATGTTCCCACCTACTTCTTTCTTCCCCATCACACCTCCAACATTTGCTGTCTACCTGAGGAAAAATTCTTTGGAGTCTACTTGGAGTATAAAAATACCTATGTAAACACTTCCAAGCAAATATCCTAACTCTTCTAGACTTTGCTGCACATTTGGAAGATATACATGTACTCCCATTGTCTCTTTGTAAATTGCTTATCCATTCTGTCTTCCCAATCCTTTCTAAGCTTCTTTGATTGATTCTTATACTTGTCATGCAATATTTTATATGTTCTACTAATTATTCCTTTTTTAACTGCAGCTTCTCTTCTAGAGTCTATTAAAAACTCTACCAGTACTTAGTAACCCCTGTTTCTTTCTCTTTGCCTCTACTCTGATATCAATTCCTGATAGGGAAGGCAAACTCTAACCTTCAGTCCAAATAAATTCTTGGAGTCTTCCCATTCTATTACTTTTCCCTTTCTTGTTATTTGCCTCCAATATCTTGGATCTTTTGCCAGTTTTCTCCAATAAATTCAAGCCCCCTCTTGCCTAATATCTGTATCCCTAATTGCAGTCGTCCCTATTGGTAAAATCTCTTTTCTCATTCCCGTGCTGGCTTAGTTCTTAAAATTCTTTCTGCTACTTTATGAATATAATATTCTGTATGTTTATTGTCATTCTCCTTAAGGGTCTGCATCCAAAGTCCCAGTCTTTCCTTGTTTCTTGAGCTTCTCCCCGTGTCAACATCATCCCGTTCCTTTTTGAATTCTAAATTGCTACTTGTGCTATGTGTAAGATCCTTAACTGTGTTAATCTAAAATACCCCTTCAAATCAGGTAATCCTAGTCTGCCTTGTTCTATTGGAAGAATCACCTTATCCCACTTGACCCTTGCCGTATTCCCCTCCCAGATAAAATCTGTCAGATCTTTTGTAATTGATAGTCACATCTTCTCCTCTAGTTGATAAAAATATGCCTAACCTGTGTATAAAACTAAAGGGACTAAAACATTTTAACTGCTTGTATCTTGCTATCCATATCCATCTAACAAAGCTTGCATTTTCTCAGTTTTTATATTATCTTATTTATTTATTTAACATTTGCTAACTGGGAAAGTCTGACTTGGAACAAACCAATTTTCAGTGGAGGCCCAGGGAGAAACTCTCCAGGTACATGTGTTTGTAATTTCTGTTTAGTCTCCTCCCACATATCCTTAGCTGCCACAATGGATTCATTTTTAATCCATACTCCTAATTACTTCAGTTTATCCTGCCCCCATACATATGCATATTGCTGAACAAATGTGTGTGTGGGTACATAATTTACCACTATTGCCTTTGTTTTATCTTCATTAATTTTGTATCCCGAGAAGATTTGAAACTGTCTTAAAATGTTCCACAACACTGTAATGTTCCTTTCTGGTTTTGTCAGGTATAGAATAATGTCATCTGCAAATAGAGACAGCTTTTTTTGACTATCATACCAATGATATCCTTGAATTTCTGAGTCTCTTACTTGCTTTGACAAGTGTTCTAAATATAACACAAACAACAAAGGGGAAAGAGGATACCTATGGCCAGTTCCTCTTCTCAAGATGAAATTATCAGAGAGGGCCCCCACCTACTGTAATTTTCACCTCCAATCCCTCATATATACTCCTAAAAAAAATTATAATTTTATCAGGGAAAGTCACTACTTCCATTGCTCTGCTCATGAAGTCCCAGCTTACTCTGTCAAATGCTTTCTCTGCATTAACACACACAACAACAGTGGTATTTTGTTATAACCTGCTTCCCACTGGATTACCAGTGTTCTGTTAGTGTTATCAAATGTTTGCATCCCCTCCACAAAACCACATTGATACATATCTATCAATTTTGGCATCACCTTTGTCATTCTTTTAGGCATTTTAGACATAAACACTTTATAATCATGGTTTAGTATTCAACTTGGCCTGTATTTATTTATTTTTTATTTTATTTTACATTTGTTGACCGGGCTAGTCTAGCTGGATATATGTCCATTTTCAGTAGAGGCCCGGGGAGAAAAGCTCCACACATAACATAAGCAAGACAGATAGACATATTGTTAATAAAGACATTACACATAAAAATATACATTTAGATCAACTACTAATCAAAAATCAGCATACATTAAAGGAACTCAAAAATTTAGATTCATACAAATGTTCTGTCGATTTCAAAGCAAGTTTACCTAAAACATAAGGTTTTGCAGTTAGGCAACAGCCAAGAAGATTACATTAGAAGCTCGAAGGGACGAGAAGTAAAAGGAGTATGAAGGAAAGAAAAGAAATGACACAAGGCCAGAGTCATATGTAAGAGAGGAGAAGAAAAAAAAAAGACAGTCAAGACAAGGTGGGAAGAGATGGTAGATGTAGGTCAGAGCATAAGAGGACGACAGAGAAGGGAAGCAGGGTAGATGTTAGATTTCAGGAAAAAGAAGGGTTAAAGGTTAGGAGAGAGTAATGAGAGGGAGGTTAGCCTGGAGTACTACAAGAACAGAGCCAGTGGTTTTGGAAAGCTAGCCTGGAGTACTACAAGAACAGAGCCAGTGGTTTTGGAAATGTATTTTGATTTATTGTTTGAAGAGAGGCAGGGATGAGATTAGTGTTAACTCTTTAGGCAGCAAATTCCATACTCTGCCTACAGTATTGGTGAAAAGAGAGTCACCAGCTACGTTGTGGGCCTTTATGGGTTTGGTCATAAGTTTACAGGAGGAACGAAGAGAGGTGAGATTGTTATAGTGGAGTAGAAGTTGTGAAAGTATAGGGGTATTACAAGGTTGGTACAGTATTTTGTGGGCAATTGTAAGTTGTGAAATATTAAGAAGGTTTTGTAGTTCCAGCCAGCCTAACTGTTTCAAATTGAGGCAGTGATGTGTTCTAAAAGGGTTACCAGTGGCGAAGCGGGCAATGTTATTATAGCAAGTTGCTAGTTTGTTTAGGTTAGTTTTTTTAAGGTTGGTGAAGATAGGAGAGGCATAGAAGAGAGTAGATATAAGATGGGAGTGAGCAATAGTAGCTCTAGTCGATGGGGTAAGAAATGGTTTTATATGGTATAATAATCCAATTTTTCTGTTAACAGTTTTGATGGTGTTGTTGATGTGTTGGTCAAAAGAGAGATTGTTATCAATGGTAACACCAAGTAGTTTTGTTGTGGAGTCAGGAGAGATGATTGTTTTGTTGTTAGAGTAGATAGAGAAGTTAAGTGGAGAGGTACGAGTGGTGGGGGTGAAGAGGAGAAGTTTGTTTTTTTTGGCATTGAGAAGTAGATACCGTCTAGTAAACCATGTTTCTACAGTGTTGAAGGTAGTTTGAGTTAGAGTGGTTAGATCAGAGGAGGTGGATGCTGAACAAATGATAGTAGAGTCGTCTGCATATTGAATGCAGGTAGCTTGAGGAATTGCAGAGTGGAGATCATTAATAAAGAGGGAGAAGAGGAGAGGACCAAGGATAGAGCCTTGAGGGACACCAATTGCAATGGGAAGTAAGGAGGAGATATGGTTTTCCCAAAGAACGGCTTGTTGTCTGTTACTGAGGTATGATGTAAACCAGTTGATGGCAAGGCTGTCAAATGAGAGGGATTTGAGAATGCTAATTAGAGAAGAGTGGTTGACCATGTCAAAAGCTTTAGAGAGGTCAATGAATAGGGCAGAAGAGAGTAGGTTCTTGTTGCGATTGCTGTTAATGGTATCTGCAAAGGAAAGGAGGGCAGTGGTAGTACTATGGTGGGGTCTAAAGCCATGTTGACAGTGAGCTAAAATATTGTGGAGGGATAGGTACTGTACCAGTTGCTGATGTATACATTTCTCCAAAATTTTTGCTAATGGAGAGAGAAGAGCAATAGGTCTAAAGTTGGAATAGTCAATAGAGTTTCCGCCTTTATGTAGTGGGATAATATGAGAGATTTTCCAGATATGAGGGATGGTTCCTTCTTGGATGGTTCTATTTATGAGTAAGGATATTGGGTAAGCAATTTCTTTGGCTGCTTTTTGTAAGAATAGGGGAGGGAGCTTGTCAGCAGAGGGAGTACAAGGTTTGAGTTTGAGAAGTAGTTTGAAGATGGTAGAAGTAGAGATGGGTTGTAAAGAGAAGCTACAGTTAGAGTTTAAGTGATTGTTAGGAGGATAAAAATTATTAGTATTTAATTGTCTAGCGAGAGATTGAATAGTATCAGAGAAGAATGAGTTAAAAGTATTTGCAGTTTGAAGAGGGGTGTCAGGGTTGGCATTTAGTGGGGAGGGAGTTTTAGCAGTACCTGGAGAAAGGAGTCTATTGATAGAAGACCAGAATTGTTTGGGTTTATTTAGGTTAGTTTCTTGTAGGTTGCAGTAGAACTTTCTTTTATCAGTGAGGATGGCTTTTTTGGTAAGATTTCTAAGTTGCTGAAAGTGATGAAAATCAGAGCTGATTCTATGGGACCTCCATTTGTTCCAGATCTTATTTTTGGAGAGAATTAGTTTTCTAGTTTCATTTGAGAGCCAAGGGGCTGTAATAGATTTCATTCTGATAGTGCGTTCGGGAGCATGATTGTCTAGAATAGAAAGGAAAGTAGAATTAAAGAATAATACTGATTCATTTAGTGGAAGAGTCTTTAAAGGGTTCCAGTTGCAAGTTCTGAGTTCGTTCTGAAATAGGTCGGTTTTAAAGTGTTTAGTGGAACGTATTTTTCTTATATTGAGGGGGGGAAGATAATCAGTCTTCTCTCTTGCAATGTATGTTAAATAGTGATCACTGAGGTCATCAGGCAGGGTCCCAACATTATAAGTGATATTACATTTGTTTATCAGAATCCAGTCTAATATAGTCTGTTTTTTGTTTAACTTATTAACTCTTGTTGTGGATGTAATGGTTTGGGTGAAACCGTTTAGGTTAATGTGTGAGATGGGATTATCGGTATTAATAGCATTCCAGTCAATATTTAGGTCGCCAAGAATGATAGTTTCTTGGGGGTAGTAGTTGGAAACCCAATTGAGAAAGTCTTCTACAACTGGAATGTTGTTTCCTGGAGGTATGTAAATGCAGATGATGTAAAGGGCTTTTTTGGCATTAAGTTGAAGTTTTGAGATGATGGCTTCTACCTTACTATCTTGGGTTGGACAGGCAGGTAGGGTAGAGATATTAAGATGGTTCTTAAACAGTATTGCTACACCACCACCCTTTCGTTTGTTACGGTCAAGCGTATGAAGCTGGATCTTATGGATCTTTACCCTCTTTAGTTATTATAGCTACCACCCTTTCTTCTAGGATGTTGGTAGTTCTCCTCCTCTTTAAAATACTGTTAAACAAAACCTTCCAGATCTTTATCAGTTTTTTTCCTTCTAGCTTCCAACCTTCCACAGGAATACAATCTATTCCTGGGGACTTTTCTGTAGATTGGTTATACATCACAATTTTTATCTCATCCCTTCCTATCCTACCTGTTAGTAATTGAGTCTTATCTACCTCAAACCTATGCATATTTAATTCTTCCATAAACATTTCCATTTGCACCTTTTCTTGATTTCCATATTTCTCTGCTTTATACAGACTTTCATAAAAGTTCCAAAATATTTTTAGTACTTCTACAGAATCTCTTGTTTTCCTCGATGTAGGCTCCCTAAGCTTGGTGACAGCCCTTTCTACTTTCTGTTGCCTGAGTCATTGTGCTAAAAGTTTTTGTGCTCTAGAGTTATAATAAAAAAAACAGTTGCTTGACAGCACTCTTTCTAAACTCATGTATATTGTCGAGGTAATTCCTTATTTTCTGTTTAGCATTCTGCAGTTGCTGCTGTTCTTGGTTAGTGAGATTCCCCCTGCTTTGCAATACTTTAACATTTATCAGTACCTCTAAATAGTTCTTGTTGCTGCTTAACCATATCTCCCTTTCCTTTATGTCCATCCTAGTTTTAAACTCCACTTTAATTTTATCCCACTCCCTAGCTATATTTTCAGAAGAAAGATCTATCTTCTCTAATAGCTCCTGAATAATTTCCAAAACCCATTCTTTAAATTCCTCTCTTTTCAACAGATAGGTGGGAAAGCACTAGTCTCATTTTGATTTCATTGCCTTATGTTTATGTTTTAGTTATTATTGACACATTATCTGAAATGGTTGCTGGGTGCATTTCAAGACCCTCAATTAAATGTACATGTTCCTGTGAAATATAAATTCTATCTAGCCTAGCCCAATTTTTGTATCTTGGGGAATAATACATACTGAATTCACATCTTCCATGACAAACATTTTCATAAATTTCTTCAAACATCTACCATACTTTGTTATATTTTCTTCTCTGCCCCCCCCCCCAAGTCACATCTTCACTGTTACAAATCAAATTCCAGTCCCCACCTATAAGTAATATTCCTTGTTGAAAGCTGATTATTTCTCCCAGAAGTTTCTTAAGCTCCATTATAGCAGTTTTAGGCAGAATATAAATATATGCCAGTGTAATCCTAATCCCTTGCCAGTAGCCCATTAGTACTACAAATCTACCATTATTGTCTTTTTTTTCCTGTTCTATCACTATTGGAGCTCCTCTTGCAATTCATATAAGTACTCCTCTTTTCCTTTGCCCCAGGTATTCTGCTGAATAACCATCCTGTACATTTTCTTTATCAAATTCACATGTTCAGTTCTTTCCAGGTTTGTCTCCTGTAGCATAGCTATTTGCACTCTACATTTTTTAATATATTTCACTACTTTTTCTTTTTTGTGTTTATCTGTGAGATCATTCAGACTGAAAGACATTACAGAAAGCATCATTTTCTTATATAGTTATTGTTCCCACTTTTTATGTATAACTGCTTTTTTGTTAAATGTCTAGTTCCAACTTTTATGTGACATGCATATATTGTTTGGCAGCTTGGTCTTTTATACAGTTGTTTCTTGTCATATTCATTTGAGCCTATGTCACATCTTGCAAAACATTTGGTTTATTGAAAGCCCTCAGACAAAGAAACAAACAAAAACAAAACAAACACCCACAATACCCCCCTACAACCTATTAACTTAATAACAATACACAAAATGATGTACACATCTTCAGACTTTGAAGTATCACCTTCCTAAGACTCAAGGTCCTGAACTGATAGCCATACAGCCAGACTAGGGTTAACCAAAAAGAAAGGTCATTCATGCTAAGATGCATGGCACAGTCTGTGATTTTAGTAAGTGCTGTCTGGTTTTGTCTTATCTTCATAACTCTGCCAGCTGTGAAAACACTTGCATACTTTCAGTAAACACTTTTCCCAAGCCAGATAAATAACCACTTGGGCACCGTAAAGAAGAATAAATCCAGTGAAGCTCTAATTACACCAGCACCGTTTATTTAACACAAGCCACCCTACATAAATCAAGACACATAAATGCATTAACTGTAAGAAGGATACATCCAGTGAAGTTCTAATTACACCAATGCCATTTATTTAACACAAGCCACACTACATAAATAAAGACACATAAATGCATCAACTGTATTACAGAATTCAGGTAATGCATTTATGTGTCTTGATTTATGTAGGCTGGCTTGTGTTAAATTAATGGCGTTGGTATAATTAGAACTTCACTGGATTTGTCCTTCTTTATGATGCCCAAGTGGTTATTTATCTGGTTTGAGTTCGAGTTTTGGGTATTTTCCTCCATCTATTTGCGATTCTGACTTTTCCTAAGCCATTTCTCTTTATTAGTTTGTCTTCTAGGGACATACAAACCAGACACAAAACTGCTAAGTATAGATTGTTTACCAGAAAAAAAGCCTTATAATATTCAATATTCTTTTTCATTTATTTGCTTTCTCTTAAAACTTGTTACTGGATAAAGCCAAGGGCCTTGACCCAGTCATTCTCCTATGCAAGCATGAGAAAAAGCACAGTAAAGTTTCTTTTGTCATGCTCTCTTACCCAGACCCTTTCTCTCTCCATTTATTTTACATTGCAGTGTCTACATTTCTTAAAACTGAACAAAGAAAAATCAAGAGGAAGGGAGAAAAAGAAAAAAAGAACACCTCTTTATATTAGTATCCCCATTACATTTAAAATTAACTGAAAAAACTTTACTTCATAGCTTGTAAAGAAAGTCACACACCATTAAACTTGTACCATTAAGAAGAAAAAAATACTTACAGTTAACTTTCTCCCTCCTCTTCCCCTCTCTCAAATATTTTTCCAAAGATTAATGATATGAAGTAGGGCACATGCTTTATAGTCCCCTACAAGTTTAAAAAGTCCACAAAAATACAGTATATTACCAGATCCTCTTGTTCTGCCATGTTTCACAAGTATAATTATTGCTTTGTAATCCCAAATTTGTCAGTTTCCAACTTACTGATTTTATTCTCCGAACATAAATAACATGAAGCATGACATATGCTTTAAAGTCCCTTACAAGTTTAACAAAGTTTAAGGAAGTTCAATATTTTCAGATTTTCTTGTTCTGTCATGTTTCACAAATATAATTATTGCTTTATCACCCCATGTTTGTCAGTTTCCAAGTTACTAGCTTTATTCCTGTTCATCACCATCTCCAAAATCCTGTCTCTGTTTCATTTCCAATGTATTCTCAATCCTTATAGTTGACTTTTATGTTTTCTTCATTCTGTCAGGCATTTTCTGTTTAAATAGTGGAAAAGATTTCAAGGGCTGAGTCTCTCTGTAGTCCTTATCACCAGAAGGACACGAAGCAGAACATCCTTCTGTTTCACAGCCCACCCTTTGTTGGACAATCCTCTATATTTCCTCCTTAGCATGTACTTCATCAAAAAATGATTTTGTCCCTCCAGGAAAAATATTTTGAAGATGGCTAGGTAAAGCAGTTCGAATCTCATGCCTGCTTCTCAACATTCCCTAAGTAATGGAATATATTTACTCCTCTTCTGTCTCGGGTACACTGAGTAATCATTCTCCACAAACACTCTACTGTCTCACACTTTGAGTACTTTGTTGTTCTGCCATGGTTTTGTCAGTATCAACTCCTTCTGCCAATAAGGCTGCATCATTTACTATTAAAGGTGTAGGTTGTTTTCTTTTAACCTGATTTAGAGCATACACACAATGTGCCCTTTTGATTACTAATTCCTGCTGTGGAATACCAGTCCAGTTACTTATTTGTGCTTTCATAAAATGAATACCGTCTGTTCCTTCCATCTTCTCTGGTACAGCAAAAAATCTCAGGTTTTCCCTACATGTTCTGTCCTCTAATTCTTATTATTTTTTGAAACATCTCTTCTTGTGCAGTTTCATATTCAGCCAGTCTTTTCTTCATTTCAGCCTCTGAGTTTTTCAGTTCTGTCACCTCATCTGAATATCTGTTTAAAGCTTCTTCCATTTTTTCATCTTTTTATTGTTTGTATTGATATACTTCATCAGTGTTTTGTTTATTTTAACCAGGTCTGTGTGCAGCTGCTTTATACTTTCCTCTAGATTACTGAAAGTCATGTCTGGAACTTGCACTACTTCTTGCTGAACAACTTTAGTACGTCTCCCAGTCTGTATTTTTTTATCACTTTTGTTAGCTGATTTTCCCCCAGGTCCTTTATATTTCTTTTTTCCTGGCATCCAAACAGTGCACTTACTAGTCAGTTACTGAAATGTACTCAGAAATCTAGGTCCACTGGCTTTCTCTGCTAAGTTTATGTTTTCAGACTGGGAGAGCAAGAATTAAGCTGTTACTCAATGTGCAGCCATCTTGGAAGTTTATTGCTAAGTAAAAATTCTTAACCCTTTGTGGTATTGCATGTGCACATGTGTAGGCAACAGCACCTCAGAATGCATAATACTCAACACTGGTGTTCCTCAGGGTTGTGTGCTAAGCCCTTTGTTGTTCGCCATCTTCACCCATGACTGTTCTGCAAAATACAAGACCAATTACATCATTAAGTTTGCAGATGATACTATGATTGTGGGCCTCATCAAAGGGGAGGATGAAAGAGCTTACAGAGATGAGGTCCACTCATTGATTGACTGGTGTGCTAAGAATAACCTTGACCTGAATGCCAATAAAACAAAATAAATCATTATAGACTTCAGGAAAAGGTCAACAACACACTCACCACTCATGATAAATGAGGAAGAGGTGAAAAGGGTCAAATCTACAAAGTTTTTAGGGGTGCGCATTTTGGAGGATTTGTCTTGGACTGTGAGCACTGAACAGTTGGTCAAAACAGCACACCAATATCTCTACCTTCTCAGATAGCTCAGAAAAGCAAAGCTCCCATCTACTGTTCTTACCACATTGTACAGAGGAGCAGTTGAGAGCATTCTCACTAGTAGCTTCACAGTTTGGTTTAGGAAGGGTACAATAGGAGAAAGAAAGAAGCTACAGAGAGTGGTGCGAGTTGCCAAAAAAATCATGGGCACCAACTTACCATCAATTCAGGATCTCTTTGCAGCAAGAAGCATTAAATGTGCATCCAAAATAATTTGTGACCCCTCTCACCCTGCACACAGCTGGTTTACACAACTGTTTTCAGGCAAGAGATATCTAAGTATCTGCTGCAGGACCACCAGATACGTAAACACCTGCTCCCCCACAATGTTGAGACTTATAAACTTTGATAATAGCCACTGACTATTTAGTCAGTAATCATTCACAATAGATAGCTCAGCTGAAAAGTGTGCAATATCTTTTTTTTTAATTCTTTGATGTAGCAAAATATATTTTTTATTCATGTGCAATTGCCTGCTGTTTATCTGATGCAGATGAACAAAGGAGGACAATCTTAATGTGCAATCCTACTCTGTCATGCTGCTGTGTACAGTACTCTTCTAATGACTGTTTGGGGGGGGGCTTGCGTGTTTTGATGGTATTATTGATTTATTTATCCACCTGTGGGTCTTGTACTGAATATCTTATCCTTCTTCCTTCTTACTCTCTGGTGAGTCGATACTCGGAATTTCATTTAGGCTGCACTTTTGTAGTCCTAAGTGACAATAACGTTTACTTTGACTTTGATGTTGTCTTGTTTCTTGTTTATTCCCATATATTGCATTTTTAATTTAAGTCACATAAATTTAATATTGTTTAGAAACCATTCACTCTGCTGCTCTTCTGTTTAATTTCTATTTCTATTTGAAAACAGTTCCTGCCTAACCTCTTACTCTTCAGGTATGACCACAGCATATACCTACTTTCTTCTTAAATAGAATCCTGCATTATTCTAACACCAGTTTGTATTTTACCTCCTCTGAGAAGTATCTCTTTTACTACTCTTGCTCATCTATAGTCGCTGCTTTCCTGCTTAAAATAGTGCCTCCTCTAGTACAAACTTTATGGTTTTATGGTGTTGTAGTGCCTATCTGGGATTGCTGCTATGTGCATGTTCTTTATTTTTTGTATTTTCTTTCCACTCATTGATCCCTAATATCAACTTCTTGCACATACTGTATCAGTCCTCCATCTTTCTTTACCCCTAAATGCAGTGAAATCTTTATCAAAATATTATTTTCTCTTATTCTGAATCTGGTAAACTTCTTCCTTTATCTTGTAGCAGTAGTTTGACTGCTACCATCTTTCACTGTCTTATCAAACTAGTATAAGAGGCTAATTCTTTCGGGCTTTCTAATCTTCAGCATATGACTTGGTTTGCTTTTCTTAGTTTGCCTTGCTGATCCTATTATATTTTCCTTCTAAGCTGAGGAAAATTACAATTTAATCTAGGGTAATTATCTGGGTTAAAATACAATATGCACTCCTCTACTATAAGGTGGTCTGATTGAGATGCATATAAATTTGTGGTGGGGGAGGGGGCCATTGTTAAACTGCATCTCTGTTTACTTCTGCACGATGCTGATGCATTTAGGTTGCTAGAACATGCCTCAAGCCATCTTTACTTTGGTTTGTGTATAATTGGCACACACTTAATGCATTGTGGTAGTTTTGATATATGTTTAAACAGAACATAATGTTATAGCCCCCCCTGAGAGTTCCTTTAATTTACTTCACATTTTGGGAATTACATAACACAACATAACAGAGAATACACAACATAACACACCAAGGAACATAACATGCCACAGAACATACAACATAATGCATAACACTCCATATAACATACATCATACAACGCAACACAACTGACAATGTAGAGCATAGCACACCACACCACATAACACATAACATACCAACATAACACATAACATACCATAAAACATACAAAATACAATGTAACATGCTATACAACGTAACATAATAGGTAATCCAGAGAGATAATTAATATATTTCTAGTCTTCTGAGTTTATCAATTGCCACCTCAGTAGCTCTTCTTCCTTTACTGTCTCAAGATAACCTTCCTCAGTCATCTTACATCAATTTAAAACTATCCTCATTTTCTGCTCTCTCTGCACATTTAGACTAAGCATTCCTTCTGCTGATAACCTAACAGAAATAAAAAGCATTCTTGTCCTTGAACTTTTAACAAGTCCTCTAGCTATTTACAAGTGACGATTTATTCATCTACCTCTTGTCTTGCCTAAAATACCAGGTCTCCACTGTATAACTACTTTATTAGTCAAATCTGTAATTTCCTATTGCTTCTCTGAAATCATATTAAGCTAAACTTAGCTTTCATTGCCTGACACCACCATTTCTTCTGTGTCATCTTTGTAATTTTTCTTTGAACCACCTTCATCAAACCTAGATAGCCAAACATGTACACAGTAATACATCTGAGATCTAACCAATGTATTGTACACTGAAAAAGTAACATCACAATGTTCTTCATTTGATCACTTTTGCAGTAGTTTTAGCTATATGGGTTGTTGCCAAAGCTTTCAGGACACCTTCCATATGCCTAAACCATTAATCAGCTTCAGCAGGGCTGACTGAGCTTTTGAGTACTGATGAGTGGTTAACTCTGCTCCAATGCTTGTCAAATAAGTTCCTTTCATGGAAAACAACTTCCACTTTACTCTTTAAGACAGAATTTTTTTTCTCATGAAACTTATTAAAACTAGCTAGAAGGAAGTGTTTTTAATGACTATCACATGACATTTGTACACTTTTAAATGGGAGTGTTAGGGTGGTATTTATAATCATTATGCAGATGCATTAAGAATATCTGCTCTATCCTCGAATGAGGGTAGCTCAACTGCGATTCATAGATGCTACTTACACTAATGTGCAATAACCATGAATGAGCATAAACAAATTAACTCAAAATGAGATGTAAATGAGGAATCATGTAACACAGTGTATGCTAATGAAATATTCTCTTGCCTGTTTGTGATTCTTAGTGGAATTTTCTCGCTTTTCCCAGCCTTCCTCAGGTACATTATATAAAGCAGAATCTTTCAGAACATGTCTACTTTGCAATCTGTGAAAATTGTATCACTTGCTGCTAGTCTTGCTATTTCTAGATGTGAGTTGCTTTTCCTTTAGAATCAGGTGCCTTCCTGGCTACTTCCCTCAAGCCTTGTAATATAGGGTCTGAGAGATGAGCCTGTCTCAACTCTGTCTTTGTAACCCTTTCCAGTTTCCCTTCCGCAGGAAGTCTGGTATCCTTTAACAATGGTGTCTCGCTGTCAGCCTAGGTACTACTACTCACCTCTGCCCTTGCAGTCACTCTGTCCAAGGGAACATCAGTACCCACCAGCAGCTGTGGCTCACCTTCAGTCTCACTGTTACAGGGTAGCTCCCTCTCTGAAGTAACCGTCTCACCAGTCCTGGCTTCAAGTGTCCGGTCTGTCTGGCCCCACCCCCCCCCAGCTACCAGACCCACATGTTTGCCTCCAAGCCTGACTGCGTGTAACTGCATGAACAGAAGGAACTGCATTATCAAAATCATTCTTTATCAGGACATCTGCAGGGCTATCCTCAGACGCACTTACTTGCTTGTTTTCTTTTTCCACCCTCCCAGTCAAGGTGAACCCTAGCCTACGGTATTTGGAATGGGGTCCCCCCTAAAGCTCTGACTGGAGTAGACTATCCAAGCAAGTAGTGCTCCTCTTTAACCATTGCAGGCTTCACAATGGTTAGGTCAAAGCCTGTGTCTCTCTTAGCAGTGGCCTGTTTCCCATCTACTAAGATAGGATGTAACCTCTTGTGGTAGTTTGGTACCCTTGTTGTCTCCAGACAACTTACTGCTGGCATTCTGTCATTCCCACTTGCTGGCTTCCCTACCTTTTATTCCTCACCTTGCCTCCATGAACATCTATATGCTACTTGACCCCTCTGGTTACATTTACAACATTTAACCCTTGATCCTGGCTGTGTACCTGAACTAGTGGCTTCCCCTGTCACTGATGGACTCTGTTGGGGTGGTTTAGGCTGCCCATTCCCTTATACCTATGTGCAGCACTGGGTATCCCTTTTCTGTGCAGTGATGCCCTGCAAGCTAGGTATATATCTCCCTTTTTCCCCAACTTGTCTGTGGTATTGCATTCCCTATCTGCCAACCAGATTCTCATGTCCTCAGGCAAAGTGCTAAGGGCTTGCTCCTTCATCAGAAGGTCTGCCAGCCCTTCAGAAGTGGTGACCTGAAACCCACTCGCCCACCTATGAAAATAAGTGCTTAACTCAGCAATATAATCACACACACTTTCATCTGCCTTGCATCTATGCTCACAAAACTTTTTTTCTATAAGCTTCAGTAACTAACATAAAACACTCTAATAAATAATTTTAACTGTATTATAATTTAAGCAATCAGTATCAGAAAATTTAGAAACAGCAGTTACAGATTTACCATGGAGTAAGGGGGTCAGGAACGGTACCCAGAGCCCTTGGTCAACATTATACTGTTTACAAACCCTTTCAAACATATGAATAAAATTATCAAAATGTAAACTGAGGAAGAAATTTACTGACCTTTATTGCTTCTGGGGTTCAGTTATTCCCTCCCCCATTACTTCCATGATACTGGCGAAGAGTCAGCATCTCCTTTTCATGTTGCCTCTGCCTCTCATTTTCTTGAGTCTACAAACATCTCAGTCTCTTATTTTCTTCAGCCTCCAGATGTCTCAGCCTCTCTGCTCATTCTAATGCCATCTGTTTCTCTTTTTCTTCAGCCTCCTTTTCTTCAGCCTCCAAATGGCACAGTCTCTCTGTTGATTCTAGTTCCAACCGTTTGGCCTCCAGTTCAAGTGTCTTTAACTCCAGATAGATTTTTAAGCCCTCTGAGGCAAAGTTGAACTGTCCATTTTCTGAGAGTTGTACATCCCCAAGGCCAGTCTGTTTGTCCTCCTGGTTGCTGGTCTGTGATGCAGCTGTGACTAAGGCTGTAATAATTTCTGCTTTAGTGAGGTTGGCATGCACCAGTCATTTGACTTGGCACATCTCAGACAACTGGCTCCTTGTCAACTTGCCATAATCCTCTGCTGCCATCCTTGCCTGCTCTCCCTGACTGACTAAGCTAATAAAAACATAAATAAAACTATTGTGATATGAAACTCTGAATGTCTACCATGTGGCTGGCTGAGAGTACAAACACCTTCCTTAGTGGCAACTGTTTATAGGCTACAGGAGTTCAATATTCACATCACTGAATCCTAATGTGTGATGTGATGATCCCACAACTGCCAGTTCAGTATGATGACCCATGACTGGACCAGTAATCAAGGATCCTCAATCCTCACCACTGGCAACAGTGGGGGACATTCAGTGAGAGGATGACAAGTACACACACAGTATTTCCAGATGCAGCTCTCTGCATCGAGTGGAATTTCACTTAAGAGCACACAGAGACCACCGTCAGTCTGGGGCTGGTTTCTCCCTCTTCCTTCAGATCCACAAAAAGACTCCTTACTGGCACAGCTATAGAGTTGAGTCCTTAGCCAGGGTTCCAAACCAAGTCCTCCCACACTCTCTCTGTCCAGCTAGTGCTCCATGTCCCTGTCCAAGTAGCTGACACACACATTCTTGGAGATTTGTTTTACACACACACACACACACACACACACACACACACACACACACACACACACACACACACACCTGACACAGGTTTATTAGTTATGCCCCCTTCTGCCCAGGCTATAGGGTAGTTATCACTGAGATCAGAACCACTTATCATCTACTTTAAGGCTGTTAACAAAGGGTATCCAATTTTACTGTGTAATATTAATACTAATACAAATGGTAGTTTGACCAAGAGCAAGGCTCTTAGGAGTATCCCACACAGTGTCACCAAATAAATATGCAAGTACTCTCAAAACTTAAATATCTCTACATAGATCAGCCACAATGAAAGGTTTAAATATATTTAATAATAAATAATAAAAGAACAAGATAATACTAAATATATATTCAAAGTGACATCAGAGTTCAAAACCACAGGAAATATTTAAAATAACATTGCAATACAGACTCACACAAATAAAGAAAACATCTAAACTAAGTTTTACTATATTCCTGACTGTATCTAAAAGAATTATACTGTTCCATAGAAACTTACTTTATTAGGCCAAGGCAGAGGTGGTGAATGGTTCTTATTGTTGTTGTCAGGTCCACGACAGAATGCAGAATGCTCTGTCTTACTAAGAGACTTTTCAAATTAATATCTCAAATATTACTGCTGGGATAGCTTGCAGAATGACATCACTTTTTGCAGCTGACTTCTAGTTCCCAGGCCAAACCCCCCATTGCTGAAGCTGGCAGTATTTAGCATCTACCTGTAAAAATATACAGCCAAGAGCTTCTCCTCAGATCTCTGGCAGATGCTGGAAGTCATAAAACAATTGCATTCCTTCAGCTTTCAAGACTAGTAATTAGTTCACCCTAAAGACAACACAGAAAGCTTCCTAGTACAGACATTCCCCCAGATTTAATAAAATCCATGTAGGCATAGTGTACAACCTACGTGGTAGGTACCATGGCCATGTACTCGGTTCCCCCTTGGTAGGGCATCATGCATATTAATGAAGGCGCACTACTGAGGGAGAGCCATGTAACACAGTTACCGAATCAGTGTAGGGAGTTTGTTACTCTGTCCTGAGATGAGTAACACACACCCTTCACTGTCAAAGTGTAAATCAGTGTATGGATATGTATTAATTTTTTTTTTTTTTTTATGTTTGCATGGCATGGCACGGCATGCAGCAATGAACACATGCCAGACATCTAAAAATAGAAATTGCATACATTTAATTATAAATCCAAAGGTCAATTTTAAGCATAGCTGGGTGGGTTTGCACAGCGTGGCATGGTGCTCAGCAGTGGTTAAATGTAGGTGAGAGATATATGTAAAAGTATAGCAGCATTCGACACATCCATGTAGCCAAATGGTTAGAGTGACAGCCTTATGTGCAGTAGCTGCATGGTTTGAGTACACAGAAGGGTTATTAACCATTTATTTTCCAATTTCAAATTATACCAATTATTTTTAAATCCTGATGGGCTGCACTCAGCTAAGTCCCACTAAGCCCTGCTATGCCATGCCAAGGACTGCTTAAACAAGATCCATTTTAACACTGCTTTGCACTGTGCAGCTCTGCTTAGCTGATTTGCACACTGCTAATTGGTGCCAAGCACTGCTAAGCATTGCCAGTTTAAGCACTGCTGAGCTAAGCTCAGCTGGTTTGCATGGTGCTAAATGACATGCCGCATTTTTAGAAATTACCCAATGCCGTTAAAGTGTGGTTCCATCTGTGAGGATACTATGGAAGGTGTTGGAGAAGGTACACAGTTTAAGGCATAGCGGTGGAGCATTGAGGAGTCCAGGGTCATGGTCAGACTCCTAGTTAATAACCATGCAGACTGGCTCATACAGGATGTTTACTGGGGCTCGGCATACAAAGCAGAGGCCTGGGACCAGCTGGCAAGGGACCTCTCCAGTGCAACTGGTATCCCTTGCACAGGTGAGCAATGTCATCACCACCATGATGACCTGAAAAGAAGAAAGGGTGCTGTCTTGGACACCTGGGTCTAAGAATTTTGGGTGGGCAGTATTCCACAAATGTGTAAGTACTTTTACCTCTGTTTCACCAATATTTAACCTGGAATGTCTGTTAAACTGGTATGTATAATGGTATGCTTTCCTTCCAACAGCTGTAGAGGTGAGAGCTTGTAGCATTGAGGGGCACACAGAGCACCTGGCCAGGTTGCATCATGAGTTTGGTGAGTACAGATGTATCCTCCAATCTGTATAGTCATATAAGCAAGAAAGAGTAAAGCATTAACTGCCATTAGATACATAATCAGTGTTGATTGTATTGTAATGAATGTGTTCATAGACCTGGACTGCAATAAGTGACTACTGCCACATGCACTACAATGAGTGGGGAGCCTTGAGAAACCTATCTGCCCCTGAAGGAGTGACCTCAGCACAAGGCTCTTGTAGTAATTGGCCGTTTTGGGCCATTTCTAGCTCTTTGAAGTTCCCGGCATAAAAACCCGCTTTGGCACATTTTTTTCGCTTATCCTACTCAGCAACAGCTCCTCATGGTCCTGCAGAGTGGTGCTAGCAGCAGAGAAATGAAAAGAGTGACTGCTTTCAAGATATAAGTATATATTTTTTGTTACTATCTGTGTGACCGTCCTTTCTCGCTGAAAAGCGAGTTTACACTGCTGATTTAACTGTTATAAGCTTGTTTTTTGTGTTTTGTATTACCTGCACTTAGTTTAAAAGTTTGATTGTTGTATTTAACTGTTGAGGCTGCACACTCAAGTGCGCTAGCCTGTGCATTGAATATACTGTAATTCTCCTGTTGTTTTCCTGAAAAGAAAAACAAAAAAACCCCCCAAAAATCCTTGTTTCCCGCCTTTCCTAAACTAGAATAGTCCCTTATACAGGCTTTGCTGTATTCTGGACTTTTGGATAGTTCCTGTGTTGCCCATTTCCTTACTTGGATAGAAGGAAGTTTCTTTGCTCACCAGTGGGAGTGGGGAGCCTTGAGCAGCCTATCTGTCCCTGAAGGAGTGACCTCAGCACAAGAGTCTTGTAGTAATTGACCGTTTTGGGCCATTTCTAGCTCTTTGAAGTTCCCTGCATAAAAACCCACTTTAGCGTGGCTTTGCACGATTGTGTGCATAGCGCAGCATCGGGCAGCACCGCTTAATCGGGTTTAAAGTAGTTCCGGCTCCACAAAGTCTGCTCTTCACTTTTTCCCTTAGAACTGCTCTATCTCTCAAATTAAACACCCTATTCTCAATCTAAGACCCTGCACTTTCCCAAATAAGCAATCTTAAAATTTTGCACTAATAAACTAAAAGCACTACATCCTCATATACTCTCCACAATTACCTTGTCCCCTATTGGTCCTTTTTAATTAAGTGATAAAAGAGTTCCCTTTACTACTCTAGCATGTCCAAAGGTCAGTTAATGGTTTCCTCTCCAGTCCAGCTGGTGAATCTGGGAATCTTGAGGCAATGTTACAACTGTCTCATGTACACGGACAACCCTCTCCTCCTCCAAACAGGTTCAAACATATGCGAGAGATGCAACCATATAGCCAAACTGGAGGCTGAGCTCTCTCACCTCAGAACTGGTGTAACCAGTCAGGAGGAGAAGGTAATCTCACACAACACTAATCCAGTCTCACATAGTCCTACCACAACAGCAAACCAAACACATAAACACACAAAAACATACTCGGAGGCTCTAAATAAAAATCTACCTAAGCAACAGAGACCTCCAAAGCAGACATCCAAGCAAACACTACCCCATAGCAAAACATGTGCAATACATAGCTCACAAAGTCAGTGTGCCAAACAGTCACAGCCCTTAAGGCTGAATAACACACCTGATACACTTGTAATAGATGATTCTATAGTCAGACACACTGACGTCCTGCTCACCAGGCTGAACAAGGAGAAGGTCACAGTGAGCTGCCTGTCGGGTGCTAGGATCCGCCACATAACACAAGCACTCAGGTCACTCCAAAGCAAGTACAAATATGACTCTGTCATAGTACATGTTGGTGTGAATGACCTGAGATGTACCTCCCTCGACTACATGAAAAGAGACATAGAGGAGCTCTCCGATCATGTAGCCCAGGCCGGTATGACCCTGACCTTGAGCAGCATCTTACCATCACCTAGAATTATGCCACAGTATAAAGACAAAATGATTGATTTTAACAATTGGCTAAAATTTTGGTGTCATTCAAAGGGGATCCAGTGCCTGTCAGCCTGGGATGACATGCTCGACAAGCCACGTTGCTTCACTAGGGACGGCTTGCACCTGTCACACCTAGGCTTTCGGATACTGGCAAAGGCTCTTGCCACCCCCATAGTGCCTTTTTTAGGCAAGGCTCAAAAGACAAACCCACCTCCATAGAAAACACAAAGAACAAGAAACTAAGGGTAATGCAGCTAAACGCCAGAAGTCTAAACCTCAAAATGCATGCACTCGAAGCTCTCCTCAGTATGGAGAACATCGACATATGCGCAGTGACAGAAACCTGGTTCAAGGCTCCAGAGAGCACCCCAGCACTACCAGGTTATACCTCATATCATGCTTTTCGGCCCCAAAACTCGGACTGAACCACAAAAGGAGGGGGAGTTTCCATATTTATCAAAGATACCCACACCTCCAGGTTAGTGGCGTTACACGAAGCATCAGAAACCATCCATGTGCAACTAACAGTGGGCAAAGCTGCCTTTCAGTTTACAGCATGCTACAGACCACCATCTCAAAATCAGGAATCCCACTCGGCTTTCCTGAAAACATTGGAGAACATGAAGATCTCTCCAAACACCATTATATTGGGTGACTTCAACTACCCAAACATAGACTGGGAGCATTACTCAAGCCCCAACACCCTAGCCCAAAGGTTCCTGGAATTTATAAACTCAAATGCCATGGAACAACTAGTCACAACTCCCACAAGAGGGGAAAACATACTTAACCTGATCATCACCAACATAGGGACCCTATGCTCCACTCCAGAAGTATACCCCTCATTGGTAAGATCAGACCATGAATTAATTTCACTGGATATCCAAAACCCGACCCTAGCCCCAGCCCAGAAAACCACAGTGAAAAACTTCTCAAAAGTGAACTTTGCACTTCTCAAAACCGAGGTGGAATCCTTCAAGGCCCCCGGGCCAGTGGAAACTATGGCCCAAACCGCAGAATCCTATATAAACGCATTCTATGGACACCTCCAGCAATGCATGGATCATGCTATCCCAAACAAAACCAAGACCAAATTGTCCAAAGGCAGGCGTCCAGTCTGGTGGACCTCAGCCATAAATAAGTTGTACAACAGAAGGAGGAAGCTACTACATGATAGAGCAAAATCCCTAAAAAGAAAGGCATCTCTGATCAGTACTAGCAAAAAATTACGATCCCTCATAAAATCCTCCAAGGCCAGCTTCGAGAGAAAAATTGCACAGGACACTAAAGACAATCACAAGGCTTTCTTTAGCTATGTTAGGAACCTGGGATGCAACTCCCAGATATGCTCAGAGTTGATTCTAAACGACAAAAAATACACTGAACCCACAGACATTGCCAACATCCTGGCAGACAGGTTCAGTGCAAACTTCTCCCCCCCTTCCCCCCCAAAAGAGCAAATATCTATCCCAGCAGAGTGCAGCCTCCCTAACATCTCAGATGCTCAGGTGAAAGCCGCCCTCTCCAAAGCAAAAAACACTGCTTCAATGGGACCAGACGGTGTCCCGGGTTGCGTCCTACATGAACTCCAAGAAGAACTAAACCCTCACGTAAAACTGCTGTACAATCTCAGCCTCACTACAGGATATGTACCCAAAGAATGGCGTACAGCAACAGTGGTCCCACTCCACAAAGGTGGTGCCTCAACGGACCCTGGTAACTATCACCCCATAAGCCTGATTAGCCTTATCTGCAAGGCCATGGAGAGGATCATCATGGAACTCATAAACAAAGACATTGGGGACTTACAGACACTAGATCCTACCCAATTCAGCTTTGTCAAGGGCAGATCCTGCCTCTTGAACCTGGTTGACTTTTTTGAAACAGTCACCAAGGCCATAGATGAAGGGAAGGTAGTCCACACAGCCTAATTGGACCTCGCAAAGGCATTTGACACAATACCCCACTCGAGCATCATAGATAAGCTATCCAGCTTAAATATAAACCCCTATGTCACAAGATGGGTTGCTAACTGGCTCAAAGACAGAACCCACAGAGTCAGAATTGCCGGAGCCATGTCAGACTCGAAACCGGTTACAAGTGGTGTCCCACAGGGCTCTGTCCTGGGACCTCTCTTGTTCGGCATATACTTCTCCGAGGTACAGGCCAACACGGGAGGACTATGGCTGACCAAGTTCACAGATGACTGCAAACTGAGCGCCATAATTGACTTTCCAGCTGACACGAACATCCTCCAAAAAGGTCTCACAGAGATGGATAACTGGTGCCAGAGCCATGGCCTAAAGCTAAATGCCAAAAAGTGTACAGTCATACCCTTTGGCAAAAACAAAGTGCCCACAAATTACCACATAGGTGGTAACCCATTAAGTACTGAAGAAGTAATTAGGGACCTGGGGACCCAAGTTGATAGCAATCTCTCCTTTGACAGCCACATTGCCAAAATGGTTAGAAAGACCTTCTACATAGCCCACCTTATCACGGAAGGATTCACATCTAGATCAAGTGAGGTAATAGTGCCCCTTTATTCATCCCTCATCAGGCCCATCATAGAATACAATGCCCCTTTTGGGATGTACCTTACCCAACACCTGCAGCAACTAGAAAGACCCCAAAAGTACCTCACAAAGAGGATCAAGGGACTCAAACAGATCCCATATGCTGCCCGGTTAGAAAAAACTCCAGCTCTACTCAGTTGCATACCACCTACTTTGAGGCGATCTATGCCTGACATACAAAGCTATGTCCAACCCAGAATTAATGGATATGCTCCACCTCAGAAAATCTAAATCCCTTAGAACCACGCGCTCGAGGGATTTGAACCCCAGCACAGAAATAAATAGAACATGCCGGAGGGACAGGTTCATAACCCAGAGACTCCCTTCTCTCTGGAATAGAATCCCAGTCCATGTTAGGCAGAGCACCTCACTGACTCTCTTCAAGAGGAATCTTGATGAGTGGATGGGAGATCGTAGGTTTACCCTGGGGATTACTTCTGTGTCACTACTAGACAGAGGCACAGTAAACTAACCTTAAAAAGGGCACAGCAAACCCAAATCAAAGGGTGACGAAAGCCAAACACACTCGGGCTAGGCTTATAAATGCCCCAGGGCAGATAGCCTAGTATGAACCTATGAACCTATGAAGCTATGAACCTATAAGCAGGAAAGAGTAAAGGCTTATCCTTGAATAATTGCATGAAATAAAGTGTCTATCACAATAACTGTGTAATTACAGCTGTATTGCAACACCTGCATTACATTAACTGCTGTTCAATAAAAACTCAAAAGTATACCTTTAAATGCATGAAAACAACTATTGTGAACTGTTGTGCAATGTGTGTGGAATGAAAACTTATATTCAACCCAGTAACAATATATTGTGTATACCTGCAGTTTATGTAGTAATGTATAGATTACCTATTCTTTCTTCCATGATTGCATTTAATGCAGCTGTGTTCAACTGTCACTGCACTGTGTTATAAAACTGTAGTATTAGTAGCAAGCCATATTTGGTTTCCAGGTTAGCCCAAGGACAAAATCAGTCAGTCAAATATCAGCAGTGACTCAGTAACTCAGTTTGTTAAATTCTGTGTACAAAGTGCATTTTGCTAGACACAGACCAGGGTTCTAACCCAGTTCCATGTACTAATAACTATTATAGAATTACATATGCTATAATGACAGATATTCTCACCACAGAGACTACTGGTAAATGGGTGAGGTAGCCCATAGTATGTGTAAATACTCATTTGTTCAGCTGTCACAGACTGTTGAAATCCTTCTCACAAACATGCTATTTATCTAGACAATAAAGGCAACAGGTTCAATAACTGCACTCTATAATGAAATAAATGAAATAAAAAATGAGTAATAAAAGATATCATTCTCTCCACAGGGACACAGGTAATTGGGTGAGCTAGCTCATAGTATGTGTAAATACTTGTTTGTTCAGCTGTTACAGACTGATGAAATCCTTCTCATGAATGTGCTATTTATCCACACAATAAAGGCAACAGGTTCAATAGTAACAAACTATAATAAAATAAAAGAAATCAAATGTGTAATGAAGGTATGGCTGTATTCCTGGAATGTCTTGCAAAGGCTGATGCAGTCAATTACTGCATGTGATGCATATGTCCCCTGCAGTCAGTGATATTAGGTATGATCCCCATGCCTGCCAAGCACAGCATTCTAGTTGTTTACTCACTGTGCTGTACCCATGCATGTCTCTCAAGTGTCACTCTGTCACGGAATGTAATTGCTGTTGTGTAATCCCTCTGTCACAGATGTATTATCTACATGATTCATATCTCAATATCAAATTACTAGTACATTAGCCCACAGTGCTCCTTGGTAGCTATATAGATCCACTTGATGTGCAAGTGGTCTTTGTAGTTGTGTACCTGCAGGTGTTACTGCTTGGCCCTTAGTGTCTCATGCGGTTAGCTTGACAGGTATGTACGTATGTGCTGCAGCAGCTATAGGGCATATTTACACATAAAGAAAGGACAGACCTGTCTCTCTTCCCACCCTTTATCTTCACATATTCATTATTGTTATATATTGGTTTTGGTTTACTACTAACATATGTTATTCCAAAAAATGTATTTTGCGCATGTGTTTTATTAATGTTATGTATTACTATGGGTGCATATTAGCATATCTTGTTGAATTACCTATTCTGTTGTCCTTATGCGTAACTGTTACTGGCATGCTGCTAATATACTGACTGGTATGTTATGTATTGTTGTGTTTCACATAAAATGCATTTAACTGTAATGGGGTTATGTACAATGTTCTGGCATGCTGGTATTACTAACAATGGTTTTGTTCATAACTCACCTATGTTTATTGCTCTACCTCCATATCTACAGCATGTTTGGGTAGGCCAGTTCCTGGTGATCTGCCTACCTTACCTCAGCTGGCTGTGGCACCAGGTACCAGCTCGTCTCGGACCCAAGTTGGTGGTGTCCTCTCCGCTCACCCTGCACCAACTTCAGGTGGACCTGCCTCAGGGGAAGGGGCCCATCTTCCCTGGGAGTGGGGGTGGAGGGGGTTATCACCCAGGATCAACTATCAGCCATGGTGAGCAGGATTGACCACAGTAGTTATGAACAATGCCTGTGCCAGATTGAGGGCAGATTCAACAACCTGGTGGGGCATGAGGGTCCCAGTGCCCAGCCTCCTGCACAGCTACCTTTGAGGTAGTGAAGGAGCAGTGTTAACTGCTGATGGGTGGGGATCTCAGTCATGCTGCTGCTGCCTGGAGACACATGCACCTCTGATTCCACAACACCCTCCCCATCCAAGTTGTATACCCCCCTCATGTGTCACACACTGCCCCTGTATGATGTCTTGTCTGTCTTGTCTGTCTGCAAATTCAACCTCTCCTACCCAACTTACCTCCTCACATGTACCTATATTCAACATTCTACTCTCTCCTTAAGAAAAGGGCATCTGCCAAAAAAAAAAAATATCAATTCATTCATAGCTCTCCATTTTGTACACATGTCCACTGGACACATTTAATTATTACATTACTTAATCAACACATTTATATTGCCACAGCCCTCTCTCTCAGGTGTGAGGGTCCAAATTCCAAATTCTGTAAAACCTGCTCAGCTGTAGCTGTACAAGAAATGGAAAGCTATGGTCCTTTCCTACACCCTTCCTGCACAACCCTACCTGCCTTTCAGTATGTTTTTCCCACTGCTTACCTCCATTTCACCACTTTCCTATCACCCCCTTTTTCTTTTCTTTTTTTTAAATTTAGTGTGGGTTTAAGCGGAGCTAAGTGGAGGGGTGGTGGGGGCAAAGGTTGAGTGACAGGGACATGTTTTACAGTTCTCCCCTACAAACACAGTCAGCTGATAGACCAGCAGCTACTGCAGATGCATATTCTGATGGGTATGATGTCTAAAACTGACATATGTCTTCCCACTTACTGACCTCAACCCACAATTTTAACACTGACCTGCCAGATAATCATAATGCCATTTGATAATGGTCGAACATAGCATACAAAATTGTGGACATACCTCATAAATCTCAACACTGGACAGTATTTGTACCTACCCTCTCTGATGCTGTAGTCACCACACCTCAGTAACGTCCATCTCAAAGACTGAGAAAGGGGCCAAGGCCTACATGAAGGCTTTAAATATTGCACTGTGGTGACATGTCAGTTAGCAAGTCTGAGCCATGGATTGGTGCACAGGCAATTACCTGATAATGAGCATTACCTACAAAAAGCAAGCAGCTGCCTATGGGAAACAGGTCTATAACTTGCTTTACCAAGACAGACTGTGATTTACCAAGCATTTGTCTTGAGGATTTGTTCACAAAAGGATTATATCACTCTACCAGGTATGTAATACAAGTCCGCATATAATGGGATGCAGATGGGAGGATGCAGTTATGGGGAATAGGGATTACAACAGTAGGATTGTAATACATCTCTGGGAATGACATGTTGGTGACACTCTGCTGTCCGACAGCTACAGGCATGCCTCTCAACTATGCCTGCTGTGAATTACATCACAGTTGTGGCCCTCTCACTCCCTCCTACAACAGTTGTCTCATGTACGAATCTGGGTCAATATTATATGAATGAAACTTCATATAATCGAATGCTCTAACTAGCGAAAATCCCGGAAATCAAAAACAATATTGTGGGGGCTGTGCTCCACACACCTCGCACTAAATATATATTCCATCTCTGAGATCACACTACAGTGAGGAAAGGGCAAATACTCCAATCTTCACTGTACTGCGATCCAACAGCACCTATCTTGATTTCCAGGATTTTCACTCATTAGAGCTGTAGGTGGATTGGACACTCTAAACTGGCCCTCGGCATGAGTGTGTGCATGCATGTGTGTGCCTTCTGTGGAAGGTTGGACACTGGGCTGCCAACTCATCACCGTAAAACTCCACTTCCAATCATGAGCAGACAGGTGATTTGCTGTGGCGACTCCTAAATGGGAAAAGTCAAAAGAAGAAGAAGAAGAAGATCGTTCGATTATATGAACTTTGTTCATATAATATAGACCCTATGAATTCTACTGGATTATGTGTTAGACAGTAAGGGTGGACACAGCTGTCATATCACATGATGTACAGTCATTCAGCTCCTCTCAGTCTGTGTATGTTACACAGGAATAATTCAGACATTGTCAAGGTGTCCCTGACTGATGTTGCTGGACTGTCCCCATATACTTGTAATAATATACATCTGTGTGTCTGACAGTAGCTGTATGTCATAGTAGAGGGACTTTGCCCATTGGGTCACACCACATTAGATGGCACTGATGGCTGTGGAGACATACAGCACACTATGTCATGGCACACAGGGACATAACCAGTATTGCTACTATGTTGGTGATAGCAACATAGTGTGTTGATAGACTGCGGGGTATGGTGTGGGAGGTAGCAGTGGATAGTGCAGGCTAATTTGGATATGCAGGGTCTATACATAGTGGATATCAACATATCTGGTCCTGTGATGTGTTCTCCTCTTGTTGTCTTTCAGAAAGAATGTATTGAAGGAAGGACCCAGCATTTTCAGATGCTGAAAATAATGTTATCCTGGATGGCCTCAGACTGCATCACAACATTCTGCTGTTAAGGACTTGTCAGCATCGTGAACAATGTCCAGCACTGTGGGCTGACCTCTCACAGCAGTCAACCAAGTAAGGCTACAGGACAGAACCTACAAGCAGGTCCAGCACCGGGCCACAGATATAGTCAATGCTACATGGCATAGGGCTGCCGCTGTGGCCAGGGATGTTGCTGTCACCAGTGGAGGGCCTGCAGCAGAACAATCACTCTTGGCCACAGAGGAATTCCTGGCAAACCTGGGATTGACCACCAGCTCCCAAGCATCCATCACCTCATACATCATGAAGGTGGGTGCCACAGCATCCACAGCAGAGGAGAATCTAGGTAAGCTTCCTGTGTTCATCTGTGTAATACTGTATCAGACATTGTGGCAGCCTCTGCATACCAGTACACAGGTGTCAGGTCTATCTGCATTGGGGAGGTTTTGGTTTTAATGCACAGCTGTGCACACATACTCAGAATGTCAGCAATGTAGGCAGTATCACATTAGCTACTGCATGTGCTGATATATGCCCATATTACCCTGTAACAATGCCAAATTTGGTATTGCTGACAATACCTCTCCCTCACATTTCTATAGGTATATCAGGTGTGGCTGGAGTCCAAGGTTCTGTACCTGGTAAGTGTGATACTGTTGTTTTACAGATCATATATACCCTATAAATGTTAATGGTTGCCATTTTGCCCTAGGCACAACTGTTATGCTTATCCAGACTTGTATGTTCAGTTTTGGAGGGGTTGTCTGAAGTGCATTGAATGGGTAATCACAGTTGTGTATTTACAGGAGCAGTAACACATTTGCACTTATTTTTGAAAAGGTCTATGCAGTCTGCTATACAGGAGGCAATCACTCACAGATGCCTGTTCACACACATTATGGAGATGATAGTACATACCTGAGGCAGTGATACTAGAACTGGCATAGCATGCTCAAGACGGGTGCACTGTGTTTTAGTTGTAGGTCTATCACATAATCTGACATATTGCTTATCTCACAAGTGTATATTACTGGCAACATTAACTGGATGTAGCTGTAGTGCATGTTATAAAGGGCCTGTCTTGACTGTGTATGTTGCAGTCTGCTTGTGTGTTATGCATGGGATCAGATATAAGATGTGGTATGTGTAATGTAAAGTTGGCTCCTCACCTTTATGTGTATGTGTGTGGATTACCATACATAATAGTGCAGGTAGTAATGTACTTATTTTGTCTTCTTCTTCACAGGTGAACATGGGGGTTGGAGTGTGTTCCCCTCACAACCTGATGTCAGTGTCACATCGGACTCTGGTGATGATGGTGACCATAGTGAGGCACAGGTGGGGATGCTGGGGGCTAGATCTGTCCCAGGGGTTGACATCCCACTTCCTCCCCTAGTGTCCCTGCCCACAGTCAGTATGCCCACACATACCCAGTCCCCTGTGGCCACAGATATCGGGCAGAGTGTGGTGACATCGAACAGGAGATTGTGGTAAGTATCCCATCAGTGAGTGTACACACTAGCCATAGCCAGAGAGCTGGCGAGGTCCTACACAGGCAAATTGACAGGGGTGCTCAAAGGAGGACTGCTGCCCATCCACCACCTGTCACAGGTGTCACATCACGGGTCACTCGACACATGTTTCAGTCCATCTTGGAGGCACAGGTACATTCTGAACGCAACACCAGACAGATGCTCAGTATCATGGCTGCAGCACAGACTGACATCCGTGACTCCCTCCACCACATTGGCGATGCCATGGATCGTATCACTGATGTAGTGGACAGACATTAGGGTGAGACATTGCCAGTCCTTGATCGCACATTGTCTGTGCTGGAACATCTGTTGGGAGTAGGGCATCAGACACATGGACATAGGTCAGCAACACCTTCTGCTGAGGGTCCACGTGGCTGTGCACACTCATGGTCCTGTAGTGGCAGTACCTCCAGCACTACAGAAGGGAGTGTGCTGTCCACACCATAATGTGGCAGCCCATGGGCACATGGTCCTGGGTGGTCCCATGTGGGATATGAGCCCAGCAGACACCAGTCACCATCAGCTACTAGCACTGCATCTGAGCCTGGGTATGGTAGTACCAGTGCCACTGCTGGGAAAGCCAGTTCCTGTGTTCATGGCTGGAAATGGTGAACTGTCCACTCTGCCATGTACAGGTCACAATTGTCCAACATACACACATGTAGGGCTAGCACTTGGCTTGATTGTGTACATGCAAACACTCAAACATCACTGTCACATGCAGGTCACCAACAGACACACGTAGCACCTCTCCATGGCCCAGATTAGCAGCACCTCTTCCTAACTCACACACATGCTATCAACTGTTTGGCACAACCTATGCCTCTGACATCACCACACCACACCCTGTGCATGTGATGATACCTGTGCCACATCCCTGTCATCCATACCATCAATGCAGGGACATGCAAATATGTGTCTGATGCAATATGTTGACTATATTACATTACATGTAGTTTTGTAGTGCTGTAGTGTTATGTCATGACAGGTGTTGTATGCTGGCATGTGTCATGCATACACATCAAAGTTTGTGTACCTTTGTTGCATGATGTTATATTAGTGGTAGTGTTGCAGAATGACAGGTGTCTTACAGAACTGTGTCTGTTTCTGTTCCAGTGGTCTGAGTGGCTAAGCTGTGGAGATGTGGTGGCAATACAGTGGCACAGGACATCATAGCAGCACAGCAGACATATGACATCAGCAAGGTAAGGCTGTATACATGCGTGGTTACCTAGATGAGTATGTGTAGAAGAGTGTGTCAGGGACAATGGGGGCAGTCACCCTAATCTTGCATACGTACCTTCTGACAAGGCCTACTACCCTTGATACATGTCACTTGGGTATACTGTACATACAAATATAAGTGGGGGTGGATAGCATTTATGCCTAGGTAGATGTGGGTGATTTAGGGCCAGCAGCTAGTCACAGGGCAGTAAAATGCTTGACAATTGCACACCCATATAGCCATATGTGTACTGCTGCATTCACACACACAAAGTTGCTTTTAGAACCCCTACCTATCTATTAGCATGCACTATAACACTAAGTACTTATTGCATGTGCCCCAGAGCTTATCTGTTTTGAGATTGTCAGCCAGGGCTGTTAAGGTGAATGACATCAGCAGGCCTTGTAAAGGAGGCCAGTGGGGAGGCTGGCAGGTAGTCACAGGGCCTTAAAATGTATAACCATTGCACAGAGATAGGCACACTGCTATAAGGGGATATATTTACAAACACACACACACACACACACACACACACACACACACACACACACACACACACACACACACACGCACATACATGCACACACATGCACACAGTTGCCCTTTTGGAGATTCGAACCCCCTACCTATTTATTAGTATACACTATAACACTAAGTACTTATTGCATGTGCCCCTGAGCTTATCTGTTTTGAGATTGTCAGCCAGTGCTGTTAAGGTGGATGACATCAGCAGGCCTTGTAAAGGAGGTCCAATGGGGAAGCTGGCAGGTAGTCACAGGGCCTTAAAATGTATAACCATTGCACAGATATAGGCACACTGCTGCAAGGGGATATATTTGCACACACACAGACAGAGTTGCCCTCCCTACCTATCTATTAGTATACACTATAGCACTAAGTACTTATTGCATGCACCAGGGAGCTTATGTGTTTTGAGATTGTCAGCCAGTGCTGTTAAAGTGGATGACATCAGCAGGCCTGGCAAAGGAAGCCAATGGGGTGGCTGGCAGGTAGTCACAGGGCCGAAAAATGTATAACCATCACAGAGAGGTAGGCATACTGTGGGAAGTGGATATATTTACACACACACACACACACACACACACACACACACACACACACACACACACACACACACACACACACACACACACAGAGTTGCCTTTTTGGAGATTAAAGCCCCTAACTATCTAGTAGTATACACTATAGCACTAAGTACTTATTGCCTGCACCACAGAGATCATCTGTTTTGAAATTGTTAATCAGTGCTGTTAAGGTGGATGACATCAGTAGGTGTTGACAGGGAGGCCAATGCTGAGGAGGATGCTAGTGACAGGGCCATAAAATGATTGGTCATTGCACAGACATAGGCCAGATGGGAATATCTGTGGGAAATATGTACATACACACAAACACGGTGGCTGATATGAGATTAGAACCCATACCTACCTACTATTACACACTACAGCTCGCAGTACTAATTGCAGCCACAGTACTTGTGGGCTACACAAAGTGGCCTTGTCTTACACAGCCTGCGTGGCCTGCAGAGTGAACCTGCGTTATGCTGTTATTGTATCTAGTGTCCTAGCAGTGGGGTACCTGTTAATACCCCTGCTCCAAGCAGCCAAGTGCTCTGGATTGTGCAGAACGCTCCGCCTTTGTGGTCAATTAAGCCCACTGTTCTGCTGTTCCACAATGAGCAGCCGTTGCTCCACTTTGTGACTTTTGACTGGCTTGTATATCACAATCGGCATCGCAATATACAATCCAGTCAAGTAATTTACATCTTTAAGAAAGTAGGTCTGCTTTTTTGTGCCTGACAATGCAATTCTCCCTCCCCTTACGTGCTCAGTGCTGCCCTTCCTGCTGCCTACATTCCATTCAGGAAAATCTGTGCTCTGATGGCCAAGAGAACATCCCTTTTTTACTGCATGCGCAGATGTCTGGGGATTAGTTTTACTGGATGTGAGCGAGCATCTTAGTCCTATGAGTGTAATCTCAACATGTTTAAGTTTTGCTTCTAAGAAATGGAAGCAGTGTTAACAAAATCAGTGGACTCGATAAGGTGGTTGCTGTTAGTTCATTGTTAGCAGCCCCCTCCACACACAGTTATTTTCTGTCACAACTGGCAGTTGTCTGTTATTGAAGGAATGTATGCAGAACAGTGCTATAGAGTTGTCACTGTGCCATGTGAGTGTCTGCTTAATTCTGACAGTGTCTACCTAACAGTGGTATTTGCTGCCTCGTCTTTGCTTAAGTGAGGGTGTTCCCGTTCAGAAGTGTTTTCACCACACAGAAGATGTTACAGTAGCTTAGTGTGTATCTGGTCATTCCTAGATCAGATTAGGCAATCCTAACTGAAAATGTATATCTCATTGCATGACTTTGCTGGTGAGACCAGAATTAAGTAAGGTCATACACTCCAACTTCTGTAATAAATTTTCCCATGTTATTGTACTCTGATATGTGATTAATGTATAGTGTTGCCAAAGGTTAAAGCTTGCAGACAAGTGGTTGACTTG
This sequence comes from Protopterus annectens, assembly GCF_019279795.1. NCBI lineage: Eukaryota > Metazoa > Chordata > Ceratodontiformes > Protopteridae > Protopterus > Protopterus annectens. The sequence goes on along the minus strand of NC_056729.1, from coordinate 611,210,149 downwards.
TGTTGCAGTTGAAATGACCAGTTTATGTAAAAGTCAGTGGGATTATCGTTTATTTCTGCATAAAATTAGTATATGGAGGAGACTTTGCTAGTAATCACACCTAGCATTTAAGTATTTTATGGCCTTAAGGTGTCTGCTGTATGCAGGACAGCAGTGAAGTGAAGAGTACAGACATTCAAAGCAAAAGTATTGAGATATTTTATAATAGAAACTTTGTTTAGTAGGCCCTGTACTGGTTGATTCTGAACATGTCACACATACTCCTTTGCTAAACTTGTGTAAATTATTTCATTTTAAACTGATCAGATCAGACATGTTAAACCATGCCTTATTACTGTGTGTGACTCTGCAAAGGCAGGAAATGATTACATAATTTTTCATGTTACTGTTGAAGAGAAAGTTAAGAATTGTCTAAAAATAAAATGGTATTTCTAACAGATGCATGTAATTTTATAAATTGTTTGACACATTTACTCTTACCAGGTGTATGTAAGGTGCACCATATGTTAGGGATACATCTAGAAGAAGAAGAAGTTGTGACTTGTAAGTGGGAGATTGTAGGTTTTAGACCAGTTTCTGCTCTTTAAAATCCATCATTATTTTACTGTTGTCAATTTATTTATTTATTTATTGACATTTGTTAACCGGGTTTGTCCAACTGGGCTTGTGGCCTATTTTCAGTGGAGACCCGAGGAGAAAAGCTCCAGTAGTACATTTTTAAACAAGTACAATTTTAAACAATATTGATATAATAGCAGTTATAGCAAAAATATTCACATATGTTGGGTTACATGCATAAAGTTAAAGTTGCATTAAAAAGAAGCTAAGTAACATAATTTTACATTGATATAATTCAATAGGTCAACAATAAAATGTTTTTGTTTGTATAAAATTATGTAAATGCATAGTAGACACATTGGAAAGAGAGGTGTAAGGAGGTACTAAGTATGGTCCTTTTGAGGGTACATAAAGGGAAGGAAGACTAGGTGGGGTCATGGCAAGGGGAGGTCCTGGAATGGAGAAAATAAGCTTTTAGTTCATTTTTAACGTATGAGGTGTGGGAGATTGAACGTAAGTCAAGGGAAAGTTTGTTCCAAGCATGGGCAAGGGAGTGTTTGTAGAGTAGTTTGCCTACTGACGTTTTTGTTTGGTAGATATCAAGTAATTGTTGGTTAGAAGTACGGAGGGTCCGGGTGGCATGTAGATGGAGACTAAGGAAGATAGAGATGGACAGAAGGAGGGTTTATAAAGAATAGAGTGTAGCATATGAAACTGATAAGATAGCAGAAATTGGGGAAGATCAAGCCATTGAAGAGAGTTTAAAGAAATGCATTGGTGTGAGTTGTATGGGTAGTTAGTAATGAATCTGGCTATTTTATGGTAAGTCTGTTGGAGTTTGTTTAGAGCGGAGGCCTGGCTATTGGTAAGAACTGGGGCGGCGTATAAGAGGGAGAAAAGGAGGAGTGCCTGGCCCAGGGTAAGTCTAGATTCAGGGGTTAGGGATTTTTTGTTCCGATACAACAGACCTAGTTTCTGTTTTTTTTTTTTTATACATTGGAGTATGTGTAGGTTGAACTTTAGTTCATCATCGATAATGACCCTTAGGAGTTTTGTGTGGGTGTCAGGTTGGATAGTTGTATTGTTAGAAGATTTAATAAAAAAGGAGGTTTTGTGATGAGAAAGAGAATGGGGAAGGAAAAGTAGGAGTTTGGTCTTTTTGGGATTTAGGATCAATAGGTTATGAGAGAGCCACTGTTCAGTGGATAGTAGGGCCTATTGGGTCAGGGAGTATAGTTGAGGAATGTTATTTGAGATGGATATAAGTGTGGAGTCAATTTAGTTAAATAGCTATTGACAATGAGGTAACATTGACTGATTGATTAAGAAGCAGTAGACATCTAAGAGGCATAGTGAATTCAATGTTTGGGAAAAAAGGTTTGTAGTGACACCGAATGTGTGACAGAAGGGTAGGATGACAAATTTGGGGGTCATGCTGCAGCTTGGGAATGGAGTACTTTTCTGTAAAAACAGAGAGAGCTTTTATTATTTGAAGAAATCAAGAAATTTCCCAGGAGGGTTGGTCAAATGGAAGAAATTATTGGAGTTAACACAGTGAGGGAGAAGATGCAGTTAGTTTTGGGTTCGGCATGGGGTGAATCATAACTTGGAAGAATAGGAGAGAAGCTAAGTAGAAAGAATTTGTTGTTTATGACCAACATGAACAATGGAACTAGGGGTAAGCAGCTGTCTAGCTAACTTGACTGTGATACAAAATGTAATCCTTTTGCTTATGAACGTAAAAGTATCTTCACCAGATTGTGTGCATCATAATTAATGGAAATAGGTCACTGCTGTCTGTACCACACTGTCTGTATATGGCATTTTATCAATGGTTTCTGCTGACTTGTTTTACTTGATGTATGTCCTATTGAATTTTAAAAATATACAGTATTCACTTTGTACTTCTGGCAGAAAGCCCACTTTAACCAGGTCTCATGGAAATGGTGCGTTTTCATGCAGTGTGAAAACAGGGTGTTCCACATTTTGAATGTTTGTCACACATTGCTAGTGTCTGTGTTCCACATTGGCCTCTTAAGAGGTTGAGACCTATGCCCCTGCTATGTGTGTATGGTTACCAGTATAACCATTTCTAGCTAGTTGCAGTTTGCTAGGTGGACAATTGGCCTGTGACAATATGGCCTGTTCAAGTCCTGCACTTGAAGCCATTGCACATTACAACACTTGCTCACCATTGTCTTTCGACAGGGTGACATTCCACAGGCACAAGAGTCCGTGGTTGATTGGATTACGTAATTATGCGGCCTTGGTCTTTTACCATCAGACAACTATGTGTGTATTTGAAGCTAACCCCAGCATTCTGCACGTAGGTCCCACACACATATACACGTGTGTGTGTGTGTGTGTGTGTGTGTGTGTGTGTGTGTGTGTGTGTGTGTGTGTGTGTGTGTGTGTGTGTGTGTGTGTGTGTGTGTGTGTGTGTGTGTGTGTGTGTGTGTATATATGTATATATATATATATATAGTTTCATATATATATATATATATATATATATATATATATAGTTTCATATATATATATATATATATATATATATATATATATATATATATATATATATATATATATATATATATATATATATATATATATATATAGTTTCATATATTTATATATATATATATATATATAGTTTCATATATATATATATATATATATATATATATATATATATGTATAAATATATATATATATATATATATATATAGATATATATCTCAGGGATGTCAACTTAGGTATAGCTGTGTGTGTGTTATGTAACAGTGTGATATAGATATATGTGGAGGGCTACATGACTCTACAGATTTATGTAGCTATATATATATATATATATATATATATATATATATATATATATATATATATATATATATATATATATATATATATATATATATATATATATCTAGAGAGAGAGAGAGAGAGATATGTGCCACATACTGATAGGGTAATCATGTCTGGTGAGGATAGGGAGAGATAGATATGTATGCATAGCTGTCTGTATGCACAGACATATTTTCACATATTGGTTCTTTAGGCCGATGAGGCATCAGACATGGGCTCAAGTTAGCTAAGTGTAGGACCATGCCTAGTGTGACTGTCAGTACTTACAAGGTGACTCCAGGCCAGACCTACCTGTACTCCAGTCCGGGATTTTGTGTGCTGCAGCCAATTGGCTGCTGCACCTGATTCAGCAGTCCAGCACCTCCCTGATATTTTGTCCAAGGGATTCCCTGGCTGTGTGCTGTGCATAATATATGACTCATACTTAGCGACTGTACAGATTGTAATAGACTGTACATCGTTTTGCATCATATGCATTGAACGTTTTACATAGCATTGTGATTTTCTGGTATATCATTGGCAAATCATTATAGATCGACATTAGGAAATGATGACAGACATTTGAGTTACTGACTCCATACACACCAGGAAACCTATGCTACTACACGACCTGTTATTCTCTGAACTTTCATTTGTCTGGCCACTAGTTAATCCTTCTCCTTATATTTGGGACTTTGTCCCACTGCTGTTTATTTATTTATTTATTTATTTTACATTTGTTGACCGGGATAGTCCGACTGGATGCATGTCCATTTTCAGCGGAGGCCCGGAGAGAAAAGCTCCAAGGGTAAGCAGATACAGCATTACATAATACCAGCATTACATATTACAAACAGACTCTTTACAGAGATTACATAAGTAAGCAAGTTAAACAAGTTCCACAGGTTACAGTTAATCCTGAGCACAAATCAGGATTAAATTAAATTACACAGTAAACTGGTTAGCAGATTTTTACACATTCTAGAGAGAGTTAGCCAGGCTTGATACATTGACATAGCCAGTTAAGTGACAAATGTTGTTTGAGTCTAGTTTTAAATTGACCTAAGGTGGAAAGTAAGGTAATATCAGCTGGAAGAGAGTTCCAGGATCTACTTACAGAGATTGCAAAGAGAGAATCACCGGCTGTGTTATTAATTTTGCTAGTCTGGATTAGTAGTTTGTTAGAGGATCAAAGCGGTCTAGGATTGTTATAGGGGGTGATAATATTTTTAAGTGCAGGAGTATTGTCCGGATTATGGAGGATTTTATAGGCCATAATCAGTTGGTTATACTGGATTAGGCTGGGTAGTTCAAGCCAACCAAGCTGATTTAGATTGATGCAATGATGTGTCCTAAAAGGCAGCGCAGTGGCAAACCTGGCAATGTGGTTGCAGCAAATTGAGAGTTTGTTAAGGACAGTCTTGTTCAAATTTGAGAGTAGAGGGGATGCATACAGAAGGGTTGAAAGAAGGTGAGAGCGAGCTATGGCAATTTTAGCTGGAGGGGTTAGGAAGGCTTTTATTCTGTAAAGTGACCCTAGTTTTTTATTGATGGTTTTGATAGTTTGGTTAACATGTAGGTCAAATTTTAGATTATTGTCTATGATGACACCTAATAGTTTTGTAGATGGGTCAGGGGAGATTATTGTGCCATCATTTGATTTTATGGTAAAGGTGAAAGCGGTAGATCTATGTGTTGGTGAAAATAACAGCATTTTAGTTTTTTTGGGATTTAGGATCAGACGATGTTCAGAAAGCCAGTTTTCTATTGTATTAAAGGTGGTCTGGGTAGCTGACCATAACTCTACTGGAGATGTGGCTGAGCAAATCAGAATAGAGTCATCAGCATATTGGATACAGCTGACTTTTGGGATGACAGTATAAAGGTCGTTAATGAAGATGGAGAACAGCAAGGGCCCTAGTATAGAGCCTTGTGGTACTCCGAGGGTGTTAGGTAGAAGGTTAGAGAGTTTGTTCTGCCAGAGGACAGCCTGCTGTCGACCATTCAGGTAGGATTGAAACCATTGGAGGGCTCCAGTATCTAGACAGAATGTTTGAAGGGTGTGGATTAAAAGTTGGTGATCAACCATATCGAATGCCTTGGAAAGATCCAAAAAGAGGGCTGAGGAGATATAATTATTGTTGCGATTATGGTTTATGGTGTTAGTAAAGGCTAGGAGGGCTGAAGTAGTGCTGTGATGAGGACGGAAGCCATGCTGAGTGTCTGCCATAAGGCGATTTTGGATTAGGTGGTGCATGAGTTGTCTATGAATACATTTTTCCATAATCTTTGCAAGTGGAGAGAGTATAGCTATTGGCCTATAATTGGAGAATTCAGTAGAGCTGCCTCCTTTGCGAAGTGGGATTACATAGGATATTTTCCAGATGGTGGGAATTTTAGCTTCTACTATGGTTCGATTGATTAGTATTGAGACAGGGTAAGCAATAGCATCAGCTGATTTTTGTAGTTACTCGGCAGGGAGTTGATCAGCAGAAAGTGTAGTGGGTTTTAATTTTTTGATCAAGATATGGATAAGTGAAGTGGCGACTGGTTGGAAGCTGAATGCAAATAGGTTTCTAGGGGTGCTACTTTCAGGACCAGGGGAGCTAGGAGGTAGTTGGCTAGCTATGGCTTGAATTGTCTCAGTAAAGAATTGGTTAAAACTATCAGAAACATCTTCAGGGGTTTTAGAAATAGTAGTAGCAGGGATTGGGGTTGAAGTTTGTCCAGGATGTAGTAGATTATTTAAACCTGCCCAAAACTTCTGAGGGTTATTTTGATTTACTGTCTGTAAATTACAGTAGTATTGCTTTTTGTCTTGTACAATTGATTTTTTTGTTTCGTTCCTGGATTGCCTGTATTTAATGTGATCTTGAGGGTCTTTAGAAGAATGCCATAAAGCCCATGCTTTGTTTCTAAGGGTAATTTTGAGTTTAGACTCTATAGAAAGCCATGGTGCAGTTTTTGCCTTGGTTCTCTTTGAACGAACAGGTGCATGCAAATCAAGGATCTCAAGGAATTTGTTGTTAAAGTATGCTACTGCTTCCTCTAAGAGGAGGTGTTTTAGAATAGACAAATTACATGAGTTTAGTTCTTGTTGGAATTTGGCAGGGTCAAAGTTTTTATTGTTTCTAACCTTTCTGAGTAAGGGTTGTTGGGAATTAATGGTTTTGTGCTTAATTACATATGTGAGAAGGTGATCCCTTAGGCCATTAAGGAGGGTACCAGAGGTGTACAGTTGGGGGTGACTGTTTATGAGTACCCAGTCAAGTATACTTTCTTTTTGGTTGGGTTTACCTATCCTGGTAGGGGTGGATATGATTTGTGTAAATGCATGCAGGTTAATATGGGTGGTTGGGGATTCTAAGGAACAGGTGCCCCAGTCTGTGTTAAAGTCTCCAAGTAGTAGGGTTTCTTGGGGGTAGTGACATGATAGCCAGTGCAAATGTAGATATATTGTTACCTGAGGGAATGTACATACAGATGATATTAATGCATTTATTTTTATTAAGTTGCAATTTGGTGGTAAGAATCTCTGAGTTATTAATCTGAGGAGGTTGTATTACATCCATGGTGACATTCAACTCAGATTTATAGAGTACGGCTACCCCACCCCCTTCCTCGAAGCACGATCCAGCCTGTGTATGTTGTACCCAGGTGGTAACACTTCATTGTCTTTAGTGTTAGGTTTTAACCAGGTTTCAGATAAACAGAGAATCTCAGGGGATTGGACATCCAGAAGTGCATGCAATTCATGTACCTTGTTGTTAATGCTTCTAATATTGAGATGACAAACTAGGAGAGAGTTAGTTGGCCTATTAATTGTAGGTTTGTAGCTTAGATTACAAGTAGAGGGAGTATGTGTATCTGAAGTGAGTGGGCCAGGGTTGGGGTGAATATCACCACCAAGTATTAGGTTGAGTCTATACTTGGTGATGAACTTCAGGAATTTGTTTATTAGTTTGTGGTAGTGTTTGGATCTAGAGCTGTTCATGGGTTTGTCCAGATTTCCTGCTCTAAGTGGCTGTAGGTATGCTGTGACTGAGGTACATGATGCAACACCACACACAGGGTTACAGCCTTCATACCTCTGACCATACATGTTTTGCAGGATGTCCAGCATTCCACCCCATATGTCTGCTCTGCTCTTCATACAGTTGTGTTTTTCCTGTAATATACTACGAATGGAGCCCACTCAATTGTTGTCTGTACTGGCACAGTTAAGTAATGGCCTTTACATGCTGCTGCTACTCTGACTTGTTGCAACCTGCTGTTACACTAATCACCTTCTAGGTTACTCAGAACATGTATAATGTCTGTAGGTTTGGCTGTCTGTCCTTCCATTGTTTCTGGCTTTGTCCAGCTTTCTTGAAGTAACAGATTGTGGCATGTTAACAGTGTGTGGGACTCATACCACAAGAGTACCTCACATGCAAAAATTGTAGGTGCAGCCAGCTTCAAACCATGAACACTATCAACCATCTTAATGTACTTTGCCCACTGAGCCACACCAGCCAACAGAAAGTGAGGGTTGATTTCTTACACTAGCAACAGCAGACAGACATATATACTTTGACCCCTGCATATTGTGGAAAATAGGACATGTAGCCAGGTTGTTTGTGACAGCCCTGGGATTGTGTGGTCTGCTGATATATCCTTGAAACATACTCTGTTAGTGCAGTTGTATGGGAACACTGATGTGTTGGGGTTAGGGGGCTCTAGCATTGATAGTCGTGCATCTGTCCTATGACCCCTCTGTTTGGCAATTCCCTTAAATACTGCAGTGGGTTTTGCTGTCTTGTGGTCTAATGCATATTATGGGGCAGTCACTATTGGACAGAGTACCTGTTGTCCCACATAGCTGTTTGTTCTCTGCAAGTAGCCCAGTTGCCCATTCTATTCCCTTGCATAAATGCAGCAGGTCCATAGATATGCTACCATATAGCAGTACCCCATACATTTGTTGTAAAGGAGAGTGACATACCTTGTGCATGTAGTAGTTGAGATACCTGTGTTTCAGGGCTGACTCTGCTCCATGCAGTTCACAGCCAATACATGGTAAGGTGCAGGTTTTGTGGTGTGGCTGGCATCCTTTTTACTATATATGCAAGTTAGAGTAAGGTGTCAGTCCCTAGGACTCTAGGTTGTCCGTGCATGTGCTATGTGTTGCCTCTTTGGCAAGGCCAGGGCATACTGGGCAACCCTACGTCTGGCAGCAGGGACAGCCTCAGGGGGTCTCTCCTCCAAGTCTCTCTGTGGGTGTGGCTGTGGGGACTTTGGCACTGGTGGGGGGCTTTGTGTCCCTTCCCTGTGATGAACCTGCCACAGCTGTTTCCGCAAGATCATATTGTGTAGCATGGCACATACTGTGAACATCTGTGCACATGTGGCTGGAGAGTACTGCAGGGCTCCAGCAGATATATCGAGACACCAGAACCATGACTTGAGCAGCCCAAACACACACTCTATGATGTTCCTAGTTTGTGTGAGTGTCTCACTTCTTCGGTAGGTTTGTGCGCATTTCTGATGGGTGTCATCATCCACAGTTCCAGTGCGTAGCTAGCATCCCCCACTAGATTGCCATATGGGATGTCCTCTCTGGCAAACATCTGGTACAGCTGTGATGCATGCCAGATAGAGGAGTTGGGATAACTGCCAGGGCTGCCAGCACACACATTCATGATAATGCCCTGAACATTGCACATGACCTGGCAATTGATGGAGTGATACTCCTTGTGGCTGATGTAGACTCTGCCCTCCTCATTGGGAGGTGCTTTGATGTGTACATGAGTGCAGTCTATGGCACCCAGTACCTCAGGGTAGTGTGCATACATGGTTGAAAAGATGCATACTGCTGGCCCTCTCCTCAGGGTTGTGGGGTAAATAAATGTGCTCACTGGCATGTGCTTGAATGGCAGCCAGGAACTGGTGGAGTACCCTGGATGCTGATGCCTGTGATACCCCCATTATGTCCCCAGTTGGTCTTTGAAAAGTACCTGTAGCTAGCATTCTAAAGGCTACACATACCTTTGTTTCCACTGGGATGGGTTCCACTCTGTTGGCTCTGGGTCTGAGTCGAGGGTGGCAGAGCTATGTAAGTTCTTGTAGTATGTCCCCGCCCACCCTGTAGAACTCTATAATCTCCAGCTCATTTAGCTCCTGGAAGGTTACCCTAGGCCTGAACACTCTTCTCCTTCTCAGTCTAGGCCTATTGTTAGCATCAACATCTGCACTGACCTCAGCATCTATTACATACAGATGTAGCAGAGCAGCAGCAGGCCATAGCATTCTGTCAATTAAAATTCCCAAGTCTGTACTCCAATAGTGCAGAGTATGGGGAAAAAAGTAAATTGTCGGCTGTATGCATACTTTATAGTGCTCTGCTGCAGATGCAGCCAGTGTGATTGGCTACCTATGATGCATTCCACCTGCCAGGTACATCACTGAGGGGTTTGACTGGCTCAGTGTAAGTGGAAGAGGGGTTATCATTTATTTATACATGACTGGATTTCACAGGCAATTACCTTTTTTTTTTTTTTTTTTTTTTTTTTACTTTTTTAACTGTCTTCCTTGTTAAGCACAGCGGCATGGCATGCAAACCCACTCCACTGGTATAAACAATACTCAGCAGTCAGTGGACACTCCCCTATAGATGGGCATGCTCAGCAGAGTGGCACGCCATGCAAACACAATCAAACAAGCTAAAACTCACTCCCCGAAGCTAAGCAAAGCTTAGCAGCATTGGACACCCTCCCCCCCAGCTTAGCTGAGAGGCACGCTGCCCAAATGGGCACCACTTAGCTCCAGTGTGCTGAAACATATAGTGACACACCCCTTTTGATGTCAGATACCTCTCCTGCAGACAGCAACATGGTTCTGGGGCTGCACAGATGTTATATGCCACGGTAACCCATTTTTCCTATTCAGTAACCAAAGCTCATTTACATACAGATCCATGCACACATCATGGATACTTTACTATTCCAAGGCCTGTCTCATTAGGTTCATAGGTTCATAGGTTGGTAATAGGCTATCACCCTAGGGCCTATACAAGCCTAGCCATAACAATTCCCTGGCTATTTCTTCTCACAGTATTTACTTCCCTGGACCCCTGCCTAGCAAGGCAACTGACATGATCCCCGGGGTGAATTTTCTATCTCCCATCCAATCATCAAGGTTCCCTTTGAAAAGGGCCAAAGAAGTGCTCTGCTTAACATGTATGGGCAGTCTATTCCAGAGTCTGGGGAGTCTCTGGGTCAGGAACCTATCCCTCCAGCATATTTTTTTCATTGTGATGACAAGGTTTAGATCCCTGGAGTGTGTGGCTCTGAGGGATTGTGACTTCTTTAAGTGTATCATGTCCAACAGCTCTGGGTTTGACATGGCCTTGTATGTTAAGCAGAAACTGCCTCTGAGTAGACGATATGCGACAGAGTATAGCTGGAGTTTTTTTAGATGGTCAGCACAGGGCATCTGCTTTAGGTCTGTGATTCTTTTAGTGAGGTATTTCTGTGGCCTTTCCAGTTGTTGCAGATGTCTTGAGAGGTACATACCAAACGGGGCATTGTATTTTATAATGGGTCTAATGAGGGATGAATACAGTGGGACAATGACCTCCTTTTTTCTGGATGAAAAGCCGTTAGTGATGAGGTGTGCCACATAGAAGGATTTCCTGACTGTTGTGGCGATGTGGTTATCGAAGGTGAGACCACTGTCCACCTGTGTCCCTAAGTCTCTTATCACACTTTCAGTGTTTAGTGTACTGCCACCTATGTGGTAATTCATGGGTACATTTTTTTTCCCAAAGGTGATATGGCATTGAGCTTGAGCCCATGGCTCTGGCACCAAGCATCTGTTTCTGTAAGCCCCTTTTGTAGAATATCCACATCATTTGGGGATTCAATAATGGTTCCCAGTTTGCAGTCATCTATGAACTTTGTTAGCCAGAGCCCCTTAGTGTTGGTCTGTACTTCAGAGAAGTAGATGCCAAACAAGAGCGGACTGAACCCTGAGGTACTCCACTTGTCACTTGTCTGGAGCTGGATTTGGAGTCGGCTACTTTTACAGTGTAAAAAAACTAAAAAGACAATGAAAGTAGAGTAGTCCACAATAGAGGCAATACAAACTAGCGCTTTCTTCCACTTTATTTTCCGTGAACTTCTTCAGAAACAAAGACAACAAACCCCCTCATGCTTGTGTCTTTTATAAAGTACATACAGGAAATGATGTCATGAATTAACTTTTTTCTGTCAGCAATAAAAACTGTTTATAACAGTAAATAAATACATTTAATGCTGTAAATGTTATTGTCTCCTTAACTTGTGCAATGTATCTTTTTCTATCTGTTTGTTTCGAAATGTCAGCTGTAAACTATATTCAAACCTGACAAGTAAAGATACAAAATGAAAGAAATACTAACTTTTTTATCACTAATTTTACATAAAACTGTCATCCTTTTTTAAAAACATCATACGAAACCATTCTACAATCAACAATTTGTGAAAAAAATTCACTGCAGAACAATTATCAAATCCATGTCTAATTCCATAATACTTCTATAGATATAAATCTAAATATTAACATGCAACATATAAAATTCATTGTTAAACAACTCCACTTTGTTGTTATCAAATGCCGCAAGCAAAATGCAATGTTTTCATCTGTCGTCAAAAACATCTTATACCTGTGTAGTTCCCCTGAATTTTTAAACTCTATCCCTTCAAATTCCTTGTATACAAGTGCGCATATTCACAATATTTGTTTATATAATGCACAAATGTGCAAAGGACGTTATCGTACGTGTGTATCGAGCGTGTGTTCACACTTCCACCCGCTCATACACTCCACCAAATGATCTAAGGTAGTTGGCCCCGTGTGCGCACATACCTACCCTCTCTCTGTCTCAGACATTCACTTATGTCCACAAAACTAACCATTCACTCGCACACATGGTGCTACTTGAATGACTAACCCTGATGTCCTAACCCAGAGTCCGTTCTTACTAACCCACGCTTGTAAACTCACTTGTCCTCATATCCCCTGTCAACGTGTATATTCTATATCACTGCATTGTGTTGTCTCTACCCCTGGTGTGGGAACGGTACCGAACTACCCTACGATAGACTCTCTACCCGTGGTAGTGTCAACTGTTCTACCAAGTGTTACACATGACTGACCTTGGTGTCCGAACCCAGGTTCAACTGACCAAATCACCCCTACACATATATGTCTTCTTGTCCCCCGCCAAAGTATATTTCTCCATTCTCCAACTTACTCTTTGGCCATACAGCCACAATGTACCGACAGTACCAGACTGTCCCACAATGGACTCTTGATTCCTAAAATGTTGTTTGACCTCAAAATGGCTTGGGTCAATAGACTGGCCTATAATTCATATAATGCCTATCTATATAGCAAGAAGCATTTCATGTTTATGGATTCATTTAGACCTGGTGGATGATCCGCTCCTAGTATCAGTTGCCACAGTGTCTCTTTTTGCTCTAATTTGTTGTTGACATCACCCTTAAATACACCCTTCTCAACCTGATCTAGTACGAAAAATTCAAATTTCTTAAATTCTTCACACACCAATGCGTGTCTTGCTAATGAGTTGTTTTTATCTTTGTTCTTGATAGCCAATGTGTGTTCGTAAATTCTACGTTTCAAAACCCTAATGGTTTTGCCAACGTAGAAACTGTCACATGATGAACATAAAGCTAAATAAACAACATGATCACTGTGGCAGTTAAAATAACCATGAGCCCAAACAGTTCTTTTCATGTGTTTCAAAGTGACAAATGAAGTGTTGCTGATGAATGACCATCTTATATGTAAAATTTGGTAAATTTGTCTACAATCTTTGCACGAAAAACTTCCTTTCTTGGAACTAATCCCCCTAGTTGGTTTTTCAGTCCTCCTATTTGTGACCTCCAAAACTTGTTTGATGTTTGTGACCATCTTATATGTAAATTTTGGTCTAATCCCTAGTGTTTCTGTAAGATCCCTATTTCCTAAAATTATATTCCAATTCTTTTCTATGATGCTCTTAATGCACCAAATTTCATTGGAAATGGGTAGTGGAAATGCTGTACAGAACTCACTCATGCCTCCATTATGGTCTTTGATGTTTTCTAAAATAGTAGGAGGACCAACTGCCTGATCTACTGAAGACAGTATAGGTTTGGCTACATTGTCCCTTAACTTTGCGACTTGATGTTCCAACTTTTTCAATTTGTTATTTTTGTAACCCCTAGCCAAAAATAACTTTCTCAAAGTCATAAGTTCTTCCTTATAAACCCTGTCCTCTGATGTCAGTCTACTCAATCTAATCATCTGGCCCTTAATAACACTGTTTTTCATGTGTTGTGGATGGAGGCTATCCTTGTGCAAATATTGGTTTGCAAAACAAGCCTTCCTATATATCCTACTCTCAATTTGGCCGTTGATGGAATTTATCTTAAGATTGAGGTCCAAATAGTTAATGTCTTTACCATAGCCACTGTGTTTAAAAAACAAGAAGTTTGTGGTGTTATTCAAATCTTTCGTCATGTCAAGAAATTCACTCTTTTCACCTGCCCAAACAAAGAACAAATCGTCTATATATCTCAAATATAGTTTGACCTTGTTGAAATTGGGGTGACTTTTTAAATAAGTCTGCTCCCAATTTGCCATTACTATATTTGCAAAGGCTGGTGCCACTCTAGCCCCCATTGCTACCCCAGATGTTTGCTTGTAATACGTTTTATTGAAGGAAAAAAAATTATTATCAAGAACTATTTCCATCAGGGAACATAATGTGTTCACTTGAACAGCCTTGATGTTTGTTTTTTGTGTCAGGTAATCCCTCATATATTCTATACCTTCTTCTTGACTGATTGACGTATACAAACTTCGTACATCAAGGGTAGCAAAACTAACTTCTACCCAGGCCAGATCAAGTTTTCCTAAAATTTCTAACAAATGCCATGAATCTCTTAAAAAGAACTCAGCCTTTTGTGCAATGGGATTTAACAAGCTATCCAACCAAATGGAAATGTTTTCAGTTTTGTAATGTTTGGCCGATATAATGGGTCTAAAAGTTATGTTTGTACTACATGCTTGTAACTTGGGTATGCCAAAAAACTTTGCCATCTTTGGATGGTCAGTTGACAAATAATCATAGTCAGACCTTTCTATTTCTTCCTGGCAAAACATGTCAAACAGTAAAGTATCAATTCTTCTAAAACTGATTTGTATCAGTTCTGATGTAACCTTTTGATAACTGTTTGTGTCATTTAACATCTCTAATATGGCTTCCTCATAGTCACAAGTGTTCATAACTATAATTTTACCCCCTTTGTCGGCTTTCATTACTCTAACTTCTGATGTTTGTGCAAGTTTTGTTAATGCATTAGTCTCAGCTTCAGTCAAATTACATTCCATATTTACTCTCATGTTTTTAAATTCCGTTTCACATATGTGTTGAAAAACATGCACTGTATTAACCAATGGAGGATTACAAGTACTAGGTCTACTAGGTACATTTTTGCCTTGTTTGTTTCCTTGGTTGATATCCTTTAAAATATACTTCAAATTTAACTTTCGTAGGAATAACCTAAAGTCAACAAGTAATCTACCCAACTCCACCTTGTTAGAGGGAATGAATGTAAAACCTTTTGTTAGAATGTTATACATTTCCTCAGACAAATTTAAATCACTAACATTTACAACATTCAATGTAAATTCTTTGTCCATATTTTGAGGCGTTACCACTTCCTTTTGTTTTTCTGTTTCCCCCCACTTTTCTGTGTGGAATTGAACCACTTGGTAGTCCTTCTCCATTGTGGTTTGTGTTGGTGAAAAGGGGTGTCTTCTTGTGCATTGCCCTGATTCACCACTTCTGCAAAACTAGAATTTATAGTAGTCACTTCGACTTTATCAGACTTTGAAGTAACAGTTCCTTTAGTTTTGTTTGTGTTGGACTGTACATTGATAGTCTGTACTAAATGTGAACTTGATTCACCTTCGGTTGCTTCCGATTCCGCACACCTAGCCAATGGTAGTTGTTCCCCATTTTTTACAGTTTTTAAATTCAATTCTACTTCAGCAATCTCCGTGCTTATGTAAGCTACGTTGTTGTTATAAGCTCTGATGTCTCTTCTGAGCTTATTCTGCTTTCTATTGATTATAGTGGCTTGATGCCTATCCGCTTTAGCCTCAATACCACTATAAAGGGACAATAAATGCTTGAAGCAGTTAGCGTTTTTTATAAAATCGTCCATTTCCTTTATTTTTTGTCTAAGATGTACAACCTCTTTTTCGTAGTGCTTTACCAACAATTTCATCATAGATAAACCTGTGTCATTGTATAATTTAATTAGTGCCTTACATAAAGGGTCCCCTGGTATAACACAGTTCGGGAATTTAGCTGTTCTTAAGCCCTGCGGAACAATTTCCCTTTGTATGCATTCAGTAAAGTACTGAATCTCAAGACACAATGTTACATGTTTGAACACCATTTTCTCTAACTCGAAAATGGACTTTTTACAAGTGTTAAAGTCATCGTTGTACTCACTTCTCTTGTTGTGTGTTCCATTATCAACGATGTTGCTGAACGGATTGATGTTTTCTTTGCAAACATAACCCCAAATGTTACTTTCAGCTGTAACATTCCCATCCTCGTTCTCCGTGGCCTGTCGCACAATACCAACGTCATCGGATGGTCTCTCGACTGTACGTGCTCGTTCCAGGTTTAATTTTGGAATTTGTTCAGCCACACAAGTCTTTACAGGAGCTGCAGTTGTTCTCTTTAAACAGCTTTCCACTATCCTCGTGATAGTGTCAATTAAATTTATATCCTCCTCACCGGACTGTGGTTGTCTAACGACTGGTTCGCCTTCCGGTGTTGAATATGTAGATAAATCCAATAAAATGTCTTGAGAGGTCACCTCAGTGGCCATACTTCCACTTTACACTGTCCAAACTTTAAACCACGTGCAAACTTCGGACTGAACCGAAAAAACTGACTAAAAAAACTAAAAAGACAATGAAAGTAGAGTAGTCCACAATAGAGGCAATACAAACTAGCGCTTTCTTCCACTTTATTTTCCGTGAACTTCTTCAGAAACAAAGACAACAAGCCCCCTCATGCTTGTGTCTTTTATAAAGTACATACAGGAAATGATGTCATGAATTAACTTTTTTCTGTCAGCAATAAAAACTGTTTATAACAGTAAATAAATACATTTAATGCTGTAAATGTTATTGTCTCCTTAACTTGTGCAATGTATCTTTTTCTATCTGTTTGTTTCGAAATGTCAGCTGTAAACTATATTCAAACCTGACAAGTAAAGATACAAAATGAAAGAAATACTAACTTTTTTATCACTAATTTTACATAAAACTGTCATCCTTTTTTAAAAACATCATACGAAACCATTCTACAATCAACAATTTGTGAAAAAAATTCCCTGCAGAACAATTATCAAATCCATGTCTAATTCCATAATACTTCTATAGATATAAATCTAAATATTAACATGCAACATATAAAATTAATTGTTAAACAACTCCACTTTGTTGTTATCAAATGCCGCAAGCAAAATGCAATGTTTTCATCTGTCATCAAAAACATCTTATACCTGTGTAGTTCCCCTGAATTTTGAAACTCTATCCCTTCAAATTCCTTGTATACAAGTGCGCATATTCACAATATTTGTTTATATAATGCACAAATGTGCAAAGGACGTTATCGTACGTGTGTATCGAGCGTGTGTTCACACTTCCACCCACTCATACACTCCACCAAATGATCTAAGGTAGTTGGCCGCGTGTGCGCACATACCTACCCTCTCTCTGTCTCAGACATTCACTTGTGTCCACAAAACTAACCATTCACTCGCACACATGGTGCTACTTGAATGACTAACCCTGATGTCCTAACCCAGAGTCCGTTCTTACTAACCCACGCTTGTAAACTCACTTGTCCTCATATCCCCTGTCAACGTGAATATGCGCACTTGTATACAAGGAATTTGAAGGGATAGAGTTTCAAAATTCAGGGGAACTACACAGGTATAAGATGTTTTTGACGACAGATAAAACATTGCATTTTGCTTGCGGCATTTGATAACAACAAAGTGGAGTTGTTTAACAATGAATTTTATATGTTGCATGTTAATATTTAGATTTATATCTATAGAAGTATTATGGAATTAGACATGGATTTGATAATTGTTCTGCAGTGAATTTTTTTCACAAATTGTTGATTGTAGAATGGTTTCGTATGATGTTTTTAAAAAAGGATGACAGTTTTATGTAAAATTAGTGATAAAAAAGTTAGTATTTCTTTCATTTTGTATCTTTACTTGTCAGGTTTGAATATAGTTTACAGCTGACATTTCGAAACAAACAGATAGAAAAAGATACATTGCACAAGTTAAGGAGACAATAACATTTACAGCATTAAATGTATTTATTTACTGTTATAAACAGTTTTTATTGCTGACAGAAAAAAGTTAATTCATGACATCATTTCCTGTATGTACTTTATAAAAGACACAAGCATGAGGGGGCTTGTTGTCTTTGTTTCTGAAGAAGTTCACGGAAAATAAAGTGGAAGAAAGCGCTAGTTTGTATTGCCTCTATTGTGGACTACTCTACTTTCATTGTCTACTTTTACAGTGTGGGTTCTGTCAGTAAGCCAGTTGGCAACCCATCGAGTGACGTAGGGATTAATGCCCAGCTTAGTAAATGATTCCAGAGTGGGGGATGGTGTCAAAGGCCTTGGCAAGGTCCAGATAAGCTGTGTGGACCGCCTTACCCTCGTCCATAGCTCTGGAGACTGATTCAAAGAAGTCAATCAGGTTCAGGAGACAAGATCGAACCTTCATGAACCCAAACTGGATAGGGTCCAGTGTTTGAAGGTTGCCAATGTCTTTATTTATAAGTTCCATGATAATACGTTCCATGGCCGATCAGGCTCATCAGACTGATGGTGCGGTAGTTCTAGGATCCAAGGTGGACCCCCCTTGTGGAATGGGATAACTGTAGATGTGTGCCACTCAGTGGGCATGAAGCCTGAGGTGAGGCTATGATTAAACATGACACTTAGGTGAGGTGCCAGTTCATTTTGTAGTTCATGTAGTATACAGCCCGGGATGTCGTCTGGTCCCACAGATGCTGTATTCTTAGCTTTGGAGAGTGTGGTTTTTACCTGTGTGGCCGTTATTACCAGAATTTGGCAATCTTTCGGTATTGAGATGGGCCCTTGAGGGGGTGAGATGGGTGTGAAGTTGGCACTGAATTGATCTGCCAGGATATTGGCAATATCCTTGGGATCAGTATATTTAATGCCATTCTGTTGTAGCTCAGAGCAGATCTGAGCATTGCCATTTAGATTCTTGACATAACTATAGAATGCCTTGTGGTTGTCTTTGGAATCTTTGGCAATTTTATTTTTCTAACTAGCTTTGGAGGATTTTATGAGGGATCTCAGCTTCTTACTGAGGCTGGTAAGGGAGTTTTTTGCATCCTGGGATTTTCCTCTTTTCTGCAACAATTTCTTCCTTTTGTTGTAAAGTTTGTTTATGGCAGGGGACCGCCAGATTGGCTTCCTTTTTTTGAAGGAGAGCATCTTGGTTCTATTTGGGATGGCACAATTCATGCACAAGCGGGTGTGCTCGCACAGTACCTTAGGGTAGGATTCAGCAGTCGAACTTTCAGTTCCTGTCTGCATGGGTGTCATGAAGTTTGTCAATTCTGACTTGAGTAGCATAAAGATGGCTTTGGAGAAGTTTTTTTATGGAGGTTTCCTTACTAGGGGGTGGGGGAGGGATGTGGATGTCAAGGATGATTAGCTTATGATCAGACCTGACCAATGAGGGGGTGACCATAGGTGTGGAGCATCAAGTTCCCATGTTGGTAATGACCAGGTCTAGGATATTGGAGCCCCTGGTGGGACTATATATTAGTTGATCCAGGGCACTGGAATTTATGAATTCCAAGAACTGTTGGGCAAAGGTGTTGGTACGCGAGTAGTTTTCCCAGTTAATGGCAGGGTAGTTGAAATCACCCAGTATTAGGCTGTTTGGTTGTATTTTAATATTTTCCAGTATGTTTAGAATGGTGTAGTGAGATTATTGGGGCATGGTGGGGGATCTGTAGCAAGCTACAGTTTGGATTGCAGTCTTTCCTAGTGTTAGTTTGCATCTGGAGAATTTCAGACACATTGTGTTGAGCAACTAGCCTGGTGGTGTGAATAACCTTGGTGAATATAAACACTCCCCCACCTTTAGTGTTTCGGTCCTGGTTTGGTGGCTGAAAAGTGTGGTAAGAGTTGTAGCCTGGTATTGCAGGGGTGCTCTCTGGAGCCTTGAACCAGGTCTCAGTTACTGCACAGATATCAATGTCCTTCATTTTTAGGAGTGCCTTAAGAGAGTGCATTTTGAGATTTAGACTTCTAGCATTCAGTAGCATTACCTTCAGATTTTGCATGCTTGTACCTGTTACAGTGGTGGTTTTGTCCTTTGAACTTTGCCTAAAAAAGGCACTATAGGGGTGGCAAGAGCCTTAGCCAGTAACCTGAATCCCAGGGGTGACAGATGCAGACCATCTCTGGCAAAGCATCATGGTCTGTCTATCATGTCGTCCCAGGCAGACAGATACTGGATCCCCTTTGAATGACACCAGAAGCTTAGCCAATTGTTGAAGTCAATCATTTTTGTCCTTATACTGTGGTATCATTCTGGGTGAAGGCAGGATGCGACTCAGGGCTAGGGTCATACCTGCCTGGGCCACATGATCCAAGACCTTTTCCATGTCTTTTTCATGTAGTCCAGGGAGGTACGTCTCAAGTCATTCACTCCAACATGGACAATGACAGAGTCATATTTGTACTTGTTGTGGAGTGACTTGAGTGCGTGTGTTATGTGGCGGATCCTGGCACCTGATAGGCAGCTGACTGTACTTTTCTCCTTGTTCAGCCTGGTGAGTGGGACATCAGTGTGCCTGACTATAGATTCACCTATGACTAAAGTGCTGAGTATGTTGTCTTGCCTTAGGGGCTGTTGTTGGGTGGCACACTGGTGTTGTGAGCTATGTGACACTTTGGTTGTGATTGGTGTTTGTTTGCTTGTCAGCTTCGGAGGTCCTTGTTGCTTGGGTAGGTTACTGTTAAGGGCCTCCGCATATGAGGGTTTAGTGTTGCTATGTGCAACCACAGATATTCCATTGTATATACTCCATGCAAGGCCCTATAATGTATTATTATCACATATTTATTATTGCTTGTTTTCACACATTTAAATATTGTTTTTTTTTCATAACATCATGTTTGCGTGCTTCTACATGCTGCACAAACGTAATATGGGTATAAAAAAATAAGTTATTTTACATTATTTTTTGGGCACACAGGGCATAGTTTTGCACATATCTGTGTCTGCTGTACTATTTATGACCTTCTACATAGGCTTTTACAGCCCCTGTTCACTTTTTATTTTTTTGTACATGGAAATTTTCATTGTACACTTTGGACACCAAATTGGGGTCTGCAGGACTGCCTATCTGCTTGCTGGATTGCTCTAGCACCCTCATTTGTATGCAATTCACCTGGTCCCCAGGGGTCCAGGGAAGTAAATAGTGTGGGAAGAAATAGCCAGGGAATTGTTATGGCTAGGCTTGTATAGGCCCTAGGGCTGATAGCCTAGTACCAACCTATGAACCTATGAACCTCATGAGGTGATTTGCATGCCATGGACACATCCGTGTTCGCATGCTTGTGCACACCCCTCAGCTTTGTTTACTTGATCGCATGGCTGTTTACTTCCATGTAAGCTTCATGCCACAATGCCTACACAGAAAATCAATCCACGTAGTCTTTATTGATTTCCCCCCCTTTGTGACTCTTGCTGCATTGAAAACTGAAAGATGCCATCTTTTATGGCCTAGCCATAAAGTAATTTAATTTCAGTTATTTTTCTAAAGTTTGCAGGACTGACGTTAACCTGCTGTATTTCAGTTTCCTCTATTAACATATACATTTAAACAGTTACAACAGTGCAAGTACATTTCTGTTCTCTTCCTGTAGGGCACACTATGGATGCATTTCAAACACAAGCACTTTATAAAGTGCCTTTTCAACACACAGGTCTGTACAAACCCGTTTGATATACACATGACATACAGTTCTAATACAGTTGTAACACAAGCATTTTCTATAAATCATGTTGATATTCACAAATGACATATAACTATTTACAAAATTCTATATAGCTGTGCTGGCAGTATCTCCTTTTGCCACAATCCCAATGGATGGATAGAAGGTATTCCTTGTCTGGTGTTAATGGGATAATTGTTGGAAGCCACTGGTATGGGCATTTGAATTCTGCCTTGCCTTGTTATGGGCATTTGCATTCTGCCTTGCCTTGTTTCTTGCATAAACTACCATGTCATTTGCCATTTTCTTGTAATGTGTTAATGTGTAGTTTCTCCCACCCTCTGCATTAATGCCCGGGACAAGTTGATTCAAGGATTTGGACCTCTCTGTTTGTTTGGGCTTGCCTTTACCAAACATATGTTTCTCATATATCCTAAGTGCAGTCATGAGGATGGGGTTTTCCTCATGGCTGAAGCTGTCCTTTCTTTGCCTTGATCCTTTGTTTACATAATTACTGCATGTGAAATAAAGGGCTACAGTCATACGCAAAAAACTTCTGATTTGATCATCAAGCTACACAACACTGACCATGTGTGCCTGCCATCTTCCTATAAAAAAGTTAACACAAATGACATAATTATATACACCTGCAAATTCTCTGTCCAGCTGAATAAAGATGTACTGTACTAATGTCTGCAGTATCATTAGAACCGTACAGCAATAATTTTTAACAGATTCATCCTTCCTTAGCCCCTACCATTTACATGTATTCATAATACTGTCATTTTTCATTCTTCAGTGACACTTGGAAATTTCCAGATAAAGACACATGCAAGTTCAGCCAACAACACATCCTTACCACTTCAGTACTTCATAATTAAAACACATATGAATGCAAAATCAGTAAATGACAACAAAGTAAATGATGTTCTCAGTGATCATTAATCATTAACACTGCTGCTGTAGTGATTTTCCACTTAAAATGACAGTTTTACACTATTCAGTTTAGCTATGATAATATGCCCATCATATCAGTAAAATAAACATTTCTTTAAGATAACTCACTAATTTTACATAATTTTGAAGTACTTCAGATTAAATTACAATATTATTATTATTTTTCTTACTTCATAAAGTTCACAGTAATTGCCACCTTATTCAAGTAATCTCAATTGCTACCTAACTTGAGTAATCTGTAGTTAATATGGTGATGCTAAAATATTTCATATAAATAAAGGTCTATTTACATGTTTCATGTGCAAATTAAGCTGTTTAACATGTATCGCTATGAATCATGGTAGTTCTCAGCAGTCCTCAGCATGCCATGGGAACATGCGGATAATATGCTCATATACGCTTAAATCTAAATCTTAAATATTCATAAAAATTGTGTCATAGCTTTTTTATAGTTATTATACCCATACTGAGTAATCTCTTTCCATCGAACATCATCTAGCAAACCCCTCAACTAAAATCACTCAATAGTTCATATAAATTGGTCATCACACACTTAATTAAATGTATTTATGCACCCCCCCCACCAAAAAAAAAATACCAAAAAATATTCCAGCTGCTACAATGAAGGAATAAATGAAATACGGGTATAATACTTCCAAAAAGTAAGGCAAGGTACAGCAACAGTAGCATTACAAACTAATGTCAGATAAAAATAATTATTCATACTGTTTTTATGCAACATATACATGAAATGAGAATATATTCCTTTAAAAGCATATATGTGACATAGCATTTTTGGTTTAACCAAACTTGCCAATAATAACAGTACCTGATCTAGTGTCCCTGCTGGTTAACTGAGTTTGGTTAAGATGATGTCACACCTCAGAAGGAGTGCTTCTAAACTTGTGAAACACACCCCTACTCATACTTTCTTCATTCTGGTTATGTCTGTTCTAGTCATGGCAGCATCTGTTAAGGCACAAGCCTGTGTACCAAGCTGGTCTGATAAGAAGACCAAAGTCATGGGCTACCTTCTGAAAGAGTTGTAACTGGAAAAGACTGAGGTATGCACTAGAGTCTCTAACTGGAAAAAATGGATATTAGACAGGAGTTGGATGAACACCTGGAAATCCTGCCAGAAATCACCTGCTCTGGCTAGCAGTGCAGTCACAGGTAAGATGATCAGAAGAAATGTAGGCCAGACCAGCTGTCTGAGTGGGTCAACCAAGAAGAGGCAAGAAGGTTAGAGTTCTATAGTAAGTATAGGTTCAGAAGGTTAGAGTTCTATAGTAAGTATAGGTTCATAGATCCATACGTATATATATATATATATATATATATATATATATATATATATATATATATCTATATATATGTATATATATATATACATATATATGCTAGACTAATGACTACCAGTGCCTTTATAAGCCTAGCTGTGTAACCTAAACCAGTTGTATCTCTGTGTATCATGGCATTTATTAGGAGGGGGTATGCTAGGAAGTTTCTAGAGGTTATATGGAGGGGTATCTTAGTTCAGGAAATACTGTCTACTTCTGTCTTTCAGAGACATGTGAGCCAGACTTGGGGTGAATTTCTGATTTCCCATTCATTGGTCAAGGTTACACTAAGACTTCCTTGGACATGGATGCCATGCCCTTAGTTATAAATTGGTTAACATAGAATGATTTTCTTGCTGTCTCAGTTACATGTTGGTTAAAGGCCAGATTGCTGTTAACATGTATTCCCAGATCCCTGACTAGCGGTCTAACTCTTAGGGGTGTCTTATCCATGGAGTGATTAGCCTGGGTGGCAGTTTTCCTAAAAGGTACTATAATGCATTTCTTGGTATTGAATTTTAATCTGTGTCTTTGCACCAGTCATTTGCCTATATTAGACCCTCTTGTAAGATGTTTATACCATGGGGGAAATCTATGCTCACTCCTAATTTGCAGTCATCTGCAAACTTTGTCAGTCAAAGCCCTTGACATTAGTGTTTACCACCGAGAAGCCGATGCCAAATAAAAGTGGTCTCAGCATGAAGCCATGCGGTACCCTGCTGGTGACTGGTCTAATAGTGAGTTAGTCTCACCAATCATGTCTTCTAGAGTCCTGTCTGTGAGTGAGCTGGCAATCCAGTGAGTTATGTGAGAGGTGTATGTCCATTTCAGTGAGTTTGTCAACTATACCAGAGTGGGGTATTGTATCGAATCCCATAATCAGGTTGAAGTAGATGGTATGCACCATTTTCTTCTCTTCCTTTGCCTTGACCTTCTCAAAGAAGTCCACCAGGTTTAGTAAGCATGACCTTCCCTTGGCAAAGCCAGACTAGGTTGAGTCCAGTGTCTGAAGGTTGCCTATGTCTTTACTTATCACATTATTTTTATTTTTTTTTCCTTTGGGTCATATTTAACATAGGTTAAACATAGCTTTAAAGTGTAAAAAAGTTGCATAATTGAAGGTATTTGATAGAGGAAATATGCACATCTGCAGAAATGTCTCTGTAATGTTAGTGCAATAATGCAAAAGAAAGATAAACACATCTGCAGACAGAACTGCATCTGAATACAAACATAAGAATTTAAGTGATAACATAATTGTCAGGGACTGTTACATGCAAACCATAATATTTTTAAAACAACATTCTACCATATGTATACTTGTATTTATAAGAGATAGTAAAGGGAAGATTAGCAAAGTATGAGAATTAAGACACTAATATATATTTGAACAAATGCTTACTAAAAAGATACTGCAGTGAATGCAATGCCTTAGAAATAATAATTATGTACTTACATGTTAATGGCAAAAAAGTGAAATACAGGTAAACAAAACTTGTCTTTCTGAAGATGAGATCTCCTATAACAGAAGACAACAGGAGAGGTGTTTAAAAATATGTTTTGAGTCTGCCTGTAAGCCTTAATACTCAAATCAATAGTGTGTTTAGCTGATTTTATTTATATATGTATATTTATGTGGAGATAATTCATTAATTATGATTCATGCAGAGTTCTGGCTGAAGCACTAGAGTATATTCAGTGTATTACTGCAACCAAGAGTGACATGTCAGTTTATACTGCAGTAATTATGTCTTTAACACATTTTATTAGAGTATATAAAGAAATAAATAATTGATAGATAATAGTAAGTGAAGCAATATAGTGCATTGCAAACTTTACTGCAAACAAAAGTAAGAGATATGTCAGTATGCAGTATTCTGTCTTTAAATGATTTTATGAGATGTAAATATTTATAAAGGGTGTTCTCTGTGCAATATTGCAAAGAAATGCATATTAGGCACAAATATAATCATTATGTTGTTACAGCCGACTGAAACATATACAGTAAATCCCACTAATACTTGATAACAAACACTGTCCTGCCAAGTAAGCAGAAGCACTTCCCATAAAAATGTTATCCCAAAGTCTGCAGAAGCACCAGTAGCATAGCCAGGGTAGGGGGAAGGAGGAATATGCCCTTGGTGCAGCCTTTTAGAGGGCACAATCTGAGTGCTAGCCCTGCATTCTTTCTGTACCATCATTTCAGAAATGCTGTTGCAGAAAGCAACTTATTTTCCTGGTAGGGAGGAGGTGTGGCTGGGAGGGGGCATGCTTCAGACTGCCATAAACAGTCAATGGAGCATTTTTTTCTGGTCTTCTAATGAAGAGCTGGTAGGGAGGGGGTGTACTTGGGAAGGGGGTGTGTGTGCTTTACACTGCTATGATCAGTCTTTTGAAGTATTTCCTTTTATTTTGTTTTTTGTATTTTTTGCTCTTCCTACGAAGAGCAGGTCAGGAGGGGGCATGTTTCAGACAGCTGTAAGCAGTTTATTGGAGTGTGTTTCCTGTTTTTTTTTTTTTTTTTTTGCTGTTTGCTATGAGCAAGGGGGTGGGTCGGTATTACAGGGACTGGCACAGGGAGCAGAGTGAGCCAGCTACACCTCTGATAAGCACATTCCATACACTTTCAAACAAAGGTCTGCATAAGCACTTCCCATACATTCTATTTTAATTCAATAAAGATTTATAAAATAAAAATACTAATAAGTAAAAAACTGAATGCTGTGTAAAATGATGTGGGAATTTATTGTGAATTTGTGTGTATTTTCTTTTTTGTCTTCCTGACTTTTTTCTCTGTTTTTCTCATTTTAATTAGGTATTCCTTTGTCCTTTATTATTTTAATTCTCTTCAATTTATGTTCATGTTTTACAAATTCAAAATCCTTTGGAGTGACCCAGGCATGTACCTCCAAGGCTAGAGAGTGCTCACTCTCTGTCTTTCTAGGGATGTCCTCACATGTCCTGCAGGCACCCTGGCAAGCCTCACTGAACGGGGGCTTCAGAACTTGATTGTGGACATGCTGGAAGAAGTTGTTGATAGGTGGATTTAGGTAGTTTAGGCCTCACTTCAGCACGTTCAAGACCTTCTGTCCAAGCTAGTGCCAGCCATAAACCACTACAGGCCCTTACACCTCAACATCATGATTCTTCACTGCCCCACCATCCGACAGTGGAAATGTTTGAAGCTCAGTGGGCTGAAACTCCTGCATCTTTTCTTATCCTTTCACCAACTCCATCTTACTTATTTCCCACCCAAACTACCCTCTTATATAAAAAATATTTGAAAACATCTCCCCTACCAAAAACATCATGTCCCTCCTCTCCCACCTCCTCCAGCACATCCCTCTTGATGTTTTCCTTCTGTGCCCCCCTCTTTGTTGTTCCTCCTCTTTTTCAATCTTTCCTATCTCCCTCTTTCTATTCTTTAATGAAACCATTAGGGTGTCCACATAAGAATACCCCCATATAAAATAATTTAAACCATTAATTTTCTTAAATATGAATAACATTAAAGGCTGCACAATCTGCCACTTGCCTTAAGTGTTTCAAGTGTGACTGTACATAGCCATGTCTGTCCGCAATATTCAAATGCATACAAAGTCATACAAAGCCTATGGCTTTTAGGTACTACTTTATATTTACTTAATGCTTAATTTAAGGTATTTATGCTTTTGCACTAAATAGGAGTGTTTTTCAAAATGCCTTCACTTTTCCTTATTCAACACGAATAGCCTCCACTTAGCTTATTTGCTTATAAGCTTCTCAGCGCTTTTTGCTATTAATTGCTATGCAGCTGCAAACTGCCAAACTATTAATACCATTTTTACTGTTTTACTTTTGTGGTAAAATGTTGTTGAAACTAACTTTTAACTTCTTTTTTGTGTTAAAAGCTATGTTATTTTACTTGCCTAAGTGTTTAAAGGTATTTTTACTATGTTATTTTTTTTACAACTTGCCTGTTTCACCAACTATTACTGCAAGGCTTCCCTGTGAATCAGGCACCTATTTCAGCTTAACCACTATGTGTTACTTGCTTCTATCTTCTTCCAGCCACAACAAGTAAAAAAAATGGTTAAGCAGCTTTTGCCACCATAGCAGGCTAGTAAAATGCATCCGCTACAAGTGGGTGACTCTTCTTTGGCCAAAGACGGTTCCTTGGACCAGTCATCTTTTTCCTTATGTCCCACTGGTGTTGTCTTTACAACCACCATGGACCAAGGGTTAAATATGTTCTCTGCAGCTGTTGGACTGCTGTGATGGGCAATGGAGAGCTACTCTTGTTGGTCCTGGGGAAGGGGCAGGGAATGTTAGTGTGCTTAGCCAGAAAACTGTGTCCATACCTGTGGAGAAGTTTGCAGACAAAAGTTTATCTGTTTCTTTAGATTTTACTGTCAAAAAGAAACAAAAACTTTTCTTCTCCTCTATCAATTACTCTGGGCAGGAGTATTTTTTTATTGGGCTTTGCACAAGGTTTACTGCCGACACTTTCTCTAAGGCTGTTTCTGGTAAAAGAAAAAGGGATTCTACATTTTCAGAAGAGGTTCAAGAGTTTGAACCTCAAAATGATTGTGAAAGCACAGATTATGTTCTTCCAGATTCTGAGCAGAGTGTGACTTTGGCAGTAATTTTGATGGATTGTCCTTCTCTTAAAGTATTTCTTGAAATAAAACCTATGAATTAATCAATTGTTTCAGTCAGAAACAATAACTCAGTCTCGCAGAAGGTGTTATGGTTTGCTAGTACTGGAATTTCCAGAGCTTTAGCTTATTCTTTCTGTTCTGTCTGCTTTGGAGGATGTTGTCACAGCCTGCATATTCCCTGAATGCCAGCCTGCAGCCCTCAAGAAAACAAATAGACCTTTATAAAGTACTTCGGTCTTTTAATTTAATTTGTTATACACTCATCCCAGATCTGACCCTGCAGCTACTGACCTAGTGAATCCACCTGCTGCTAAACATATGGTTAATATTGATCCCTGCCCTTCTGACAAGAACTAAAATGCTTTTGATGAAGTTTGGAAAAAAGTGTGCTCTTCTGCAAAACTTGTTTTTAGAATTCTCAGCTGTCAAGTTCAAATTTTGAAGTTTATGTTTACATCTTTTGAGAATATGAGGGTTATTTTGACAACTGTTTCCTCTTGTGAGGAGAAAATTGCATTGTGTAGTGTCTTCTATGTCTGAAGTGACTACCCACTGTTCAAAATGTGTTCTGATTGTAACTGATGCCATTTCCAGTGCTGCTACTACTCAAATTGTTATGAAGAGGTTTGCCTGGCCGCATTCTAAAAACCTCCCAGAGGATGTCCAAATGAGATCTTGAATTTTCTCTTGAAGAGAGAACTGTTTTTCGGACCCTCAGCTGCACAGGTCATCAAAAAGTGTGGTGAGAAATGAAAGCTGGTTCTAGGGATCTATGATATTTTTCAGCCTTCCTTCTCTGTGTTTGCTAAGGGATTAAATGCTCCCTCCACAACTTTCTTTAAAAAGAAAATTAAACAGTCCCAGCAAGTGGTGAGAAGCAAATGTTTAAAACACAATGGCAGGAAGGCTCTAAAAATAAAGCAAGAACCCTGCCCCAGATTAAAAGATGGTCTAGTATGTCTGAATGAATATATGAAGAATTTTCAGCCCTCCCCTCCCACCCTGGCAATCGCTTAATCGTTCCAGAAAGTCTGAACCTCTATTTTCTTTTTGACAACATTGACAACATTGTTTTAGACAAATTGGTTTTGAGAATAATCCATCAAGGTTACAAATGGCAGTGGAAATATCTCCCTCCATTTTGGCGGATTCCTCCCCACCATCCAGATTCTTTTCCCTACTGTCATTCGGCATATGCTTGCTTGGGGTTATAGATGCTGTCCCTCCTCCTTAGTTATTGGAAGGGTTTTATTTCAGGATGTTACTGATGCCAAGGAAGATTTTTGAGTTTTCAGTTTGCGATAGTTCACAACTTCAGAATGTTGTGTCTTCACAACTTGCTACCTCTTATTTATTGACCATTTGAGTTTTCTAGTGACTTTAGAGTTAAAAGAAGAAAATAACTGCATTCCTATAGATCCAGAGTTCAGATGTTTTTTAAGGTTTTATATGTCTAGACTACATTGTCAGTTCTCTGCCTTACTCTTTGGTCTATATACTGCTCCAAGGGTGTTTAAAAAGTGTCTGGCTTCTGTGATAGCCTATTGCAGACTGCAAGGTATTAATGTTTTTCCATATTTAGAGAACTTGCTTATCTTTTTCAGAGTCTTTTGCAAAGAGTCAGGAATCTCTTATTTGGTTAAAGGATCTCCTATACAGGCTGGAATTCCAAGAGAACTTACAAAAGTCGTGTCTGACTTCATCTCAAAGGATCAGATCCCTGTGGTGTCTCATGGACACCTCACTTCCAAGGGCTTTTCTTTCACAGGAAAAAGTAAATCTGTATTTAGTTCTTTCCTGAGTTTTTCCACTCACACTTCTGTCTCAGCAAGGGAATTTCTTGGAATTATGGGTCTTATAGCATCTGTGGTACTCATATCTCTTGCAAAACTCCACATGAGGAAAAATTCAATGGTACCTGCATCAACATCCCTTGACTTCCAGTTTTGGGATTTGTGAAAAGGGTGATTTTACAGTGGAGACACTAGATTTCTCAAAATCCAAGTTATTCTCCCTTCCTCCCCCAGCACAGTCAGCCACAGTAGACTTTAGTGGGGGAGCAATGTTTATAGGGATAAAAGTACAGTGTCTTTGGAACACAAAAGACAGACCAAAACACAAACATAAAAGAAATGTTAGCTCTTATAAACGCTCTCAGTTCTCTCAACTATTTGTAATTTCTGGGACCTCTTCAAATGTTTACAGACAGCACCACAGTAATGTGGTACATAAACAAACAAAGGGGAACTAGATTTTACTCTCTGTGCAAACTAGCCATGGTAGCCTAGGTTATAGCTTTTCAGCACAATCTCACTCTACAGGCATCTTACATACCAATAGAGCCAAACTGTGACAGACAAGCTGAGCAGAACTAGGCAGACCCTCATGAATGGAAATGTAATCTGGTGGTCTTCCAAGAATTGATTTAACTGTGGTGAACCCTTCAAATAGATGTATTTACCTCTGCTTTCAACAATCTTTAGGCAAAGTTCTGCTCCAGGACTCCATGCAAAAACGACTAGAGAACAGATGCTTTTTCTTTTCCATGGACAGGAATGTTCCCATATGCTTTCTCACCCTTTTTACTAATATCCAGGGTCATTCTGAAGATTCAGCAGGACTCTGCAAAGATCATTGTGGTGCTTGTCCTCTGGATCAAGCAACACTGGTTTTCCGTTCTTTTGGAAAAGGCCAGGGGCAATTACCACAAGCTTCCTCACAGACTGGATTTACTCACACAAGACTAGTGGTAGTTGATAAATCCTGATCCCAGGCAACTACAACCAACTGCCTGGATGATAGAATTTTAATACATTTTAGGCACCTTTTCCCTGAGAATGTGCAACAGGTATTAATTGAGGTATGAAATCTTGCTACTAGAATAATCATATGCTAGAAAATGGAAAGGTTTTGTAGTTGGTGCCAACAAAAGAACAAGCGAACAAGCACCCATTCAGGGCTAGCGTTTCCTTGGTTCTACAGTAGCTGTGTCAGGTACGGTACTATGACATGCCTTACTCTCCCATCAAGGTTCAATTGTTGGCCATTTCAGCAAGTCTGACCATGGATCTCCCTCTTTCAGTGCAACCTCATGTGAAAAGAGTATTGCATAAGAAGCCTCCTAGGAAACAGGAGGCTCTTCCTTGGGATCTTAATTTTGTGTTAGAAAAACTAACTCTTGGTCCATTTGAACCATCCCATCAAGCTGACCTGAAGTCCATAACATACGAGACTGTCTTACTAATTGCTCTGACCCCTGCAAGAAGAGAATCTGAGTTGTAAGCTCTCATGTTTGGTCAGCCTTATCTCATTTTCCACAAAGACAGGGTTTCTTTAAGAGCTAATCTTTCATTTTTGCCTAAAGTGGTATCTGAGTATACTTTAAACCAAGCTATCTGTCTCCCCATTTTATTTCCAGAACCTAAAATGAAACAGAAAGGATACTTCATACCTTGAATGTCCACAGGCAGCTCTGGTATTATCCCGACAGAACAAAATCTTTCTGAACTTCTGTTTGATTATTCATTTCTTGTGAAGGAAAGAAAAAATGCCAAATTTGTGTCAACAGACTTCAAAATACTTGTGTCATACTATTACATTTTCTTATATCAACCGCAAACTATAATTCAAGGTGTAGTCAGATATCACTCTATCAATTCCATGGCTTAATCTGTGGCTTTTTGGAAAGGGTTGGATGCTAGATGTATTCTAGGAGCAGCAAGTTGGTCCTCTGTGCACACTTTTACAAAGCACTAAAAAATAGACTCCCTCTCGATGTCTAGGACAGGCTTTGCTATAACCATTCCCCTGGGGATCCTGGACCACCAGACTTCCTTCTCCCAGTCAATTAAAGCTATGGTAATCTACCCATACAGCTAAGGCTACCACAGCAGTGATCAATTGAAGAACATAGTACAGCTGTTTAGTAAAATTACTATAAAAGTAGATGTTCGAATGATCACTGCGGTAGTAACCACTCCTTCACTCCATCCCTCTTACTTTTTTGTATGTTTACTTTTTTGCCATAATGTGGACTTTTTATTGTTATATTCCTGCCATTGTCCTCTTAGGGCTTTAGCCTCCCTTTCTCTGTTGGCAAGAAAGTTCTAAGGGGCTTCATGCACAAACCTATCTGACTAATATTTTGGGCACATGGAAAGTGCCCTGAAAGCTTTGGAAGCTGGTTGGCTGTTGTATACTTAGTATACGACTCATATAACTAAAGGTACTGCAGCAGTGATCATTTGAACATCTGCTGTTATGGTAAGTTTACTTGCACAACTGTACCGCTTCTGGAATCAGAATCTTAGCAGAATTCTATCTAATGGTTATACCTTAATTTAACATAGACTCCTAATGCTTTTCTTTGTGAGTCTCTTCCTTGACCCTACTTGATATTTATACACACTAATGCATTTTCCCAATGCAAAATGCAAGACTGTATTTTTTTCTATAAAAAAGTGATTTTCCAACTTTATGGCCAAAGCTCCACCTTCTCCATCCAACATTATTCTGCTATTGTTAAACAACCTACAAGTAAAAATGCCTTATTTATAAAATTCTTGGATATGTCAACAATACAAAAATCACAGTATTAGAGTTAAAACCAGAACACAGGGAGAAGCAGTCAGTGCAAATATTTTCTTCTGATATTTCATCTCTAGTCATTATCCATTGAATCCTTCCATCCAGGCACTTGTTAACCCCTCTCACCATCTTCTCATGTAATATTGACTCATTGCATTCTGCAGATCACAGGCACCATATCCAGTAGTTTACTCAGGTTTATAATGTTTCATTGCATTAATTTTTGGAGAGTGTGCCCTGGGCTGCTGTGTCATCCAACTCCCATCCTGCACTGCAAAGCTGTGAATTAGGCATGAATTACATGGGCAGTGGAGTTTGTGAAAAGAGAGGGTAATATGTCCGGCATAGTACCCATGCCTAATTGCAGTACTGTGGCAGCAGACTTTGCCATGCTGTGGTTGCCCCCATCATCAGGCTTGGATACTTCCCCTACATGTCCATGGTGGATAACTGATATGCTGACTCACCTGTGAGAACAGGCAAAAACACCTTAGTGTATCAGTGCTTCCTTCTGAGAATCCCAGATTCTGGTGATGTTACTGATGTAAAACAGTATGTCAGTCAAACAAAATATAAACCCACTTCCACTGTGCAAACTAACATACCAGCTGTAGCCCTGAAGTACTTGTAGGGATAACATCACCATATTCACTATGCGGCTGGTTCTGAATCTGTCATGTTGCACTACATAATTATATGTAAGGGCATACCCACCTAGTGCATCACTCACTGACACCTGTGCTGGTGGGTGAAATTCTCTGCCAATCCCAAATCCTCCACTGG
Organism: Protopterus annectens; assembly: GCF_019279795.1. Lineage (NCBI taxonomy): Eukaryota > Metazoa > Chordata > Ceratodontiformes > Protopteridae > Protopterus > Protopterus annectens. The sequence continues at coordinate 611,176,307 of NC_056729.1, read as the reverse complement.
ATATGAAGGCACAGTCTGTCTCCCCCAGACAGAGGTGCATGAATTTCTCTGTGCCCATGCAAAGTCTATTACCTTGGCACAGGCATGGTGGATCATGTTGGTGACCCTTCAGTGTACTTGATTGTGTAGTCTATTATGGCCATCCACAGCATTCACAACCAGAACAGGGTTCCATCATAAACATTCACAGAATGCCTGAGAGAACTTCATCATTTGTTCTTTGTTTTGGAACCATCTTGGCCTGTAAATATGAAGACATGCATATGTTAAGCTGCTGGCCAGTGATATCTACTTCACCCCCATTACAATGCTCCACCACACAGTCTACAGAGAGCACATTTTCTGCAAAACCTGCCTCTTTCATAGGCACAAGCCTCTTCAACAGGCCATTGCCACTGGGCAACTGTCTGTAGATGGTCGCAGGTGTGCCTCTTCCACACTTCACTGTGCAGTATGTACCTATGGCATTGTGAGCAGGTGCCTGTGATTTCTGACATCTGTCCCATGCATCATGGCTACATATAATCATGGATATGGCCTCCATCACACATATGGATGGCTATAGCTGTAATCACCTGTACCCTGTCTGTTCTAGGTTGGTGGTGGTATGCAACATCTGTTACCTATGCACCTGTCTGGTTTTTGATTTCTCCATCTTCTGCACGATAGGTTCAAGCAACAGATATTGTAACATCATGATTGTTGTCAACTGGTGTGTACTTCCTGGCCTTTGTAGTGGTATAGCACAACATGAGGTTGATGCCCACTCCAGGTGGAGTGGTATATATATATATATATATATATATATATATATATATATATATATATATATATATATATATATATATGTGTGTGTGTGTAAGACACCTCACCCCTGCACCAGAACAACATTTTGCATATTTTCCTCAGTCCATATAATTGCCTTTGGAATCCCCCCAAACAACAACAAAATCACATTTAGAAAAGCAGTCTTCTTAACAAAATAACAGGAGACATATCTTGAAAAGTAATTCCTCCCATCAAACAACAACAGAGAGATACATTTTGCAAAGCAATTCCCTCCAAACAACAATAAAGAGACATATTCTGAAAGGCATTTTACCCCAAACTACAACAGACAGAGACACATTCTGAAAATCAATTTTCCCATTGGCCAACAACAGAAAGGCACATCCCCAGCCAACAACAGAATCATTTTGAAATGCAATTACCAGCCCAACCAGTAGAGGCACATTTTAGAAAGCAATCTTAGCTCTCCTACCCACCCTCATAGAAGACCTGTATTGTATTGCCTACCTCCATCAAACATACCTCATGCTGTTGTGAGTAAAGCACTGTGGCAGTACATTTCATAGCCCACTAAAAACTTCTCCAGTCATCCATCCCCCACTGAGCAATCATATGTTGAACCTTCCTACTAAACAATAGTACAACAGCAGAGATTTTACCCAAATATTCTATCCACATACCCTGTCACTATCACCTGGCCATTTAAACACCGCTGTTGTAGATCTTTGTAGTTTCCAACAAATCACACTTTCTCTGATGATATTCAACCAAGATTATATGCCTTAGCTGACTGTGCAGCACATTTCTACTTCACCATGATCTCTGTTAAAGAAACCAACACCTTATTATAGAACTTGAAGCGCTCCTCTACATACATCAATAACTGGGCACCCTACCTTCCTTAAGAGAACAGATGATACAACTGCCAAACCTCTTATCTTTATCTTTAGTCTTTCACTTACCTAAGGAATGTTACTTTCATTGTTAAAGCATACCATTATTATTACACTTCCTAAGGTGCACCCACTCAAAATGCAAAACTGATTACAGGCCAATATCCAATCTTGGCCTTCTAGCCAAAATCATTGAAAAAAATATTTATAAACAACTGCTTAAGTACATCAATAATTATGGCTTCTTTCAGACAAAAAGAAAACAGGACCAGCATACAAGGCACCTTAAAAATGAATTTATTGTTTGAGGTTCTTGAAAAACAGACCGGTTTCGGCAAATATCTAACAAAGCCTTCCTCAGTGTTTGACAATATTTATTGACATGAATAGGGTGTTTGACAATATTTATTGACATGACTAGGGTGTTTGAAACTACTAAGAGCTGCTCATTATGCAATTACAAATTTTTAATTTTGGAGCTAATACAATAAAATGGTTCCTGAGCCATCTTGAAAATAGAACTTTTCAAATCCTCTCTAAAACCCAACTTTCTTCAATTGGCACTTTCAATACTGATGTCCCTCAGGGATCATTTTTAGGGCCCCTGCTATTTTCATTATTTATAAACAACCTCACAGAAGAAATAACCTCAGTGAATGACATATTATACACCAATGATGTAACAATCCTTGAATCACATCAGTCTCCTTCTTGTCCACAAAACAATTCCAGCAGTCTTTTACTAATATCTGCAACTGCTCAGAGAATAATGACCTACCCATTAACCATAAAAAGACAAATGTCATGCTCTTTTCTACTCCTCACAAACTTCCACAGCAGACACAATTAACAATAACTGATAATCATATCAATAGTATCCCCTTTGTGTCAGAATACATATACTTAAGACTTACCCTTGAACCCACCCCATCCTTCATCATACATAATAACAACATACTTTATAAGGTTTTATCACAACTAAAACTGTCCTATAAATTTCACACCTCCTCTTTCCTGCTGCTCACACTTCACTTTTAAAAAATATTTTCTACCAAACTGGAATATGAATTACCATTACTAGTCTTTCACTCCACCCAGGGCTGGATCCAGCACTAGGTGACCTAGGCAGCTGTCTAGGGCCCACTGGCTTTGAGGTGGCCTCAGCCCCAACATTAATTTAATTAAAAAAAGAAGAAAGTTTTCCTACTTTCTCTTGGTGCTGCATCTGTGTGAGTCTTACTGCTTAAGGATTCAGCCAATGAGACAAGTGGATGCTCACACACTCAAAGGAACACACAAGGCTGAGTAAGATTTGATTTCTAACTTTTGGATGGACTAGCATTATGGATAACTCTAGGACTGGGTAGAAGTCAAACATGCAGCAGCATTTTGAAACCAGGAAAAGTATGAGCTCAGAAGATAGAGTGTGTGTTTTCAGAAGCATTATGGAGAGCAAAAGTGCATGTGTATGTGTGAAATGTCCTAATTAGAGAGGCGGTTTAGTTAATTAAGTTGCTCAAACTCAAACCCTGTACCTCAGCTACTGGAGACAAGATCCTTAATCCTCTGCAGCAAGTACCTTTGTTTACAGTTAGTCATTTGAGTTGGTTAAAATGTTCTGAAATGGGTACTTTTGCCATCTGTTGGTTCATACATCTGGTTTTACTGCTTAATGGAAAACATGCAAAATTACAGATTTTGAATGCATTCTAACAAATGTTTCTGTATTTAGCAAGAAATACATTAAATCAGGAAGGTGAGTCAAACAGCACATGCATTTATGTACTGTTTGACAAATATATGCAGGGGACCATGTCTTGAAAATAGCACAGGGACCAATGTACTCTTAATCTGCCACTGGCTGGGTGGATTTTCAATGAATGTGAGTTTCAGTGCATTTTCAATGAATGTGAGCTTCAATCTATTTTCAATGAATGTGAACTTCAAGGAATAAGAGGTTTACTGCTGCTCATACTAGAAGTGCAACAGTTAGCATATTCACCTTTAGTGCAAAAAGATCAAGTTCTACTCTCAGACCATATACAGTAAGTGAATTGCTGACACTGCAGTGCAGTATTAGAGGATGCTGCACTCTTCAGTGCATTGTCCTTCGGATGAGATGTTAACTTGAGGCCCTATCTGCCTCTGCTGGTGGTAGGTGCTGTGAAATCTATCACGTCCACCTGAGCAATTGAAAAGAATAGGGAAGTTACCCAATGTCCTGGCCAAATTCCCCTAGTATTATAAAAACCATCATGGTCACTCCAGAAAAGAGGCTACTTGCCTACTGGGACTGACCTGATCAACAAAGGCTAAATAAGTTAGAACATTTATATTAAATCTACACGTCTGTCTTCATTTTAAAAGTAAAAAAGAAAACAGTATGCACAGTGCATGCTGGTCATTGTGAACAGTGCTTGTGGTAGTTGGGGATGGGGGAGAGACAAGTAATGGGACACTGGAATGGCTGGGGGACCTGGTCCATTACCCTGTCTAAGGTCACATTTGACCATGATTCAGCTCTGACTCTGCCTGCAATACTCATACATTATAGGCTGCAGGAAACATTTGCAGATTTGCATTGCTTGCAGACTCTCTTACAGATGACTATAATCTACTTAATAAACACAACCTACCTCTTAGGAACTCTAATGTATAAAGTTTTAAATGAGGGTTACTGTCCTCCATTGAAGAAACAATTACAACTCAAACAACATTCATACCCCCTAAGAAGCAGTCAAGAAATTGTTATTTTTTTGAACAGACCCTTTTAAAACAGTTATGGGTGAACAAGCCTTTTCCATATTGGGCCCAGTCATTTGGATCAACTTACCACCAGAAATTAAATCTGAATAACGTCTTCAAGGATTTAAGCCATCGATTTCTGAACATCTCCATAAAGAACATACATGCTGTTGTTATAGAGATAGTGTACAGCAACATCAAGATGAAGACATTCTATGCCTAGAATGTTGCCACCCCACCCTAAAGTTCAAACAATACCATTAACAAATGTTGGACCAATATAGTCTAATGTATATATTGTACATAGAGTATATAATCTGATATTATTGTCAAGTCAAGCATTAATTTACTCTGTGCAATTGTGTGTCAGTGTTATTTGCTGTTTCCTTAATACTTACCTCATTGTGATAACCCGAACTAAATTAAGGAGGTGTTTGTGTTACCTCTTCAGTTCTACTTTGCTAATCATATAATACTCAGGTTTTATAACTGTATGCTATTAAAATTTATACTTTAAATTAGTGCATAACTGTAAGCCAAAATTTGAAGACTTCATCATCTTGAATTCTCTGTATTCTTGCCTCTCTCAGTTTGAAATCTCTGTAGTGTTCGTTTATGGGCCTGGGTCATGATCGAAAAGGGTTTTTGGACAGCTAACCCAGCCAGTTAACAAATAACAAATAATTAAATAATAAATAGTCTCCACTTCTTTTGCTTCACTGTAGCAAATTTCATAGCACAATGAGCACTGTAATGGCTACAGAAGTATTTATAATACAATTTCAAACTGTTAGTGCAACAATTATTCTAATGAGCCATTCAAAGGTAATTGTCTCTAAACTGCATATTTTATTTAATCTGCACTGGACCAAGGCTGGCTATGTGAGGCTTGTATCTACCTGTGCACCCACATGAGTGGCCCTACAGTGCATTGTGCATATGGGTGGGTCACTGACCCCAACAGGATGTAGACTTATTAAGTGTTTGCTGCACCCTCTAGAGGCACCAAAGATGGCATGAGATACAGGTTTTATGGGCTACTCACAAGAATGATTGTGTCTTTCACATCTCAAACACTATCCTGGTATGCCATGCATTTATGCTCCATTAGAGTATGGCACTGGGAATTGTCATGCTACTTTGGTACCCATTAGTGCATATCATGTGACATTTAAAATGTGTGTTGACATGAATTTGCTATTGTGACCTGTGAAGTGGCCATGGCTTTGAAGTGCACTGATTGTGGCAAGGTCCCATGTGGTGCATGAAAAAATTTAAAATATTTCTGTACCTCATGTACAGAGACCACTAGGGCACCTGCTCAAGATCTCTTATGAGGGTCCCCAGGCTTGCCAGGGTGATGATAGCTGCAACAAGCATCACCAACTTAGGTGAGCAGTGTAGGCACCACTACATTGATCTAAAGAGGCGGTAACTTACTCTTCTATTCCAATGGGAAGATGAGGTTAGGGAAAGTGCATTTGAGTTCCAGGCTAAGTGCATTTGACAGGCAAATGCAAGACATGCAATTCATGTACATTTCCAGTTTATTTTGTATTTTTCAACAACTGGGGGGAACAGACTGACTCTTCAGAGGTGAATGGAATGGAATGAATCTGCAGAAACAGGGGAAGTATCTATATGGGAGATAATATAGCAGCATATATATCAACAAGGTTGCATATTAATATGTTGTTGGTAGTAGTAGAAACCCATCCTACCAAGAATACACACCTTCTCATACACAGTATACAATATAATCTGAATTGTCTGGCATACAACATGCACTGCCCTACAAGCCCCAAGGCAGTACCAGTTCTACATAGCATACCCTAGGCATGCATCTTTGGAGTGTACTCTATGGTGTACTGCTGGCTGGTATATTTAATACTAAAATACTTCCAGCCATTGAATGGCACACATGTATAGGCTACTATGCGGACCAGAGTTGATGTGTTCCACTAATATGGGCCACATGTTGCCATATAGCATCCGTCAAGTAGGCCACGTCTGCCATGTCCTTCCATGTATCTTGGCCATACAACATTCCACCAGGGCATTTGTGTCCATATTCCATGGCCCCCTGTAGTCACGCATTGCATCACATGCATTTTGTACTTTGTCCTTTATTACACAATGTCTGCAATTCCATTCTTTTTTTTTTTCTGGTAGGTCATACCTACTTTATCTGTTGACATTGCATACATAACAACATTTTGCTTATCTGGATACTTATAAGCCTAATAGTATTCCACAAACCTGCTCATGTTTTTCACTGTTCTCTTTATTTATTTCTTGCTATCTTTCCTTTGTATATATTTGATATTTGTTGTTACTCTCTGTCTCTGTGTATTATTACTATTTAATGCAGTGTCAGCCATAGTTGTGGGTGTGGTACAATAGTGGTCACCTCTCTATCAGCCTGCCCTGCCATTTCCTGCTGGGTCTTTAGCTGCCTTCAGGCATGCCTCTCCACAGGGTGATGAAGGTCACCCAGCATTTGAAAGGTGACCTGGAAGGTTATGCGGGGTCCTCCAGTGCTGTATCTCCATAGGATAGTGCTGTGTCACCCCCAATGGATGCCTCCAGAAGGTCACAATATGTTACCTGGATGGAGTTAGAGGAATTGGCAATGGCAGTGGTGAAACAGTAGCTTGACATCTGCACTGGCCACCTGGAGAATGTCCTTGAGTAACTGGCAGAGAAGTACTGCTGCTTGGCCTTGTCCATCAGGCCACCAGTGGTCAGGCCCAGTGGGAACAGCTGTTACTTACAGTGGTCACTGATATCTGGCTGGATGTTGCTCTGGGCAGAAAGAAAACCAGCTGTCACATCACCCTATACTGAATCATGTAATTTCCCTTCCTTTTGTTTTATTTATTTATTTAACATTTGTTTACCAGGATAGTCCGACTGGACCACAAGTGTCTGTTTTCAGCAGAGTCTTGGGGAGAAAAGCTCCAAACAGTAACAGAAAAAAGAGTTATACATGATAACAGTATGATGTTACAGAGTATACATAATAACGGGAGACAGTAAACATGCTATATAAGAGTTAAGTTGAGAATACAACGTTGGAGTACAAATTTCTGAGCATAGCACTTTCATGAGTTAGCATAGGTACAATATATGTGCAAGTGGAGGAGATAGGAACCTGCAGTTCCTATCTCCCAGTTTAATTCCCTTCACTGTTTGTAGTCCAGTCCTTCCCATGACCATTTTCATTCCCCTCTGCCTGTCTGTCTGTCTCTTCTTGTGCCTCACCTTTGTGTCAGCACCTCCCCATTGATATTTATCTGTTTTTCTGTGTATGTTTGTCAAGCCCCTATACCGTCACCATGTCCTCTTTCCTACCCACACCTTCACTTTACTTCCTTTCCCTTCTACCCTTCTTAATAGAAATGGGCAGCTGTCTGACAAAAATACAAAATACCCTTGCTTCTCCACCTCATCCTATTCTTTCCTTCTCCTTCCCCTTCTATGTGTTCCTCTGCTTGCTCTTCCACCTTTCTGACTGTCATAAATTCTCATTTCCTTTCCATTGATAAGAATAAATTGTTAGGGATTTTCCTGAGAAACTCTTATTATGGATCTCAGCAGTTCTATACTGGAACGACCTTGCATGCGCAAACACACAGTCATGGATATGCATGCATGCTACCAAATTCCTTGGGTCATGGGATTCCTCTTTGCATAGTTGGTGTGGTAATTGCCAGTACATTCCTTAATTAACATTCTATCACACTAATGTTACACTGTTAATCAACTTTGGTCCATATTGTGTTACTTCCATTGCTCTGATTAGCTGGTGCATGGCTGAGTAACCAATGTTTCTAAATACCGTGGTTATTGTTTCTAACAATAAATTTCACAAATACAGCTCATGGTTCCATTTTAGAACCAAATGACACCACAGTCGTGTAAAGATGGATCATGGGTATACTGCCACATCTTTGAAAAACACAAATAGAACCTGTAAATGGGTGTAAAGCCATTAACATGTTGTAGTATTAGGGAATATTCTTATGTGTTCAACATTTTCTACAACAAAAGTGTCAAAGTATAACTATAACCAGCAACAGTCTTATCAACTTCTTTGTAGAAAGTTTGGCTAACCAGTAGGTGCTCATTTTCTTATTATACATGGTAGGGTCCGTCTCAGCCACTTTTTCATCTTTCATTATTTTATTACTTCAACCATGACATGCTGCCCTCTGTTCTATTGACAAATTCTAAAAGTTCATTTTGCAAGATTTCTCCATGGATAACCTAATTAATGCCTCAAAATGTGTTGAAAAGCTTACATAGTTTTGTTTGAAGTTTATGTAAGTACTTACTCTATTTATTCTAATAGATGGAATAACAGCAATATGTTTTCTACAGTCACTAATCATAACAGAAAGATTCAACTTAGATTTAACACCTCTTAACAAAGTAAGAATGTTTGTGACTCTTGCTGCCCTGCTGGGACTGAACCCAAAACCTTTCTGAATATATTCAAGATCAGTTTTGGACAACTGGTGTGAAAAAAATATTTAAACATTTCAAATCTTTGATTTCAAAAGCAAATGGATTATTGGTAGATGCTAAAACTTGTGGTTACTGCTCTCCTGAAGTAATAACAATGCTGTTTTTTCTATGTAAAGATTTGTTCATAAATTGCTTACTTCTTAAAATTTGGGTATTATAGGATCTATATGGCTGATTTCTTAGGGAAAGGAGCTAAAGTTTTCAACATGGATGATACCTCATCTGATTGGATGCTGTAGCATCCTTTGGCAGTCCTCAAGTGGATGGTCCTTGGTGAAAGCTCCTTTGGTTCTATACTTGTAACTTCAGAGGTCTCTCCTGGGGGAGGGTTGTTTCTAAAAAACACAGATATTCTGATAGAGTCTATCAGAATATCTGTATTTTTTAGCAACAAACATTGCAATGCAGCATAAGAAGGGTGCTGCCCTCCTGCATGTACCATCCTACAGATAGACTGTATGCAAATTAGAAGACAGTTTCTAATTAGAAGGTATATTCTGATTAGAAGTGTCCTCTTATGGTTGGTCCCCTTCTACAACTTAATTCGATTTTTTTTTATATCTGTCTTCACAATCGTTAAGTTGAAAAATAAATTTCTTACTTTTGTTTTTACAGACTCATCCTATTTACTGTTATATTCTCTTAATGACTGTTAAATATCTCTGTTGAAACTTTGTTTTTTTTCATTTCTTGAAAACTGTAGTCAGTAGACTACGTTCAAGAAGTGTCTAGCTTTGAGGATCTAGGTAGAGGAGTGTGGCAGTGAGCAGCTGGTGTCAGGTCACCTTTCCTGGGGGGAGCTGGAACTCCGATCCGTAAGTGCTTTTGTAACCAGCAGACAGAAGCTTACTTGAACCATTGAAGCAGCACAGACTATGGAATTGGGCTTGGTCTAACAAGCCAGTGCCGGTAGCCATTAATAAGCATGAGGATGAGCATATGTGTCCCTGCATGTCACACACACACACACACACACACACACACACACACACACACACACACACACACACACACACACACACACACACACACACACACACATACACACACACACACACACACACACACACACACACACACACACACACACACACACACACACACACACACACACACACACACACACATACATACACACACACATACACACACTCACACATGCACACACAGGAAGGTTGTAGGCCTAGTGGTGAGCGAATGCCCTCATCAGACACCTAGACATAGGGATGGGGGTATATATAGAAAAAGCCCTACTATCTTTACATGATGTTTTTTTCTGTTGATTATCTAAGTTGGATAGGGGAATGACAGCAATAGTGGGAAGAGGGTGAGATGTCAGATGAACTTGATGGCTGAAGAATAGGGTCAATGGTGATTTCAGTACTCTCCTGTAGGCCCTTTGGTTCACATTCTGAGCACCCACTGGGGAAGGGATGACAAGACACTTCATTGGTAGGCAGGCAAGAGTGAGGACCTGCAGACAGCCAGGGTCTAACAGCCTTCGTACCTGCCTGTATGATGGCTCCTTCCAGTTGGCTTTCACCAGTATCAGTCACCAGTATGTCACTGATGAGGAATGAGTGGGTCCTCATTTAATTGGAGGAAGGGTGATGATCAGCAGATAGGGCGGTAAAAAACATACAGACAATTTGTCAATGTAAATCTCCACCATATTTTCCTTTACAGTCCCCACTGTCTCAAAATCTTCTCTCTGTCTATTACATCACATAGCTTTCTCAAAGCTATCAAAAGGCAGTCCTATGTAACTTTCTTTACAGGAATCATTCAGAACAAGCATAGACTTTTTAAATGCAGACTTACAGTAGCAACCCTAATATTCTAGACTTTATTAAATCCTGACATAATCCAATAAATAGTTTAGATTGACAACAAAACCACAGATATTATTCAGTCCAAAATGTTAGATTATTATAAAGATAGGTGAATATCCTTCATATCTTAAAGACATCATATTTATTTAGATTAGTAGTGTCAGTAGCACAAGGTAGTACACTGCCTTTGGTACAGAAAGCTGTGGGTTCTTTTCCTACACCAGGTAGACTGATTGCTGACATTGCAGTAAAGCATAAGAGGGGTGCTGCCCTCCTGAGTGTGCTATCCTTCAGATGAGACATTAAACTGATGCCCCATCTGCTTGAGTTGGTGGTAACTCAGGTGGATGTAAAAGATCACACAGCACCAAAAAGAGTAGAGGATGTTTCCTGATGGCCTGGCCAAATTACTCCTAGTAGTATAAATGCCACCTCGAGTCTATCCTAAAATGAGGTTACTAGCCTAGTGGGACTAACCTAGTCAATTAAGGATAAATATTTAAATGTTATGTCTTAGTCTTTTCTTTTAACAAAACCAACAAAGATGCAAACTGCACAAGTTTACAAAAGAAAAAAAATCTGTCTGAATCATAGTGCTTCATAGCTTCCCCTTCTCTTTCTCTCTCATTTAAGCTAATTAATATTCAAATCAACCAAGCAAAGGCAGACCCAGTAGATAAAGGGTGGACTTACCCACTAGTAGATTAGCAAAAGGAAAGAAAGACTGACCAACACAGCTGGAATAGAATATAAAACTTTAATAAAAGTACATAAAAAGTAAATGGTAAGTGCTTTCACCTTACAAGCTGTTTCTTCACACCATAAATTCATCAGCTATTAAAATCCTTAAATACAGATATCAATTAAGCTAATAATTCAAGGCACGTGATTTCAATACCGGTTAGAAAGAGACAGTATCATTCAGTCAAGAGCATGTATTTGCTCGTAGCTCTAATATCCATTTTAACTTAGCACATTCAGTCCTGTTAACATGATCCCTCCCTCTTAAACCAAAAGTCAATAACTCTAAAAGAATCAAAAAGAGTGAAAAAGTGAAAAAACTCTCTGCCTGAGGTGAAATTTGTAGATCTCAACATTTGATTCTATTTTATATCTTCTCCTTATTTCTCAACCCAAAACCTACAACCTGGATAAAAAAGTAAGTAAGTAGATGCCCTCAAGTCAAAATTGGCTTATGGCTACTCTTTGGGTAGAATCCATAGAGTGCTTGTGGCATATTACAGAATAGATTGCCAGGCCTTTCTTACAAATGGATATTGCTGCTGCCCAGTTGTGCCCCAACCAGGTTTTAAACTCAGGTTTACCAGTTGGTAATCCTGCACCTTAACCTTTTAAGTAGCAGGCTGGGATACAGTTTTGATAGCATAGCTGTAATTAGTTTTCCAATTATATAGAAGCAATTCAAGCAAGCTGATGGTGTAGGACATAATTTCTAGTTTGTGTAGCCCCATAAAGGTGTTTCATAGGAACATAGGAAGTTATATGTAGAAACAAACATAAGGCTGTATGCCCCAGCACCCACCTACCATTTAAAAAATGTACTCAGCTCTTAAACTTTTGCCCTATGCATTTCAGAAAGAGACTTTTGTCATTTGTTCACACTTGTAACCATAAAAAGGTTAATTTTTAGGTGGAAATTGTCTTAGCAAAGCATATGGTAACATAGGAAAGCATGTGTTACATAGGAATGTATATTATATAATAGGTTATACAGTTATAAAAATTATGTACTGTTTCTACTATACATTTTTCGAGGCATGCTCAAAAAAATTTTGTACTCACAGGAGAACATTAAGTATGCCCATATTGAAATGTATACTGTGTGAATAATCAAAGGAATAACATTTACATACACAACTGATGTTAGAACATATATACAGGTTAAAGAATTGTAACCCTTTCATTGTTTAATGTGTATGAAGGAAACAATAATGAAGTTGTAATGGCAATGTACTCACCTGCAACAATGGGGACATAATGAGAAGAATCATGGACATCTGTGAAATCATTGCAATAACAGTATTAATTCCAGAAAAAAAAATTGTGGCAGCAACCTGCATGTTGTGAATGGTAGAAAGTGTGACTGTTCATATATGTTAAGTATGCATATACTGCAATCCAGAAGGACACAACGTATATACAGAACTGTCACATTGACCAACATATTATCAGAATACCGTTCTGCTATCCATACTTAAAGTTGTCTAACAATAGCAGATGTGAGATGTACGTACTTGCAAAATGAGGGGTATGGTAATGTGACATATACTAACCTTACATAAATCAAAGCAAACGCCATGTGTATTCAGTCCCTTCTGGCTTCTGGGTTGGGTGTGTAGGAATGTCAGTAAATCACTATGCATAGGATGTATGCATGTCAAATAACACAAATGAATATGTAGCCCTCTAAGGCTTAGAACAAACAAACTTACATGTCAGCATTATTGTATAATTACATCAGCTACAGTGGAAATATATCAGCTGTCATGTTATAATTAGTTGAGTACACAAAGTTGTGCTGCAAATTTTATGTTACAACTAGACAGTTGTATGTCATGCTCAATTTCTAATAAAATGTCTGTGACAATTGTTATTCTGACCCCCCCCCAGTAAAACTATCTGTAATCTGGATTCAAATCCTGCATGTCCTCTGCTGTTGCTTACAACTTGATGCATTAACACTTTGAGCCACAAAGTTGCATAACAGTCTTATCTTTTTCCCTCAGTACTGTCCAGAGTGCTGATGGAAGTGCACCAGTGCCAAACTCATTTGCAATACTGAATTTTTGAGTTGGGAAGTGAACTGTAGCTCTCTGCTAGTGACCACTTACACTCACAATGTACAATGTCAAGATTTGTGCAATGGCAGGAGTCAAAAGTAAATAAAATATGTGTCAGTGTGCTTTACCTACCATAAAAATGTAGACATTAATAATCCTTACCTTTATAGAAACAATGCCTTCTCTAGATTTGAACCTTGAAACCATGGTATTACCATGAAACATTGAAGAGATTAACAGTATGTGCTACATACTGAGAATTATTAATGAGTCAGAGAATGTGAGCACATATTCTAAAGATTAGACATAGACATTGCAACACTTTACATTAATGTAGAATTATATTAATTTTCTCAAAGTTTTCCATGGTCATTTCACAGTAGATGTGTGGATGAATGTGATATTTGCACCAGTTAACCTAAGAAATCATGTGTTCCTATTTATTTGTGAGCAGTGCTGTCTTTTGATACATTTGTAATGTGATTGTATTATGATTTGCATTGATTTAGAAATGTATTGTTTGTATGTTTAAGTTTTATGTATTTCATATAACTTACACACACTTTGTACTCAGAGGCACATTTACTGCTTAAGCATATATTCCTAAATGTGGTATAAAATTTATCTCCTAAGTAAATCAGTGTACTCGAAAACTTCTTTTGTAAGTGTATCCTCCCTGTTTCTGGCTTTATTGATGGAAATGTAAGTGTACATAAAAGCGTCAGGATTGTTAAACACTTAATTATTTGTGTGATACTGCTAATGAGTAATGCTTGCAAGCCCTTAGCAACCCCCATTTCTCAATATTTGCTCTTGTACTGCTGGGGCATGTACATGATATTATGTAGATCCTGATACCATGCTTACCTGCCCATCACTTTGAGCAGATTCAGTAATTCATGAAAGATAATGAGCTGACACCTGATTTATATATTCACTGTGTCCATGGTGGTTAATCTGCACTATACAATAATGACCTGGGGCTAAGAAACTTACATTGTGGTAGGGGAGAGTGCTTCAATTCACCAGCTTCAGGTACTATTTGACTGCTGTAATTGCATTTCTTTTGGCAAACTTTACTACAATTCCTGTCAAAGTGTGTTGATGTTTCTTTATGAGAAACAGACAGTTGTAATATTATTTTTCAGATAAAACTGAATGATGTTCTCACTTTGTCCATTAGGTGTGTTGATGTTTCTTTATGAGAAATAGTTAGACTGTTGTAATGTTATTATTTGTCAGATAAAACTGAGTGATATTTGCACTTTGTCCATTTGTGTTGGTATAGAACGTATAGCAGTTGTTATTGGAAAGATCCGCATCTAATGTCACATGCCTTTATAGCAACATTTTTCTCAAGATAAGGGCACATGAAACAACATTATTATATTAATTGTAGCAACATGAATGTTGCATTTTAGACAAAAATGTTAAGCTTGTTGTATATGTCTGACATAAATAAATGTCATCCCATTAGAAGGTTGTGTGCTTGACATATGTGTTGGTTGATGTACGTTCTGGGGAATGGATGTTTCAAAGGTGGTACTAAATTTTCCTTATGTAAATGAGTGCTGTGTACAGTTTGCAAATTCATTTTTGTAATGGGGGGTTTAACATTTGCTACTAGAAGAGGCCCACTGACTTGTATTGCATAACAAAATGTTTTTATCTGCCCACTTTCCTTAGCAAACTTTTAACAAATGTATGACTATAGGAAGAAAAATGGTTTGGTAACATTTTCATTTCATACACTTGATTCATTGTTAATGCTGCTATATATTCCAGAGTTACACATTTCTTCATAGTTAGTCAGGTTTGTCATTGTGTTGGGTGTGGGGAGGGTTACACTTATATATTAGATGTGTGCATTCATATAAATATATCAATTATGTTCAAATTTTTAATAATGCTTGCATAAATGCATGTTTCTTTTCCTGTTAACCCATGCTTCTTTTTTTGATATATATATATATATATATATATATATATATATATATATATATATATATATATATATATATATATATATATTAAACACACACACACACACACACACACACACACACACACACACACACACACACACACACACACACACACACACACACACACACACACACACATTATTTGTGGCTCTCCCCAAAAATTTGTCCCACATAAATCTGCATTCTCAGATGCTGGAAATGAAGTTATAGTGCAGGTCCTGTGTCAACATGGATAATGTCTGCTGACAAGCCCTTTCATGACTGTATTGGCAGCAGGTGGATGGTGATTTCAGTGCCATGGGTGGTCATGGCTGTGTGTATGGTCAAATTAGATATCAGAACAGTGACATGATCACCAAAACTGAAGCAATAGCATGGGAATGGAGAGCTACTGGTGGTGGTCCTACTACCAAACCATCACTCACAGAGCTGGAGGAGTTTCTGTCCATTGTAAGGTATTCAGGTAGCTCAAAGGGGTTGCCCAGTGTTGTGCTGGACTTAAGTGAAGAGGTGGAAAATGACAAAAGTGTGTCTACTGCTGATGCTCTATGTATGCCATTAAAATATATATATATATATATATATATATATATATATATATATATATATATATATATATATATATATATATACTGTACATAGAGAGAGAGAGAGAGAGAGAGAGTGAGGGGGGGGTAGAGATATAATTGTATAAGATCATATTTATATTTATAACTAGAGTAGGTTTTCTTCCATGTATCATCTTTATTTTAATGTTTATCAGCCTTTAGCCATCTCCATTTTGTCTGTCTCGACACATTTGGTAATGAAATTCCATGACTACCTGCAAATGATATGGGCATACATTTTTACTTGTATTCATTTATATTATTTATTTTGAAATCTACCTTATTTTTTTAATTGCACTATCATTGCTTAACTCAAGGTTATGTAGCAAAAGTATGATCAGTATTTTTTATTTTGCCTTTTGTTGTACTTTATTGCTCTAATCACAGCTGGGTCTGTCACCAGCACTGTGAATCTCCTACCACCTGATGTCAAAGTATCATTAGTGTCTGATAATGATGATGGTGGTGATGAACAGGCACAGTCTGGGGTTACAGAGGGTCAATCTATCACTGAGGATTTGGCTTCTATATCCCCTGCCCACAGTTTGGACACAGTATGCATATGCATGCCTATGACATGGAGTCATCTTAGGTAGAACAGGTTGAGAATTACAAGTTGATCAGGGTAGTGTGGGTACTCCATTTGACGAACTGTCAGAGTCCCTCCTGAGCCATTGTGAGGGTGAAGTACCATACAGGGTTATTGGCAGAGATGCTTGGAGGAGTCATATTTTCTGCCATCCCCCTGATATCAGTGTGTTAGTAGGCTCACACAATGTATGTGCAGGACCATCATGGAGACCCAGGTATGTTCCACCAGTGCCTTGGAAAAGATTGAGCACTGTATGTTGTGCATTTTGATGTGTGAGACTGCCTGAGCCATGTGGGTGACTCCTTGGAGAGGATGAATGACACACTGGACTATACAATGACTGCAATGGAATGTCTGTGAGAGAGAGAGTCAGCATCCATGTGGCCAGACAGTTGCAGATGTTAGCTGAAATGGCTGTGCCAGATCCTGCCGTCAATACTTCCACACTGCTCCATCAATGATTGAGGTGTCCACACCCAGACATGATAGACCATAAGGTCATTGTCATGCACATAGCTGTGATTGCAGCTCACCCAGCAGACATCATTTACATTCAAGTGCCATCCTGACTTCTATCTAGGGTCATGGAACTAGCAGTGCAACACCTGGCAGAGGTCGTTCACATGGTTGGGGAGATGACAGGGAACTGAATCCTCTACCATGTAGGAGTCACACCTGTCCAGGATGCCAGGGTGCAATGTTAGCACAAGTGTGTTCCTGCAAACTCACACATGGTATACCACATCTTGGCAATACCACCTCACACACACATATGTATATAAACATTAATATTCCATGATTACATCTGTTGCTACTGGCCCCAACAATGGATGCTTGCCATTAACCTGATTTCTTGCTCACACACACACACACACACACACACACACACACACACACACACACACACACACACACACACACACACACACACACACACACAGACACACACACACACACACACACACACACACACACACACACACACACACACACACACACACACACACACACACACACACACACACACACACACACACACACACACACACGCATGCACACATATTTCTTTGGTGTCAGGCTTGCACTTCTGTAACCCCTCACCATGTGCAAGTGAAAATAATTATTCCCGGCCCTTTGCACATTTCTTTGTAACTTAGGATCACCTACATCTGATGTGCAGTATGGATAGCTAATGATTGCTTACACAGACTTGCTTTAATCTAAAGCATTGTACTGAATTTCTTTCCTGGTCAAGTTCAAACAGCTGTTATGTAGTTTGTGATCCTCACTGTATATGTAGTAATGTTCTTAGTAATGTAGTCTTACTAGTTAGAAATTAGTGCTTGCTCAGCATCTTGTAAAAATTTTGGTAAGATTGCCCTGGTCACTCTTGAGGGTGTCAAAATTGGACAACTTTAATGGGTGATAGGAAGTACACAATATTGGACAGGCTACTATTTATGTTGCATATATCACTCATACGTTACTGCTGACATTGCTATACAGTTTAGCCATGGTTTATCTTACTGATGTACAATACTTGCATATGAGGTAACAATAATTTGTATCACTTCCTCACAGGTTCATCATTTACTTTGGTTAATGTTGCTGCTAGAAGTTGTCTCTTCTGGGGTTGACACTTTCTGATGAACATAGAAAACAACCATTACATTGGTAATTTTAGGTTGGAAATTTTGCATGCATCACTGTTATCTATTTATCCTTACTTTCTTAAGTTTTCACTTATGTAGTGAGTGCATTCGTAGCCAGGGCCATGCTGTATTGTGCACACCTACATCTGCCAGAATCATCTTCAGCTGCTTACTCTTCCTCAGACTCTTCATCTGTGTCTACTGGTCCTGCTGATTTTGCCTGTGGTGCTGGGAATGGTGGTCATTGTTGTACTTGTTGCTGTTGTATCCTGACAGTTACATTTGCAACACAGCACGGGCTGTGAGTATTTTGCCAGAGGTGGCTGGGTCATACTGCTGAGCACCTCCAGATGTATTTAGATATCAAAACTGTGATTTTAGCAAGCAAAATACACATGCTATATTTCTAGTTTGAGCATCATTGCAATCTTGCTCAGTAGGGTTGTGTGGGTTTCTGATTATACTAACAAAATGCTAAAAGTTATGAATGAGAATACATACAAACTGGTATTTAGGAACCAGCTGAATGGTGCTTACAGGAATATATGCATACAATTAAAATATATGTTCACCGATAATTGAATATGTATAGATGAATTTAATTACTTAAATATGGTGCCCCCAGTGATTTCTACCTTATCTGGAGTCTCTAAAATCCATAAAAGCATGATGAGTTCCCCTATGTACCCAATAGTGGATGTCAGGAACTCCATCACTTTAGCATGTGCTAAATTTCTGGATGAGAAATTAAAATCACTACTGTTAAAATAAGCACATATGTTAGGACTCCTGGGACTTTCCGGATAAAATTAAGAACTTAGTATTTAATAGGAATGATGTTTTAATAACTATTGATGTAAATGACTTATATACTGTAATTCTCCAGCAAGTAGGTATTTTATGAGTTACAGAATATTTATTTCAAGGAGGTATACTACAGAAGATGATAAACTTACATGAGAACTCTTTGAGATAGTCTTGAGTAACAATTTCATTATTTCAAATATGACATTAAGAGAAATAATACAACTAACGCACTTTTTAAACACATCCAAATGTACCATGAGCATTATTTTAAATTTATGATAGTGGGAAAGTTACCAGAAAATATTTATTTATTTATTTCCAGTTTGATTACCGGGGAGGTCCACTGGGCCCTGGGGACCCGTTTTCAGTTGAGGCCAGGGGAGAAAAGCTCCAAAAATACAAATACAAATTAAAAATTACAAAATATGAAAAAATATAAGTGATACATTGAGGTGACCAGTTTGTACAATAGGAACATTCATTATTACAAAATAGTCAAATACAACTTCACTAAAGTTATTCTAAAAAGGTTATACAATTATTAAGCTGTTCTTATAGAGTAATTTGAGAAAATGCATTATATAAGCACATTCTAAAAAGGCTATACATTTATAAAGCTATTCTTATAGAGTAATTTAAGAAAATGCATTATATAAGCACATAGAGAAGAGAGTTAAGAAAATCTATTTACAGTATTTACACAAGGGGGTTCAAAGATAAATAATTGTAGGACATTTTGAGAACAAGGGTACATTCCATGTGGGATATCAATGTGTTCTTGGATAATTTTTAGGTGGGGTAGGCTATATGCACTGCCTCACCTTTCTACATTCTAGGTAGGATATCGGTGTATTCTTGTATAGTTTTAGGTAGGGTGAAGACAGGAGCATTTCCACTTAGTGGTCAGATGTTTGAAAAGCTGAGTTTTGAAATTTTCAGAGTTTGAGATTGATCTTAAAGAGGAAGGTAGAGAGTTCCAAGTATTGCCAATAGTGAAGGAGAAGAGAAGTTGGCCAACTGGACTTTTAGGTTTATTGATAGCAATCAGGTTTTGATGTTTGGATCAGAGAGTTCTATTGGGGATGTAGGGTGGAAGGATGTTAGCTAGGGCAGGACAGTTAGATGGCTGAAATATACGTTTGTGCGCTGTGGTGAGCTGCAGATAGGTTAGGTAGTTTGGTAGTTCTAGCCAATTTAGGGCTTGAAGGGAAAGGCGATGATGGGTGGAATTTTTACAGTTGGAGGCAAATTTAGAGATTTTATTGTAGCAGCTTTCTAGTTTGGAGGTGATAGAGGATGACAAGTTGGTTAGGAGAGGAGCTCCATATAATAATGACGGCAAAAGGTAGGTAGTGGCCAAAGTGTGCCTGGTGGAGTGAGAGAGAAAGCGATTATTGCTATATAGCATGTCTAGTTTTTGGTGGGTTTTCTATGTGAGTGTGTGTGTGTGTGTGTGTGTGTGTGTGTGTGTGTGTGTGTGTGTGTGTGTGTGTGTGTGTGTGTGTGTGTGTGTGTGTGTGTGTGTGGGTCCATATACCTTTATGCTTGAGAAGAAGGAATTATATTGGCAGGCTTTGATGAACGCCTGCATCTGGCCAGGACTGAATGATTATTCCTCTATTAGCTGTATCTTTTGAAACTGAACGCATTATTGAAATGAATTTTACAATAATATTTATTTTTATTAGTAATTTATTGTTAAGTGTTTGCTGTTCATTTTTTATTATTTTTTTTAAATGTTTTATTATTTAGTATAAATCTAAAATTATTATGAGTGTTTATAGTATTTTAAATTAGTTCTACTGAGATTTTTAAAAACACATTTAGCATATGTTTGAGTTTTTAGAGCTTGTCACTTCAAATAAGACTTGTGAAGTCACAATGTTGTACGTCATGGAATCTGACTTGGAGGATTATTTTAACTGTGGATTTTAACTGTTTTTAAATCTATGAAGTCTTTTAATTCTGTGGATGAAAGCGCTCTTTAAATTAAACTTTAAGTAAATGACAGTGGGTTTACAGCCTGCTTTTTTTGGGACCATAGATGTTTGGTGTGTTTCTTCAGTTTGTTTTTTACTTATTTGTGTTTACCAGTTTCTGTGGGTTTCTCATGGATATCATGAGCCAAAATTCCAGTGTACAACCTTCACCCCCCCCCTAGATGCCCATGTGGAAAGTCACTCCTAGAAAACCTTACATACAGTTCACAGGTGTGCCAAATGTGTGAGTCATGAAAACTGCCAGAGTAACCTACACACATTACAGATGATCCCTTGGGCATTACAGACCACCTGAGGGTTGATAGAGTGATATGCTTTCCAGTTGCAGTACCTCCTTCCTTGTTTAAAAGGTAGGGCTTTTATTTCTATGTGAGTGCAGTCTGTGGCCCTCAGAACCTTAAGGATATGTACTATTGCACAGAAATATTGCATGGTGGTAGCTCTTTCCTCTAAGATACCTGGAAACCAGACATGCTCCCTTATGTGTTGCAGTAGAGAATTTGATGTAAAATTATTGTGGCTGAAGCATGTGACACCCCTAATATAGCCCCTGTGGGTTTCTGAAAAGTACTCGTAGCTACTATACATAATGCTACACATACCTTGGTTTCCACTGCAGTGAGTTCTCCCCAATTTCCCTGGGGCCTCGGGTGAGGGTTGCAGAGGTTGACTATTTCCTCTAAGGTATCCCTGTCCACCCTATAATGCTATAATATTTCAGTATCATGAAGTCCATGCTAGGTAACACTTCTCCTCTGAGCCGAGGTCTGGTAGTAGTAGCAGTAGGACTTTGTATTAAAGCCTGTTGCACATATTGGTTAATGATAGCAGCAGCAACCCCTATCATTTTTTGTAAGAGTGTCTGTGGCTGTATTCCAAAGATTATTGAAACTGAGGACAAAAGGGAGTGAGGCGTGTACTCAAGTTTTTTTTTTATGTTCCTGAATCACTCCACCATGTTGAGGCTTCATTAGCATGCATTTCGACCTACGTATGCCTTCTTACCCCCTGTTTTACAGCCAGGCACAGCATACAGGCCTGTTTAATAAATACAAATTATCCTGCTCACTGCTGCTTGTGCCACACATGGTGTTAGCGAGAAGAGTAGGTGTTCATGAATCTGATCCTATGTTTAATTTGCACCTTTTAAAGCTTTTATGATATGGTTTCATGCTGCAGAACATATAACAGCAGTGCTTTTACCTCTTTAGAAGCTACAATATACTTTGGACTGGCACACAAATAAAAGTGTGGGGGTGTGAAAGTTTAGCAACTTTTCTGCTGTCTGTCTGGCAGTACTAAGTGTGTGACATCTTCAAACCTGTAAAACACCTTACAATCATACACTTTTTTCTTTATAACCAGTAGTACATCAGGGCAGCTAGAACACCATGTACTGTAAAAAAAGTAATATTTTCTCAGTCTAGATGACAAGATATACCTTGTCAACTTTGCTTTTGCTCTACTCTTGAGGCAAATTTCTTGTCATCTATATTCTGAATAGAACAATTTATTCAGAGGCCCAATTATAATCCTCAGTATTGTAACCCAGTTCATACCTCTCAATCTGGAATCATAAAAAGTCTGGACAAAGGCCATGAAAAATAGGTACAACTGGCCAAAAATCTGAATGCTGTTTAACATACAGTTTGCATTCATACTTAAGTAACCCTACCCACTCCAGTGGAATTGTGGGATACCCACTTTTAAACGCAAACTGAAGAACAGAATAAATATGAACACAAAATAAACAGAACAATAATGTTTTATTTATATTAATATTTGAACTTGTATCAAACTTTGAACTTGTGAAAAACTAAAATACAATTTCTTTTTAATAAAAGAAACTGCTTCACACACACACACACACACACACACACACACACACACACACACACACACACACACACACACACACACACACATAAATAAATTCACAGACAAAGGGTAAATTCACTGAATGAACTGTATCCACGATTGTGTGTGTGTATAATATATATATATATATATATATATATATATATATATATATATATATATATATATATATAAACTATCTAACTTAGGAAAGGCTCACCCCTTTAGCTTCTGAATACTGAATTATCTCATTATATTCTGTCTCTTCACTTTCTACTAAAAAAAAAAAAAAAAAAAATCTGTTTCATGCCTTTCCTGTCAGTAGTCTAGTCCAGATACAGATTTGCTGTATCCAGGACTGTTTGTAAGCTTCTGAGTGGTGCCAAAAAGTCTGTCTTTAATTTTTCCATTAGATGTGCTAGTTCTCTCCTCTCCTGCACTTTTACTAGCTTATCTAACCCACCTACATACCCTCACACAAGACACACTATACTCTGTTGAAAGATGACTCACTACTAATCAACTCCTTCTTAACCCAAACAAAACTAAACTTCTTATTTTCCTTCCCAAACCTCTCATACACTTTCTTCCTTCTCTATCTCATCCCTAAACAACACAACTATTCTGGCAGAGTCCCACACTAAACTTCTTGGTATACTCATAGACAATGAACTAAAATTTGAGACCCATATCAATAACTGTATCAAAAAGACCCACCAGAAATGTGGATTGCTATACAAAAATAAAAAATTCTTTACACAAGAATCCAAGGCATCCCTTGCCCAAGCCTACCTCCATCCTACTCTACTATATGCTTCCCCTATTTTCACCAATCTCCAAAAAAGCCTCTTTAAAAAACTTGAACTTATCATAAAATCACCAGGTTTGCCACAAGAGCTCCATAACCAATTCCGTTTGCATCAATTTCACATGACACACTCCATCTTGCTTCAACCCTTAGCTTGTCCCTCATTAACAACTCTTGTCTCTCCCTACGTCCCTAACTGTGAACTCTGCAGCTCTGACCAACACCTACTCCAGATTTCCAAACCTAATAAAACTAAAAGTCTTTAAGGTCATGTAGTCTCAAAATCTTGGAACAAGCTTCCTCTCCCAATCAGATCTCTTCAAAACTCAAACAACTTCATACTTACCCTAAAGGACTATTTACACAACTCCTGGTACTGCCCCTGTAAAGACCCTAATTGACATTCTGTTTTCCTACCCAGCCCTCTTCTCCCATCTAACCACTACTTCTATTTCCCTCTATCTTAGAGTACTTTGCTAGTTAGCTTTCAACCTCCTTTCTCAGCAGCCTGTGCTGACTTTTTAGAGCATCCTACAAGTGTCACCTATGTCTTCCTGCTCTTACCCTGTCACCCCACTCTTTTTCCAGGACTTGACTTTGTGCTAAAGGTAGTTCCTGCCTATCTCCTAGTCCTCCCTTTTCCCCTTTCCCTCTTTCTCCTACCATGTAACTAGATTTGCACATAGTGTTATTTTAAGGTTACTAAGGGCAGCTTGTACAAATGTTTTAGCACAATCTATATGATTTTTTTTATTGATTTTTGTATCATGACTTTTGTTAATGTCTCTGTTTATATCTGTATTCTCTCTGTTGTATACACTTGTACTGAACTTTTATAACTTACTGTAAACATTGTTTTCTGGAGTTTTTCTCCTCAGGTCTCTGCTGAAAAAGGGCATCTTCCCAGCCAGACTAACCCAGTTAACAAATGGCAAATAAATAAATAAATTAGTCTAGCAATTTACCAGACTTCTTATAGCAATTATTGTAGCACACAAAAGTGCTACCAGCACTAAACGTTCTACAAGGAAACAGCTCCAGTACTTATTATTAATACCCACCCCTCCAGGCATGTCTAAAGGTCAGTTCCCTGTGCTTTCTCCTATTAACCTGGTGAACTTGGGCATCCTGAGGTAATGTAGTAACTGCCTCATGTACACTGACAACCCTCTCCTCTTACTTCCCAACACTCAGACTTGCGGGAGATGCTCTTATATATCCAAAGTGGAGGCCACGCACTCTCCAGCCAAGACTGGAATATCTGGTCAAGAGGAGAAGGTCAACACTTGCACGAGACCACATGGAACACATAGCCCTCCAGAACACACACCAGCACTGTCTTTACATAATAACACAAACCACACACCCAGCTTCATGGAGGCTCTCAGAAATCTACCCAAACATCAGAGACCTCCAAGGCAGAAATACACCCGACCACCACAACACAACACTAATCACGAGACACATAACTCTCCTAAACAGTATGCCACTCAACCAAAGCCCCTAAGGCAAAACAGCATGCTCAACACACTAATCATAGGTGACTCAATAGTGAGGCACACTGATGTCCCACTCACTAGGTTGAATAAGGAGAAAGTAAGAGTCAGCTGCCTGTCAGGCACCAGGATCCGCCACATAACGCATGCAGTCAGATCCCTCAACAACAGGTACAAATATGACTCTGTCATTGTACATGTGGGTGTGAATGACCTGAGATGTACATCCCCGGACTACATGAAAAGAGACATGGAGAAGCTCTTGGATTATGTAGCCCAGGTGGGTATGACCCTAGCCCTGAGCAGCCTCCTACCATCATCCAGAATGATACCACAGTACAAGCAGAAAATGATTGATTTCAACAATTGGCTAAGTTTCTGGTGTCATTCTAAGGGGATCCAGTATCTGTCTGCCTGAGATGACATGATTGACAGACCTCGATGCTTTGCCAGATATGGCCTGCATCTGTCACCCCTGGGCTTCTGGATACTGGCCAAGACTCTTGCCACCCCTATAGTGCCTTTTTTAGGTGGTGTTCCAAAGACCAAATTACCACTGTAACAGCTACAAATGCAGTCTGAGGGTCATGCTGCTCAATGCTGGAAGTCTAAATCTCAAAATGCACTCACTTGAAGCATATTGAAGCACATAGAGAACACTGACATTTGGGCTGTAACAGAGACCTGGTTCAAGGCAGTAGAAAACATCCCTGCACTACCAGGCTATACCTCATTCCACACCTTTTGGCCACAGAACTTGGACCAAAGCTCCAAAGGCGGTGGTGTTTCCATATTCATAAAGAATGCACACACCTCCAGAGTGATAGCCCAACATAATGCATATGAGATACTTCAGGTGCAGCTAACATTGGGTAAGACAGCAATTCAGGTCATAACCTGCTATAGGTCCCCAACTTCCCAAGACTCACACTCCACGTTCCTAAGCACCCTGGAAAATATTAGGGTCCAACCTAACACTGTCATACTGGGCGACTTCAACTACCCCTCCATTAACTGGGAAAACTACTCATGTACCAATATATTTGCCCAATGTTTCCTGGGATTCATTAATTCCAATGCCCTGGACCAGCTTGTTCTTACCCCCACTAGAGGTAGCAACATCCTTGACCTGGTCATTATTAACATGGGGCACCATTGCCAATAATCAATTCCTCCCTAGTTAGATCCGACCACAAACTAATCGTCTTGGAAATCCACAACCCTCCCAGCCCCCGCAAAGGTAATCACCATGAAAACTTCTCCAAAGCTAACTTTGGTCTCCTAAAAACAGAAGTGGCTAACTTCACGGCACCCATGCAAATGTAGAGCAGTTGCATGATCACCAAATTATACACTAATGCCATGTATGAACACATACACAAATGCATGGATCTTGCCATACCCATTAGAACCAAGATGCTCTCCTCCAAAAAAAAAGGAAGCCAATCTGGTGATCCCCTGCTGTAAACAAACTCTACAGCAGAAGGAGGAAACTGATGTGGAATAAGGTGAAGTCCCAAGACTGGAAAAACTCCCTTGTCAGCCTCAACAAAAAGTTGAGATCCCTCATCAAATCCTCTAAAGCTAGCTATGCAAACAGAATTGCAGCAGGTAGTAAAGACAACCACAAGGCCTTCTATAGTTATGTAAAGAATCTCCAAGGCAATACCTAGATTTGCTCGGAGCTACTGCAAAATGGTACCTCCTATACTGAGCCAACAGATATTGCCAATATACTGGCTAACAGATTCAGTGCCAACTTTATCCTCCTCTCCCCCACCAAAGGACCAATCACAATACGAGTAGATTGCTGGGCACCCAGCATTACGCATTTATATCACGTTATCGAAAGATGAAAATAGCGAACGCTATTTCATCGGCCCCCAAAACATCTAAATATGAAAATATCAAACATTCAGAACAGTGAATTTTTTCCCATGGAAAAAATTTGCTGCTCCAAAACACATACACACAACACAAGCACATCAAACAAACAGCAACCACACACATACACTTAAATTCCTACATCTAACGCTACACTAAACTAAACATACACTACTATCTACCCACTTACCTTAACCCAAACCCTAACCCTAAGGTCCGTCACTATCGCACACTCACCTAACTCGTGTCCTAACCCTAACTCACTTAACCCGCCCCTAACCCTAATGTACAAACAATCGCACACTTACCTGAACCCAACCCGTAACTTTCCACCACAGTGCTAAGAATAGCGAAGCCACAGAAACGGCCAACCAAATTCTTTCCTGAGGAAAGAATTAGCTGTTCTGCAGCTTCGCTATTCTTAGCATTTGCTAAATAGTGTTCAATATCAGAACATTCAAAGTTTTAATACTTTGATGTTCTGATATAGACCCAGCATTACTGCTGTACAGGTTAAAACAGCACTGTCCAGGGCCAAGAATACAGCTTCTATGGGACCTGACAATATCCCTGGCTGTGTTCTACATGAACTACAGAGTGAACTGACACCTCACCTGTGTGCCTTGTTCAATCACAGCCTCACCTCAGGCTTTGTCCCTACTGAATGGCGCACTGCTACAGTTATCCTTCTTCACAAAGGAGAAGCAACTACAGACCCTGGGAACTATCGCCCCATTAGCCTGACAAGTCTGATATGCAAAGCTATAGAACACATCATCATGGACCTAATAAACAAGGATATAGGGAATCTCCAAACTCTGGATCCCACACAGTTTGGTTTTATGAAGGGTAGATCATGCCTGCTCAACCTGGTTGACTTATTTGAGACCATCACCAGAGCTGTGGATAAAGGCAAGGTGGTTCATACCTTTATAATGCGATCTTGTAGAGAAGCCTGTACCAGAATAATACGCAGCAATGACTATGTCAGAGATACTGAAGATCAGACAGTTCTGATCATCACTCTAAACATGACCTGACAAATGTCAAACCTTTTGCATTTGCTGGAGGCTCAAAGAAGGTACTGCACAAATATGCTACTAAAATTCAAAGTTTAGACTACATTTTTCCTTTAGACTTAATGTTTAGACTTTATTTTTCTACAGATTTACACAATCCAGGCCTATTAAGACATTGATTCATGCGTTGGTACAATGAATAAAGCAAAAGAATTGCAGACAATGTAAATGATGTAGCAGTAACTTTTGTTCAACAACCCACAAGTCATACAAAAATCAGAAATATTACTGCATGTAGCATACTATTTTATTTATGTATTCATTTATTTTGTGGGGGGCTTACAAACTTGTAGGACAAGTACTTTTCATTTTTGATCACCCTATGTCTTCTCTGTCAGAGTAGCAGGCTTCTCTAAATCACTTAAAAAGTTAACAGAACAACAGGTTTTGCACCAAAATTTATTTTGTGAACCAGATCTTGATTTTTGTTTTTCTTTTTCGTCTTAAGAAATTGGGTCTGGCAGTTGGATTAAGGCTTTTACCCCCCCCCCCCCGTCATTAAGGTACAGTGTTTGACTCTGGGCAAGTCCCATAACTAAGTGGGGCATTAGACACACACACACACACACACACACACACACACACACACACACACACACACACACATGTACCTGTATCCAAATGCTGCTGTCTGAGTTCTTGTATTAATTGTCTGCTATATGAGTTAGAAAAAAATGTCTGGTGAGCACCTGCTAATTCCAAAACTAAAACCAATTCTGTATTTTTGCTGCACTCCTGTTTTGCTTTGAAATTAAATTTTGCACCGTCTCTGCATGCACACTTGCTTCTGTTTAATTGGCAGAATGCAGGACGCAGCAGGATGTGAAAGTGGGCAAAGCAGGAATACTTTTCATTTTTTTTTAATTCTTAAAGCAATGGTATGTGGTCTCTGAGCAAAGTAAGAACATTTTTTTTTTTTTATTTAATTTAGTGTTATGGCCAGGCCTCCTTGCCAGCACGGGGCTGTAGGAAGCTGCCTAGGTCACTGACTGCTGAATCTGGCCCTGCTGAGGTTGCAGAAACAATGAGAAGAGGGAGAAGGTAGGATACAAAAGTAAAACTCACCTTCTTGCATTCTCCATATTCACTATGCAGTCAGTGAATTACTTAATGAGTCCCAATCTAATGAAACATTGATAACAGGAAATGTGCGACTTCCTTGTTTCAGTGTTCCTAGCAATGCTCTTTCTGGCTGCTGCAGCACATAGGTTTCTACCTATACATAGAGGATTATACTTAAGGGATAATTTAATTAAATAAATGGAAGTACTAGAAAAGATTCATTATTTTTTGATGAAATAAAATCAATTAAAAATTATCTGAAGTGGTTATTCTAGATTGCTTATAGACAATGTCTTTAAACAGGTTATAGCTAGGTGAAATTTGGAACATGGCAGCACTAGTAGCTTTATAAGATCTGAAAGAAGGAGTAATAAATGAAAATGTCCATTTTCCATGCTTCAACAGGAGGGCATGGAGAACTTGCCTACAGTACATGCTCATACGACTGAATCCTCAGTGGAGACTAAGGATCCACAGTATTGCTGACTTCAATGGGGAAAAGTTGTCCTGAAGGTTTATAGCATTATCAGAAACTAGTGATATATCCTCACTAATGCCCATTGCATGCTGAATCCTTCCATTGTTACTGGGCATGTGCTGATGGGTTAGAATGTAAAAAGAAAAAAAACACGATGGCTGCCTAAGTGATTGCATTTCTCAGTCAGCTGTCCTATAGGTATATGGAGAATGTATGGGGACAGCTAACCAAAAAAAGGGTCAGATGGTTGTGAAACAGTGATTGCAAAATGCTCCAAAAATTAAAACTCAAGAATAGATTTACAGCTTTTTTATATTTTGTGGAACATATTTCTTTTCTGCAAATAAAATTTCAAAAATAATTCAAAATAATAACTGTGGTTTATAATCTTTAGCAGAAATACTTCACATAAACAATATTTAAAGACCAAATTTCATTACAGACAAAAAAAATATTGTGCAACTGCATGATACACTAGTCAAGCATGAAGATAATCATGCACACAGCAGTATCTAATGTTGAAGGGTTGCCTTTTGTATAGTGAAGTATAAATGGATGTTGTCTTGAGCAATGTAATGTACTGATTAAGACAGTTGCTTAATACAAAAGATGTAGAAGGTTTATACATTGCCATAAGCAGCAAATAAATTTTACTTAATGGCAATCTCCTTAATGATCAAGCCAGATGGAAATCATTTATTGCACACTTGGCATGCCATTAATGAGATTATGCCACTGAGTTGCATGCATACAATCTGCATCTTGCTGAGATAGGTTTGACACCTATGGCCCGGCTGCAAGCTGTAGAGATATGGTATAGCCATTTAAGTAATGAAACCTGAACTGTTAAGTGAATTTTAAAATCAGACAGTTTGTATAGTAGGAATTATCTGGTTTGGAAAATAAGTTAGAGCTAGATTCAATAAAGACTACACGGTGTGATAAGACCATGTGCATGTTTTGCTGTGATGAGCACATCGTAGCATGCGGTTTCGTATTCAGTAAGTGGCTCTATATGGCATGTAGAGCTGCACAAACATGGTAAAAATTGTGGCATGCTAATTACATCATAAGCAGCTGAACTGTATGTTAAGTAATGAATTCAAGATAGAGGAGCTATTCAGCAAGTGATGAAGCAATTGTGTACTCTCAATGCAGGTTTTGGCCTTGAATTCAACAACCTATTGGAATACAGCTACGGAAACTACTCTACATGAAAACAGTGTTAGGGGCTCCTGTTGCTTTTACACATGTGTATGTGCAACAGGCTCAAGTCTATGCTGCAGCAGCTGCTACTAGGCCTCAGCCAAAAAGGAGAAGGCTGTTTAGACTCCATTTAACTTTTCATGGTCAGCATAAGGTAGAAGTTGTAGAGCACTACAAGGTGGATAGAAACACACTACAGGAACTCTGCAACCTCTGTCATCTTCAACTGACAGCAAGGGCAAACTGAGTGGAACCAATACTTGTGAAGACTATGGTATGTGTAGCACTTTGAATATTAACTACAGGAACCTTTCAGAGACTAACAGGGGATATGCTGGGGGTGTCACAGGCATCAGCATCCAGGATCCTACATCAAATCCTGAATGCTATGCTACAGCATGCCAGTAACTACATACATTTCCTTCATACATCTAAGGACAGAGCTACAACTATGCAGGATTTCTGCCTTGTGACACACTTCCCTGAAGTGTTGGGTACCATAGACTGCATACACATTGAAATCAAAGCTCCACCCAGGGTACAGGGATGGGTGTACATAAATAGAAAGGGCTTCCACTCCATTAACTGCCAGGTCATGTATAACACTAATGGAATCATTCTGAATGTGTGTGCTGGTAACCCGGGCACAGTTACCACCACTCCCATATCTGGCACAACTCTCAACTGTATCATAGGTTGTCTAGGGGGGATATCCCACAAGGTCATTTACTGGAGGATGTAGGATATGCATTTGAGCTGTGGCTAATGAAACCCATCAGAAATGACAAACAACCATTGCAGAATGCTATAATGAAGCACAAGCTCAAACAAGAAATATCAGAATGCATGTGTTTGATCTGCTGAAGTCATAGTTCCTGTGCCTGGATACATCAGGGGAAGCCCTGCAGTACAATAACCATAATTGTCCTGAAATGTTCACTGTCTGTGCTATCCTTTACAATATCACTCTGAGACAATGGCTCCAGCAGGAACACAAAGGGGAAGGGGCATACATCCCACCAGCACTGGCAAGGTCACCACAGTCACATGAAGGTGAGGAATTAGAGGAGAACCACCAACTGCTGTGGATGTAGGTAGATGTAGGGTGCACAATATGCTCTTGCCTTAGCCATAGATAACATACCTGCTCACCACCTAAGGGGGTAATATCTTCATCCTATGCACATAGATACAGTAGAATGGATGCCAGGCAATGCTTACAACCTTTATTTACCCATGTAATGGCCATGTACTGCTAGCATCACACAGAGTCAGCCCTGAATTAAAACACTTGTAACTGCCAGATTAGCAATGAACGTATTGAACTTGGAATAGGAAAATAAATGGCTATTAACACAAATGAATGGCAGATCCTTGTATACTGTTACTTGCTAATGTAACTAAGTAGAAGGTGGGTGGTTTTTACCGCAATGACATCAATATGTGCCAGCACTGACTTATGTCAATAGCTGCATTCTCTGTCAACTAATAAGCCTCATGCACCAAAGATACACACATTACAAAAAACTGTATGAAAGCAGTACAAATGTAAAAAGAGCATCACAAGTACATATACACTAAGCACCCAGTCAGCTATGTACCCCGGGCATCTGACAAAAGAATTCTGTAACCCTGAATCCAAAAGATAGAAAATCAAGGATATGGCACAGTTATCATCATTTGTACAGGGTGTTGTTTTGGAGGGACATGAAGCAAAGGCTGACACAAATGGTAGTGAGTGCATGTGATTGAGACAGACAGGCAGGAAGAAATATGGATAAAGCATCAAATGGCCACTGAGAAAGAATGAGCTGTAATTCTCATGAATGACCCATGTAACTGTTATGTGTTTGTGTGTCTGTATGGGCAATCAAGCTGAAATGTGTGTGTGAGTGTCTGCAAGACCACAGCCAAGCCCTGTGCTGTACTAACTCTACATCCTGGTATGTCAGACAGGTATGAGCCATGCATAACAGAGGTAACAGTTCATCGTCATTGCCCCCCCCCACCTCGACTGCAAGAACTGGCTTTGCCAGGAGTTGCATTGGCATGCCTATGCCCATGGTCAGATGTGCTGCTGCTACCTTCATGTGACTGATGCCTGGTGGACAAGCTCTCCTTATGACAATGACCCCATGGTCTACCACATCTGGGTGTGGACACTTCAATCACTGACTGAGCAGTGGAAGTAGTACCACTACAGCAGCATGATCAGGCACAGCAATGTTGGCTAACATCAGATTAAGCTGCTGACTTATGCCCACATGGATGCTGTCCACCTCCCATCAGATGTTTCATTACAGACACTGCCCGTTCCATCATGTCATTCATCCGAGCCATTGAAATAGCTAGACGGTGGAGGCAGTCATGTACATCAGCCTGTGTCACATCTACAACCCTAAGCATGCATAGTTATTTACTGCATTTTTTATTATCTGCACTTAAAAGTGCATTTTAGTCGAAATTAGTCTAATTCAAGTCGAAAAGTGTTTGTTTGCTGTTTAATTTAATTGTTTGGCTGCCCACGAAAGTGTGCTAGCCTGTACTACAGACATATTGCCTTTTCTGCATTTCTGTGTGTTTCTATTTAAAAACAAAAAAACAAAAAATATTCCTTGTTTTCCTGCCTCTCCTAAACTAGTTAGACCAGTTTACAGGCCTTGCTGTATCCTGGGCTGTGTTGTAGTTCCTGTGTTGTCCATTGCCTTACTTGGATAGAAGGAAGTTTCTTAGCTCACCAGTGGGAGTGGGGAGCCTTGAATAGCCTACCTGTCCTTGAGGGAAGTGACCTCAGCACAAGAAGCTGTAGTAATTGATCATTTTGGACCATTTCTAGCTCTTTTGAAGTTCCCTGGTTAAAATCTGCCTCTGGCATTTTTTGAAGCCACATTGCTCAGACACAGCTCCACGTGGTCCTGTTGGGTCTTCCGGCTACAGAGAACTGAAAAAGCGACTGCTTTCCTGATTAAGTATCCTGCTGTTTTATATTTGTTTTACCTTCTACTGCTTACCTAGAGCAAGCTTTAACTGTTTTCATAGTTATTTACTGCATTTTTTATTATCTGCACTTAAAAGTACATTTTAGTCGAAATTAGTCTAATTCAAGTCGAAAAGTGTTTGTTTGCTGTTTAATGTAATTGTTTGGCTGCCCACTAAAGTGTGCTAGCCTGTACTACTGACTTATTGCCTTTTCTGCATTTAGTGCGGAGTTGCCACTAGAGCACCATCGGGCAGTGCCGGTTAAACAAGGTTAAACTATTTCTGGCTCCGTAAAGTCTGCTCTTCATTTTTTCCCTTAGAACTGCTCTACTTGTAATCTAAACAGTCTATTCTCTATCTGTAAAGCTCAGCACTTGTTCCTAAAGCATTTTTTAGTCAGGTAAAGCACTTCTATATTATACAAAGTACTTCACCAGCTTAAAACCCCCTTGAGTACCCACTTCCCTATAGGTCCTTTCTGACTCAGTTACACAGCAAACTTTTTCATTTCTTCTAGCATGTCAAAGGGTCAGTTGCTAGCGTCCTCTCCTGCTCAGCTGGTGAATCTGGGAATATTGAGGCAATGTTACAATTGCCTCATGTACACAGACAACCCTCTCCTCCTCCCACAAAACACAAATACATGCGAGAGATGCAACTATATAGCCAAACTGGAGGCTGAGCTCTCTCAACTCAGGACTGGCAAAACCAGACAGGAGGAGAAGGTAACCACACACACCATAAACCCAGTCTCACATAGAACTATCACAACTACAAATCAAACACATAAACACACAAAGACATACTCGGAGGCACTGATCAAAAATCTACCAAAACAGCAGAGGCCTCCAAAGCAGACACCCAAACAACTGCCACCTCATGACATAACACAAGCAACACATAGATCACAAAGTCAGTGTGCAAATCAGTCACAGCCCTTAAGGCCAAACACAATGCCAGACACACTTGTCATAGGTGACTCCATAGTCAGACACACTGACATCCCACTCACCAGACTGAACAAGGAGAGGGTCACAGTAAGCTGCCTGTCGGGCGCTAGAATCCGCCACATAACACAAGCACTCAGGTCACTCCACAGCAAGTACAAGTATGACTCAGTCATTGTCCATGCCGGTGTGAATGACCTGAGACGTACCTCCCTGGACTACATGAAAAGAGACATAAAGGAGCTCTCAGATTATGTAGCCCAGGCTGGTATGACCCTAACCCTGAGCAGTATCCTACCTTCACCAAGAATGATGCCACAATACAGAGACAAAATGATCAGTTTTAATAATTGGCTTAATTTCTGGTGTCATTCTAAGGGGATCCAATGTCTGTCTGCCTGGAATGACATGCTTGACAAGCCATGTTGCTTCGCTAGGGATGGCTTGCACCTGTCACCCCTGGGTTTCCGGATATTGGCAAAGGCTCTTGCCACCCCCATAGTGCCTTTTTTAGACAAGGCTCAAATTCTAAACCCACCGCC
The DNA here is from genome assembly GCF_019279795.1 of Protopterus annectens. Lineage (NCBI taxonomy): Eukaryota > Metazoa > Chordata > Ceratodontiformes > Protopteridae > Protopterus > Protopterus annectens. The sequence goes on along the minus strand of NC_056729.1, from coordinate 611,140,735 downwards.
CTAGAAAACAATAATGGAAAAAAACTAAGGGTAATGCTGCTCAATGCCAGAAGTCTAAATCTCAAGATGCATGCCCTCGAAGCCCTCCTCAGTATGGAGAACATCGATGTCTGTGCTGTGACTGAAACCTGGTTCAAGGCTCCTGAGAGCACCCCGGCACTATCAGGTTTTACCTCATATCATGCGTTCCGGCCCCAAAACCCAGACCGTACCATAAAAGGAGGGGGTGTATCCATATTCATCAAGGATACCCACACCTCCAGGCTGGTGGCAACTCACGAAGCATCAGAGACCATTCAGGTGCAATTAACCATAGGCAAAACTGCTCTACAGTTTGTAGCATGTTACAGGCCACCCTCTCAAACTCAGGAACTCCACACAGCCTTCCTGAAGACACTGGAGAGTATAAATGTCTCTCCAAACACCATCATATTGGGTGACTTCAACTACCCAAACATAGACTGGGAACATTACTCAAGCCCCAATACCCTAGCCCAAAGGTTCCTGGAGTTCATAAACTCAAATGCTATGGAACAACTTGTTACCATTCCCACAAGAGGTGAAAATATACTAGACCTAATCATCACAAACATGGGGACAAAATGCTCCACACCGGAAGTATATCCCTCATTGGTGAGATCAGACCATAAACTAATCTCAGTGGAGATCCACATCCCGCCCCCACCCCCAACAAAAAAGACCACAGTGAAGAACTTCTCAAAAGCCAACTTCACACTTCTTAAGACGGGTGTGGTATCCTTCAAGGCCCCTGAGCCATTGGAAACCACAACCCATGCTGCTGAATCCCTTACAAATGCTTTCTACGAGCACCTCCAGGATTGCATGGATCAAGCAATCCTAAATAAAATCAAGACCCTTTCCACCAAAGGCAAGCGCCCGATCTGGTGGACCTCAGCCATAAACAAACTTTACAACAAGAGGAGAAAGCTACTACAAGATAGAGCAAAATCCCTAAAAGGGAAGACATCTCTGATCAATACTAGTAAAAAAATACGATCACTCATAAAATCATCCAAGGCCAACTTTGAGAGAAAAATCGCCAAGGACTCAAAAGACAATCATAAGACCTTCTTTAGCTATGTTAGAAATCTGGGTGGAAACTCCCAGATATGCTCAGAATTAGTCCAAAATGATACAAAAATCACTGAACTCACAGACATTGCAAACATACTGGCAGACAGGTTCAGTGAAAATTTCTCCCCTCCCTCCCCCCCAAAAGGAGAAATATCTATCCCAGCAGAGTGTAGCCTCCCAATCATCTCAAATGCCCAGGTGAGAGCTGCTCTCTCTAAAGTTAAAAACACAGCATCAGTGGGACCGGATGGTGTCTCTGGCTGTGTGCTACACGAACTCAATGAGGAACTAAACCCACACATAAGGCTGCTGTTTAATCTTAGCCTTACCACAGGATATGTACCCAAAGAGTGGCGTACGGCAACTGTGGTCCCACTCCACAAAGGCGGTGCTTCTACGGACCCTGGTAATTTCTGCCCCATAAGCTTAACAAGCCTGGTCTGCAAAGCTATGGAGAGGATCATAATGGAACTCATAAATAAAGACATAGGGGACCTACAGACATTGGATCCTACCCAAGTCGGCTTTGTCAAGGGCAAATCATGCCTCTTGAACTTGGTTGACCTTTTTGAAACAGTCACCAAGGCCATTGATGAAGGTAAGGCAGTTCACACACCCTACCTTGACCTTGCAAAAGCTTTCGACACAATACCCCACTCGGGTATCATAGAAAAGCTCACCAGCTTAAATGTAAACCCATATGTCACAAGATGGGTTGGAAACTGGCTCAAGGACAGAACCCACAGGGTTAGAGTTGCTGGTGCCATGTCAGACTCCAAGCCGGTCACAAGCGGTGTCCCACAGGGCTCAGTCCCGGGCCCCCTCTTGTTCGGCATCTACTTTTCAGAAGTGCAGGCAAACATAGGAGGATTGTGGCTGACAAAGTTTGCAGATGACTGCAAACTGGGCGCCATAGTTGAAAATCCATCAGACACACATATCCTTCAGAGAGGTCTCATAGAAATGGATAACTGGTGCCAGAGCCATGGCCTTAAGCTAAACACCAAAAAATGTATAGTCATACCCTTTGGTAAAAACAAGGTAACCCCAAGTTACCACATAGGTGGCAATCCATTAAGCACAGAAGAGGTTATCAGGGACCTGGGGACCCAAGTTGACAGTAACCTTTCTTTTGACACTCACATTGCCAAAGTGGTTAGGAGGACCTTCTACATTGCCCACCTGATTATGAAGGGATTCACATCCAGATCAAGGGAGGTCATTGTTCAGACCAATGATTGAGTACAATGCCCCATTCAGAATGTATCTTACCCGACACCTGTAGCAATTGGAAAGACCCCAAAAGTTCCTCACCAAAAGGATAAAGGGGCTCAAAAATATGCCATATGCTGCCCGACTGAAGAAACTCCAGCTCTATTCAGTCGAATACCGTCTGCTCAGAGGTGACCTGTGCCTGACATACAAGGCCATGTCCAACCCGGAATTAATGGACATGCTCCACCTCAAAAAATCCAAATCCACCAGAGCCACAAGAGCAAGAGACTTAAACCTCAACACGGATATAAATAGGACATGCTGGAGGGACAGATTCATCACCCAGAGACTCCCTATGCTGTGGAACAGAATCCCAGTCCATGTGAGACAGAGCACCTCGCTGGCTCTGTTCAAGAGGAATCTTGACCAGTGGATGGGAGATCGTAGGTTTACCCTGGGGATCATCTCTGTATCACTGCTGGACAGAGGCACGGCAAACTAATGGGTATAGTATTCTTCAACCTAAGGGGTGTGAAAGCCACACAACTCTGGCTAGGTTTATAAATGCCCTAGGGCAGATAGCCTAGTATGAACCTATGAACCTCAGAGGATCTAGTCAAATGTGCCTACACCTCCATGATGGCCCTAAACATAAGTCGAGTGGCACATATAGACACACCAGGATCAGGTGGAGGGTGGACAGCAGGCTTCCTCTGAGCACCCCTAACAACTGTACTGCATGGCACCTCTCCCATACTTTAGTTACAGTTGGAGTCAACTGGCACTAAAGCTGCAGTAACTACACTACCCTGATCAAGTGTGTCACCCTCCACCTGTCTAATATCTGAGCGCTAAGTGCAATAGGTATGCAAAGGCCTACTGACTGTGTCTGAGGGAAATACGGGCGGAGCTGAATGTCAACCTCAATGTTAGATTCAACGTCTGTATCCCCTGACTATCCCTCCATCATCATCAGAGTCTGCTGATACTCTGACATCAGGCGGTAAGAGTCCTACACTTCCACTGTTAGGATCACCTGTGATAATAAGCAACAAGCACAGAAGCAAAATGAATATCTATACTAAATATTTAAAACAATTCAAAAAATAACAAACTAACACTGGTCAAAGTATAGCAGATAGTACAGCAATATACACATCACCCAATTACACCCATCATTACACCCACCTCACACATACAGATAAATACATATATCTCACAAAAGTTCATTAATGTTCAAAGAAAATTATCTGGCTTACCATGAGTAGATGATTCCACACTTGGTAGGGAGGATGATCCAGGAAGAAAAGAAGCAAGGTAAGGACATAGTTATCACAACTTCAATAACAAAAAGTGGACAGTGAATACACAATCTTTGCATATATGTCCATTAACAATAATTTTAACTGAAACTTGGCTGACACGTCCACCCAAAGCCCACGTGTATTGAGCAAAAATGTGCCCTTATTTCTATTAATTTACGTATAGGTTCATCAAAAAAAAAAAAAAAAAACACATGAACTATTAGGTACATTTTTATATATGTTACTGTACAACCAAATCTTACAACCTGACATATGTAACCTTACTTGGAACCTCTTCCTGGCACATACTTTTCCTCCCAGAAACATCAGCTCAGACAGAAATCACATGTTGGTGTACACTTTCCATTGAGCCCTCTGGATCTCTGACAGTAGACAGAACCTCTTCATTTGGTGCCAGGGGTGGCTCTGTAGCCCCCCCTCACAACCAGCTGTTCATGGGAAACTGCAGCTGTTCTCCTCAGGAATGATGAAATCATATCAGTGGCCCTATGAATCACAGTTGCCCTAAGATGCACCTGATCATAAGTCCTGGTGCACCCTCCATGACATTGACATAATTCACTATCTGTTTCTAAATCTACATTCTCTCAGCCATATCCGCATGTCCTCTTTCAAACAGAAAGGCGCTGTGACAACTGAACACCTTTACCATGGTGTCGTTTTCAGAGTCACTGAACAGTGGTTTATGTGGATTTGTATGCATGTGTGCCATAATCCTATGTGACATAAAAAAGAGAAGTACACAATATATAAATATCACATAATTAAATTCCTGCTCATATACACATATATATTTTCAACATTAAGCACTGGAGGCACACATTTCAATTATTAAAATTGAAGTTCATGTGGTTGTACCATGTGACACTCACACACAAACCAATATTTGATCCAAAACAAGGAATACCACTTTAGTACTGTATTGTTTCCCACAGGAATAACAGGATGACTACACAATTTCAAGAGTAAACCTCTTGAAATACAACTTTTGTTGTGGCAACACACAAATGGTACTTGGCTTCCTCATCCCTAAAACAACAGCCAAATGAAAAGTTTGGACAAACCAAGGAATACCACATAATTCAATTATTATATATGCTTTCATCAGAATTCTCACAAAATGTGTACACATTTACAATAAAAAAGTTAATTTTATATGACTGCCAGTCACCTCTCACTTTGCCCAGCACTCCCCTGGACATATTGATGGGCCATCTTCAAGAATAACACCCCATGCCATTTTGACAATATAGTACTTTACATTTCCCTGAAATAACATAGAAGATTGCAAGATAACCAGTTTTGACAATAACACTTGTGATGAAAGTCAGTAAACTCTTCATTTGAGAAAGTAAATTCCTACCAAAAATGCCTATGCTAACAGCTAACAAGAAGTGCATACAGATTCTTCTTCTTTTGGGTTTTCCCGGTTAGGGGTCGCCACAGTGGAACTCCGGTCCGCTAATGATTGGCAGTAGATTTTTTACGGGTGCCGAGGTGCCAGCTCAACGCCCAACCTTCACCGAAGGCATGCCCATTCTACGCATGTCATTTGAACGCCACTTGACCATGGGGAGGATATGCAGACTCCACACAGAAGGCGCTCTAGCCGAGAATCGAACGGGAGGGCCTCTTGCTGTGAGGCAACAATGCTACCGCTGCAAGTTCTAATTTCTAACGTGTGTGTGTGTGTGTGTGTGTGTGTGTGTGTGTATATATATATATATATATATATATATATATATATATATATATATATATACATACAATTTCTTTGTAACATATTAGCAAATCTAGAATGTAATTGAAAAATACAGTCATACCATAGCAAGACCAGAAGCCTTCTCTGCAAATAAAACAAACTGAATATCAATCTTCTGTGTGTTCTAAACACACAAGTTTCCTTATCTTCAAGTTCCCTAGCTACATGTTTACCATTTTATACTGCAGATTCAGGCCTCTGAGCATGGTGAAGATGCAAATGAGGTGTGAACTCATTTGAATTATTGAATCACAAACTTTTGACTTTGTGTAGCAGGTATGAATATAGTGTAGGCACTACCTCAGTGTTATTTAATAATGGATTATAACTGTGAATGATTAGTGGGAGGGAGAATGAAGATAAAACAGCAATTCAGACTAACTTACTTGCACTGGGTGTGTCACCCAGGATAACTTGAAAAGTGCAGAAGTAACTGTAACAAGCATTTAAATGGAAGTGAACAGCATACATTTCTCATTTTTGTTCAGTATTAGCCAAACTCTCCCTCCTTTTCTGTAAACTGTTTTTCACTGTCATGTCATGTCATTTTATCATACATTTAAAGGACAATGATACAAAATGCTGTATGTCTGAGAGTACAGCACAGATAAGAGAAGAATTAACACAATACAAAGAGAAAACAAAGCTGCATTACTGCAAACAATACTCATGGCTGGATGTGTGATCTCTCATTGCAATAAATCTTTACATGTGCAAACAACTGAGTGTACAAGTGTATATGTCTTGTTAATACTGTGGAGGAAATTGTACTTGCTTGTATGAACAATGATTTGCATTCCTGCTGCAAAGCTGATTCTGTGGAAAAGAGAGATATGACACCCCTAGTGTGTTTTGTAGGTTTATTAGTATGATAGTTCAAATCCAGGATTTTGTAAAAATGTGTAAGATGTGTTAAAATGTATTTTGTAATGTTTGTTATTTTTTTAAATATTAATATTTGTGTGGTGCACGGATTAGCACAAATATGGTAAAATGGATAAATAAAAATTAATGGTAGCTGCTTCTATAATATGGACAGCATAAATGAGAGATGTGAATCAAGTGTGTGCATAGCACACCTGATAAGCATGCTGAAGCAGACAGGATATGTAGATTATGGTTCATGCCCAACATTAATCTTTTAATGATGAAAACTAATAAACAATTTTACAAGAATAATACATGTTCAGATTTGCCTGTCTCATTTGTGCATTGCTCATTTCCATGCAGACACTGCATAATGCACAAGCAGACATTGTCATTTTCAGAAAAGATACATTGTTACATCTTCTGCCTTCCATCGTGCAAACATGCTAAGCTCCATTGTATGGCTATCATCACGTTTCTACAACACCTGTAGTTCCACAACATCCGCAGACAATAAGCAGACATTGACAATTTCAAAAAGATACATTGTTACATCTTTTGCTTTTCATTGCATACACATGTTAAGCAGCATTGTACAGTGCTCAGCATACTTCCACAACACCCGCAGACTTGTCAATTTCTAAAAAGATACAATGTAATATGTGTGGTCTGTCATCATGCAAGCACACTAAGCAGTGTTGCAGAGCAGTCAGCATACCTACGCAGTAATGATTGTGAAAAATACAGCTGCTGCCTAGCTCTCTTTGTGGTAACAGGGTATGTTACAGACCAAAATACAGGTGAGCCAGGGTTCTAATCCAGCAAATTCCAATTTTGTTAATGCTGATCCACTTTAAATTATATTAAAATTAACAATATAAAAATAATTATACATAAAAAAGTATATTATAGCAGGTGGATTGAGCATACATTTGACATATATATATATATATATATATATATATATATATATATATATATATATATATATATCTATACATAAATATATATGGGTCTACTTCATTTGATCAAAAGACCATTTGGCCTAAACCCATTTGATCAAAATTTCATTTGATCGAAAAAAAGTATTCAAGGCATAAAACTGGGATTTGTCCCCCTCCTCAATGCTGTGCAACCTTGTAGTTAGTATGTATAGTTAGGGGGGATGTGGGGGGTGCAGCCCCCACCTAGTTTCCTTTAAAAAAGAAAATAAAACAAAAAGTGCACCCCCCAACTATATATAACAACTCCAGGGTCGCACGACATTGGGAAGGAGGACAAATCCCTGTTATTTGCCTTGAATACTGGTTTTCGATCAAAGGAAATTTCGATCGAATGGGTTTAGGTCAAATGGTCTTTCGATCACATGAATAGACCAAATTTATATATATATATATATATATATATATATATATATATATATATATATATATATATATATATATATATATGGGTCCCCTACGAAATCCTGAACGCACAGAATCCTGATGCCCAAAATACCAAGACAAAAAGCCTGAAACCCCACATTACCAAAAGACCAGAAGTGCGAATTTCAAAATCCTGAAGTTAAGGGAGTTTGAGTTAGTGCTTCTGGTGTTGCAGTTCAGGTAAGTATGTGTGTGTAAGTGTTTGTGAGGGGTGTTAGTGTGTATTGTGACTGTGGTGTGTGTGTGTGTGTGAATGTGGGACTGTAATATGTGGGTGTGAATTTGCCTTGTGTATGTGTTTGTGCAATCTCGGAGTTAAAATAATAAAGTAGGGGGTGTGGGGGGTGCAGGGGGGTAAAGCCCCCCTGCTTATCTTTAGTGTAGGATGGTTTGTTTGGTTATGGGGGGAGGGTGTGTGTATGTTTGTGTGTGTGCTGTATGTATGTATTAGTTTCGCGATTTTGAATTTTGTGCTTTCAACGTTTCAGTAATGTGGGGTTTCGGGCTTTTCATCTCAGTATTTTGGGTGTCGGGATTCTGTGTGTTCTGGATTTTGTAGGGGACCTATATATATATATATATATATATATATATATATATATATATATATATATATATATATATATTTATTGTATGTCTAACTATGGTTGGCAGTACAATTGAGGTTTTACGATCAAAGATTTATTTTCTGAACTTTCATGTCACACACATATATGGTTAATCACTCAACACTTTAATGTGTATATATAACTAATGAGCATGTGTGACAAACAAGTCTTCAGTTGCAATTAGCACTTTGCACAGTAATGATTGTAAAAAATGCATTTGTTGCACAGCATTCCCTGTGGCTACTGGTATAAGTTCATGGCCACAATGTAGGTGAGCCAGGGTTCTAATCTGGTACCATCTTCATTTTATTAATGCTGTTCTACTCAATTTTTAAAACTAAAGAATAATATAAAGATAATTATACATAACAATAACCATGCATAGCAGTGGATATCATATAAATCACAAGTGTAATTGAGGGTATACTGACAATTATGTTTTTGTACTTAAAAGCATATTTTCTGCCTGGGATGGACTTCATACTTCAATGATAGTAATATGCAGATGAATGTATAAACCAGGACATTGTCAGGTCACACACATAAATGGTTAACCACTCACTCTTTAATAAGTCTATATAATTAATAACCATTCCTGACACACACACATTTCCTCTATGGTAAAGAGTTAAAAACACCAATGTGGAAGAGTATGTATTGTCTATTTTGCATAGGTTTGAATCCCACATTGTACAAATTACTTTTATCAGTGTGTAAAGGCACACAGAATGTGTCAGGTCATAAAATTTATACACCCAAATACGTCTGAAAAGGTAAGTCATCTAACAGGTACAGCAGCATCCAACCCATAAACTAATACCAACTGTCACATTACCTGTCTTAATTCATAAACTGCCTTCCTCTCTGTTTGACAATGTTGCTGTCTGCTTAACATCATGAAAATGTGATTGGCATGGTTATGCAGGTTAGCTCACTGACCGTGAAACACGATATCCCAAATTTGTCGGAAAACACTTTAACTGTTGCTGTATGACCTGTGCAGACATGGCAGGAGCTAGGAAAGAAGGTGTCCAATTTAGGGCACAAAGACGGGGTGTAGAGGAGTCCAGCACATTCATTGAACTCCTTGTAAAGCACCACAGCCATAGGCTATTGCAAGAGGACTATACCACATTTCAACACAAATCAGAGGCTTGGAATAATCTTGGCAAGGCTGTCTAAAGTGTGACTGGGATTCCATGCACTGGAGAGTAATGCAGACACCACTACAATGACCTGAAAAGGTGCAAGCAGGCACAACTCAACTAGTGACTGGAAGAGTTTAGGACTGTATACATCACACACTTAAGTATACAGATAAATATACTTTAAATTATAGTAAATGCTGGAAATAGGGAAAACTGGTATGCACAATGCTCTTCTCTTTTTCTCTCCTCTTTATTAATAGCTGCCCAGGAGATTGCAGTGAACATATAACCCCATGCTCTATATTTAGAAAGACAAAGAGAAGCAAGGGGTATGTATGCAGCACAAAGTAATTACTATTGTATTACAATTATTGCTCTTCTATACACTAGTTGCAACTTAAGCATGCATATCTTAACTGTAACATCAGGCATACATGCTTCATTCTGTAGCTCAAGATAGGAGTCAATTGTAATAGTGTATTCAGATGTTATGGGCTCAAATCCTAAAGGTACCAAATACATTATAAAATAATTAAAAATTATTAAATATTAATTTTACAAAACTGGCATAAATTCCATGTTGTTAACTTAATCTGCATTATTTAAAAAAGCATATCTGCAATATATGCATATTTCAAGTATTACCTGGAACAATTATCAGTCCTAGTTTATAGTTTTTAACAAGTATAATTAATGTGAAGTAAAATTATATTTATTTTGTAGTAATTTATTGTATGAGACTTATGATGGTTCTAATTATCTTTTTTTGTCTCTTACCCCCACCCCTATATTGTCCTTTTTTATTTTTATATGTGTGGACACACCATTGTGATGTCATCCATTTCTGACAACTGACAAAATGGTTTCTAAGACAGGGAGATAGAACAATAAGTGTGGCTCAGCCTGCCACCCCCCAATGGTTGCAGCATGGACAACCAGCACATCTGGGATGCAACCTAGCAGTACTGCCTCTGCATTCCCTGCAATACCTGGTATCTGAACATCAGATAGCTTTACTCTGGTAGCTGGTATGGTAGTACCCTCTGGGAGTATTAGTGAAGGTGGTGATTTTGTCACCTGTCAGGAGCTGCCAGGCATGGTGCGTGAGGTCATAGAAGGTACCACTCAGTCATATGGAGAAGATGCTCACTGGAATACTGCAAAAACAAAAACATCAAGCACTCCAATAGCAAGCTGAGGAAGGGGACGGTGATGACAGTTCTGAAGGTGAGGACTAAATTCTCAGTGTCCCCATGCTTGATGGGCATGGGCCTCCAATGTCCCCTCCCTATCCCCAATCATGGTGTCCCATTAACTTTTTGTGTCCCCTCACCATTCCTGTCTCTGGTTTGTCCTATTAGCCTGCAGCCACTTCCTCATCTACCTGAATCACCTGATCCCGACAGACCTACGTCCCTTACCCAGCATTCCTCTCTTAATGAAATAAAATAAAAAAAATACAGGCACCTATCCCACAAAAAATCACCTCATACATAGCTCTACACCTTGCACATCTGTCTTCTCGACACACTTGATTTGGTCCAGTTGGCTATACAACATGATTGTGTTGTCATCACCCATCATTGTTGATGTGACAGTCCAAATTCATTGAATATTCTATCCTTATTCATTTTACACTGCTGAGGAAATTGATACCTATTGTTCTTTCCTAATTCCCTCCTGTACATCCCTATATTGCTTCCCCTTTGTTCTTCACCTGCTTGCCCCCATTTCACCACTTTACTATCTGCCCCATTTTCACACCTTTAATCTGGTCAAAGAATAGAATCACACACCATACACATGGCAGGAATGCTAACTAATAAAGCCCTTCACTTTTTGCCCTCTGCGTTTGTGCAGATTTTGGCACCGTGAACCAAAAATAACAGTAAATGGCTCTTCATGTCCTATGGCATGGTGCGGTTACTGACTCACAATGCTGCCTAAACTGGCTGTGCTAAGGAAGCATACAGTTAAAGCAGAGTAAAGGTACTCAAATTATATATGTGCTGTAATATTTATTTGCACTGATGACTGCATAACACTGCAAATCTGTATATGTACTTTTGACATAAATCGACTGATGTTCGTTTTTATACTCTACTTCACTGCAGTCATTGCCTCTCACATTTTGCAAAAAAAAATCACATTTAATTACATAATGCTATCCTGAAAAAATAGATTGAGTTGTATTTAAACCCTGTCTAGTTTGTGCTCAAAATACCTTCACTCCTTAACTCATTAGAGCTGAGTGCACCTCCAGGTGTTTCTGCAGTTAAATCCTACTGTACCTCTGGGCATCAAATATTACTTCTTCATATTTGCATTAATAACTCCAAAACCATACTACATACAAGGTATCAGAATGTTTTATCTGGAAGCATACATGATGGGAAACACAATTGTATTGATATTTGACCTCTGTCAATGAGTATTTGCTAGAACTGTAAGGTGATGGCCTAATTTTTTTAAAGTCTCAAGCTACACCCACAGTTAAAGGTGCACATTCAAAAGAGCTATACTGGAGGGAATGAGTTTAATACATTATGAACACCATAGTGTCTGTCAGCTATATCTGACATAACCTACATGCATACGTGCTTCTCAAGTTCAAGTTGTAGTCATTCAATGTGAATCCCGCATGTGCAAACACTTTGATCGTGCAAACCAGCCATTCAGTGGTGCACTATGTTAACAGCTGATTGGCATGCATTGCTATGTTTACTACCCAGTTAGTCTTCATCCCATTAAAATTCATGTAAAAATACAACCAAAGGGAAGGCACTTGTTACTGACTGAACACATATTTTCTCAGACTCATTTGTGCCCTGGAGCCATGCACTTCAAAATGGATATGTTAGTAGTAGTTCACAAATTTCAACAACACTACAGAAATAAATAGCACAACTGCATTGTTATGTCATCTAAAGCTTTATACTGACAATACATATTCAGGTATTAATGTGGACATCAGCTTATCAAAAATATGAACACACATAAATGCACAGCTGCATCCATGCTGATCACAAAATATGTGTGTGGCAGTGTGTGACTGTAAGTGTATAATGTACACAACATATTGAGAAACAGGTGCATATGTCTCATTTCTACAGCATGAATTCCTGACAGCTTTCTGCATCTAGTTTAAGAACCTGTCTTTTAAAGTATACATGCACATTGGAAACAGAATAGAAAATACAAATTCCACACTTTGCACACTTCTCTCATAATAGGATATGTTACCTGCATCAAATAATGATAATGGCATCATCTGTGAAGACCAGTATGAAAAGGAAAATGCATACTTCAAGGATGGTGTAGTTATTAACTACTGTGTTCCACTTTATGTGTGTGTCTCTATGTAAGTGTAAGTTTGTGTATATAGTCAGAAGCACAGGACTCTGTATCCTACTGTCATCAATCCAGTCACATGCAGAACAAATATTTTGACAGCTGTACATGCCTGTGCATCCAGTTCATACAGTTCACACATCTTCTCCCAAACATACAATAATGGTGTCATCCACTATAAATTGTTCAGCAGCAGTGTACAAATTAGATTTGTGCTGTAGCACTTACATTAAGTACTGAGTTCTATAACTTGTGTAATTAATTAGGTAGGGGTTCTAATCTCATGGCAATCAACTGGTGCATGTGTATAGTCAGAAGAGCATGAGTCTCTATCTTACTCTCAGCAATCTAGTCCTATGAAGGACAAATATTTTGACAGTCATACATGCCTACATAGCCAGTTCATACAGGCCTCACAATATCTTCTCCCAAACATAAAATGATGATGTCATCCACAATAAATTGTCCAGCAGCAGTGTAAAAATCAGACTTGTGATGTGGTGCTTGTGTTAAGTACTGAGTTTTCTAGCTTGTATAACTAGTTAGGTAAGGGTATTAATCTCACTGTAGTCAACTGATGTGTGCATAGTTAGAATAATATGCTTCTGTATCCTATTGCCAGCAATCAAAACCCATGGAGAACACATTTTTTACAGTCATACATACCTACTCAGCCATTTCATACAGGCCTCCCAACATCTTCAGTTAGTTCACACTGTAGAGACCATTTTAGAACAGCATGTGAGACACTCCATCTAACGCCTTTTTTTCATCTCACACTGCTGACGTTATCAACTAAAAAGTATTGTCTGACAGTATGAAGGTCAGACTTCTGTTGTGAGGCTTGGTGTGTGTGTGTGTGTGTGTGTGTGTGTGTGTGTGTGTGTGTGTGTGTGTGTGTGTGTGTGTGTATGTAATAGCACTCATACACTTGTGTTCAGTTAGTTCACATTCCAAAGACCATTTTAGAACAGCATGTGAGACACTCCAATTCTAGAGACCATTTTAGAATAGTACATAACACACTCTGACTACCATCTTCTTCTCACTACATACTGCTGATGTTATCAGTTACAAAGTATTGTCTGACACTATAAAAGCCTGACATATGCTGTGGCATTTGTGCTAAGTGCTGTGTTCTATATGTAGCTAGGTAGGGGTTCTAGTCTCCCTGTGGTCAACTGGTGTGTGTGTGTGTGTGTGTGTGTGTGTGTGTGTGTGTGTGTGTGTGTGTGTGTGTGTGTGTGTGTGAGTGTGTGTGTGTGTGTGTGTGTGTGTGTGTGTGTCTGTGTTCTATATGTAGTTAGGTAGGGGTTCTAGTCTCCCTCTGGTCAACTGGTGTGTGTGTGTGTGTGTGTGTGTGTGTGTGTGTGTGTGTGTGTGTCTGTGTGTAGTTAGTTCAAATGCTAGAGACCATTTTAGAATAGCATGTAAGACACTTCAATTCTACAGACCATATTAGAACAGCATATGAGCCACTCTGACTACCATTTTCATCTCACCACACAATGCTGATGTCATTAGTTGTAAAGTGTTTTCTGAGAGTATGAAAGCCTGACATATGCTGTAGCATTTGCTTTACGTACTATGACCTGTACATAGGTAGGTAGGGTTCTAGTCTCACTGCGGTTATCTGGTGTGTGTTTGTGTTCAGTTATGAAAGCCAGACTTGTGCTGTGGTGCTTGCATTAATCACTGTATCCTGTAGATCGTTTGGAAGGGGTTTTAGTTTCTCTGTGGTCAGCTGTTGTGTTTGTGTTCAGTTAGTTCAAATCCTTGAGACCATTTTAAAAAAAACATATGGGACACTCCAACTACCATCTTCTTCTCACCACACACACACTGCTGATATCATTAGCTATTAAGTGTTTTCTATAAATGCCAGACTTATGCTGTAGGGTTTGCATTAAGCATTGTGTTCTATATATAGTTAGGTAGGGCTTCTAGTCTCACTGCAGTTAACTGGTGTGTGTGTTCATCCAACAATCAGCATGGTGACAATTTTAGAATGGCATGTCAGTACACAGCTGTGTCACACACTCCTCTGAACATCTTCTTGTAACATACACTGATGATGTCATCCTGTATAAAGTGCACTCTGACAGTATTCAAGTCAAACTTGTGCTCTGGAAGTAGCATTAAATATTGTGGTCTACAACTTCTGTAACTGGATATTTAGACGCTGTAATGTGACAGCAGGCAATTTGAGTGTGTATACATTCAAATAATAGCTTTGAGTCAATTTTACACAGTGATGCGACTCCAAATCCATGTCAGTCACTCCTCCCAACATCTTCTTCTCAGCATACAATGATGCTATCATAGTCTATAAAGTGCAATATGACAATGTTAAAGTCAGACATATGTGGTAGTGCTAATATTACACTGTATGGAATTTAGCTTCTATAGCTACACAAGTATAATGTTCAAATCAGACACAATCTACATTATGGTCATTGTACAATCTTTTGAATTGCTTTTCATTTCACCATCTTTTAGGAGAACCTTTCACATAGCCCCATGCATCCAACATCCCCTTTTTCCATCTGGTCACATGACATCCTTCCTGCAGAGGAGTGTAGAATGCCCTCATGTCAAAGATGCATACTCACATCATGAATCAGAGTCCTTCCATGAGCTTCAGCAAGACATCTCCAGACCACTACATGTGTGATTGCTAATTCTTTCATAGGGAGGTGAACGTCACATATGGACATAAGCAGTATGTTATGCAATCAAACAAATACACACATGTGCACATAGCCTTATTATATTCCATCATATAGATATGGGGAGTTTGGTTTAAATGGTAAAATAATGGATAGGATTTTATGTAATGTTGACTGTTAACTTAGTAATGTCCTATGACCCTATGAGCATTATGCATGTCAATGTTGCTGTCATTGACATGTTGTATGTTGAGGTATGCTAGGCCTACAAGAGGGTATTACAGTATGTGATATGAGGTAATATATTGATGGCTGCTGCTGCCATTTGATTACATGTTCCTTCCATAACAGCTGTAGTAATATGCCTTCTGAGAACTGTTGACATGGGATGATAATATGTATATTGTTGTATTAGCAAGACATGTTTTTTGTAGTGGAGTAGATCAACATTCTACACACTTCTCATTCAGCCATCAGAGTGACACCTGTAGTATGGCACATATGTGCATGTATATACCTACCACCATTAAATGCTGTGTGGCATACATCAATATAAATTCTTACTGATTACATGAGCACATTAAGCCTTCTTTCATGTACATGTTCTAATACTGTGATATACACAAAAATGTCACATGTTTTGATTCAATTGCAACCTTGTGGAGTTCATTGTATGCACAATTCTGTTGCTGTTCCCAAGGGTTATTGATCTGGTCAACAGCAGTGTTGAGTGACTATCACCATTTCTGTCAGTAACTGTTCTGCATGAGCTACAACCAACTCATTTGCTGTAGGTCCATATATAGTATCAGGCCGCTCAAACACAGCTTTCAAGTGAATAATATATAGGCATATGTTGTACAATTGATGTAATTACTTGACATTGGTAGAGTTGTATGATTGTGTGAACAGTTACACTGTGTGGCATGTGATGGTTAACCAAGGTTGTATTTGAAGGTGTTGTCACAGATCATTTATTTAAATAATTGTGAAATACACTGTTTTGCATGTACCTCAACACATATCTTTAAGGGATGATTTACTCAAGTGTATCACTTTTGCCACAGTGAGCTTCCACATGCCTTTTTGTTCATGCATATGTATTCTTTGTGATGCATAAGTATTAGGAGTTGACAGTGCAGACTTCCTTTCATGGTGTTATACAAGATGCATGTGTGATACATCTTCCTGTGAAATACACAGCTCATTGGCAACAACGATGGCATGGATTATATTCATGCAAGTATGGATTGTGGCATATATGTGTCAAGTAAACCTCTCAACTAGCCAGGATTGCTCCTAATTTAAACTACAGGTGTAACAGTGTCCTTCTTAACACCTTGCAAAATTGGTCATTTTTGAGAAAGGTGTGCTTGATTTCCCTTATATATTACTGACAAATCATTGCAGTGGTTAAACTATATTCATACAGAACATGTTAATAACTCACAATCACATACTTTATGTCAATGATACAGATCAATGGTGGTATCATTCTGATATTGTCCATGATTGTGCATGCTTTTGTCTACTGCTGTCCATGAGTCTGTTGCTATGTTTCCCAGTTTGTGAGACCTATGCTGACATTGCATTCATATTCAAGCAACTCTTTTGGCACATCTTCACAATGTGTGCATATCCCCTATTGTATATACCGGCAGTGATAAATGTTCTCCAGTAATCATGTCAGGTTTCTTATATCACAACCGGTCATCTCCATTGATATGTGACCTTGTTTGAGAATCACATCATATACAAGTAACTGTGTGATGATATGGACATACCACCCAGGAGATGTAATCAGCAGTACATACTGTATTATATACATATGTGATTAATGTTTGTGCTACAACTGCCTTGTCTTTGGAGTATACATACATTGACAGGTCCTTATCGGGTGTACATCACTTGTCCTCTTACCCATTCTTCATTCTTACCATTCCTGCCTGGCCCTTTTCAATGCACACACTTACCCAGTCCTTATAATGCAGTCTATGTCCCCTTGATGATCATCACCAAACCTTTATTTCAGCATGGCAAAAACATGTTTGTACTGTACTTTGCACTGAGTGCACTCTCCCATTATGTGTTAGTACTACATCCATTGCCTTAAATTAAACCCTAGTAGTCATTATGGCTGTCCTTGCAATTCTGCTGAACAAGTTTGCCCATAAGTAAGCATGTCTGCATATTTTAATGTGCTCATGGTGCTTTACATGGTTTCCTGTCTGGCAACACTGTCACTGGCCATGAAACAATCTATTGTATCTGTCTAAGCATGATGCATAGCATGAATATGTAATTAGCAGTGGTACTACTCATTGTATAAACTCAGTGTAGGCTTCGAGCTAAGCCTACACAGAGAGTATTGAATCTCTGGGTTATAATATAATAAATAAAATCTTTTTCAAAGTAATGAGTAGACTGTTTTGCATCCTGCAAAGTTGTAACCATATGGTCCTTATAAATGTGCACTGATTATTCACTGTGTGATTATAAAATATTATAATTATATAAATCTCAAAGTTCATTTTAAAATGAGTGGCATGGTATCTCAGTGATTAGAGTTTCTGATTCACCATTATATAATATGTGGTTTTGTCCTGATGTCATGATACTGGCTTTATTGACTCTGATAAGGTCTGTGTAGCTTTATCTGGATACTCTGATTTTCTGCTACCTCTCAAAAACATGCTGGCTTATTGGCTCCTTAAATTTTCCACACATATTGCATCTGCCATTGCCCTTGTGATTCTGTTTCTGTCTGGAAATGGTCCCAATTTGGGCAAAGTCACTGACCTAGTTGACAAATAAATTAATTACAGCATAATTTAAATATTCAGTGAAAATGGTGGGGTGCTATAAAAAATCTGTTCTGTGATTTTGCACATTTATGAATGCATTATTTGTTTTCTGAAAATCTGTACATCTGTGATAGCTGCAAACATGCCGAAGTTTCTTTAAGTAATAATTCTGGGATTATAGCACAGTCAAATGGATTTTTTTCAGAATCTTTATAGCACTGATAATATAGATAAGTGACAATGATAGATTGTTTTGCTGAAAAAATCAACTGTGCATGAGTGCACACTAGTTAAGCAAATCATATATACTAGATCTCTTGTGTGAATCACTTTCATGCAACATCATTGCAGCAATTTTAAAATTACAAAATGGTCATTAGCAATGATGGATATCAATCACCATCTATAAACAAGAAGTAAATACTATGCTTTAGAAGATACAAAAATGTAGGTTTTTTTTCTCCTGTTTTTGAAAGATAATATTTTTAGCTGCATTCTTCTGAAAAATAGGTTATGACAAGAACTCTGATGTAAGAAACATTAATTGTGTTGCTATAGAATAAATGCAGAGTTGTACATATAGATCTGATTATTATAATTATGCATAAGTTCAATTACAGCTGCATATGTGGATAGGATTATTGTAATTATACATTTAATCTCTTGACAGCAATATATTGACTTTTTTTCTGAAAAATACAAGAGCATTATAGAAGAACGTTCACCTGATAAATACAACTACTTCTAGCTTAACATGATGTGTCACAGCTGCCTCTATATATTTGCCATCCAGTTCTGTACTAAGTAACATGGAAAGGTGCTGTACAGCTATATAGAAGAGAACGCAGTTGTAGTGAAATATCATGTTTTGAAAGAAATGGATTGACATTTTCTTTCTTTGAAAGAAACTTGTACGTAGTATACCAGGGTTCATCGTTATGGCAATAAGACACATAACTTATTTTAAGTAAGATGTCTACTAAATCTATAATTATATATTCTGTAATCTTATGTCTAGTGATTAAGAATTCCTTCCAGATGCGATGTGCACTTCAGTCTCACACACTGGATTCCTATTCAAAGGATGGTGATATAATTATTGGTGGGGTTATCCTTGTGCACTCCAAGACTGTAGCTAACGAAGTCAGATTTAATGAAGAGCCTCAGCCAGTTCCTTGTACAGGGTGAGAAACAATTTAACCTTTCAATACTGTTTTATTAAATTTCTGAATGTATTCCAGTTTTACTGCAAACTAAATCTGTAATTGGTAACACATTCTGTGACATGTAGTGAACAGATATTACCACACACTCATGGACAAGCCCATTGGAGTGCTCAGTACACAACTTAAAATGGGTTATTGTATGCTTAAAATAGCATGTATTTTTGCTGAAGACATTTTTTGGTGCACTTATTTCAAATGTATGTTGTACATATTCTATACATAACTGAAGTCCTGTTGGAAGATGAAAGCACTTAACTAGTGGAGTTAATAAAGTTTGGTTTTTGGATATATTTTTCATGTGGACGTGGTTCCTGCAACAGATATAACAACTGCATTGCTTCTGTTTGTGATAGTGAATTAAACTGCTGCTGCTTTAATTTCTGGGTATAACTATGTATTAATTATTTCCCTATTGCTACACTGGTTTCTGGGTGTAAATACCTATTAATCCTTTTCTATTTAAGTTTTGCTTTCTAGGTATGCATATTAATTACTCCTTTTCTATTGCTGCATTGATTTCAGTTTATTAATCCTTTAGCATGCTCTGCTGTGATGGTATATTTTGAACAATTATTGTACTTTATATATTAAAACAAGACATTAGTTCTACTCTTTCATTCTAGATCCATATGCCCATTATGGCTATAAACTTAATTCTGGTATCTGTCACACACATATCCCTCTTCTACGTTTACCATAAAGTTTCTAGAATTAAAGCACAGAGACTTCTCACTATGGCATGGTATTACCTGAGAGAATAATCTGTTTCTTTAAATAACTATTAAAATGCAAGTTTATATTATGAAGCTTAGAAATGCAATAATTACATTTACAAAAAAAAAAAAAAAACTATCCACCAAATTATACACAATATTTTAGGATCAGAAGTTTTATCATTTTGTTTAGTTCTGTATTCCAAATAATCCACACCTTAGTGAACAAGTCATAATAACAGCAACCTGAACAACAAATGACATATTTTTTGCAGCCTTTTGTATATCAAGATGTACTCATCCAAAGCAACATTTTCAACTGGACATATATGAAATAGCTGCTTATAAAACACATGTAATCTGAAAACTTCACAATTATAAGACATAAAAAAGAATATACCTTGCAATCAGACTGCATCAATGTGCAGTGAAGAAGATATATTCATTTATTTATGTGTTTTCTAACTCCTATCTTCAACATCAATTGGCAGGGACAAAACTATATATATATATATATATATATATATATATATATATAGAGAGAGAGAGAGAGAGAGAGAGCTGATTAAGCAGTGTGAAAAAGAGTATATAATAACTTTTATAAAATATTATTTGTGCAATAATGTAAATGCAGCATCCAGATGACATAAACATACTTCAGAACAGACAATCTGGTAGTTCCATGGCATGATAATGAAAGCATTAAGTATAATAGCAGTTTATTGACTGTTAGGGGAGGGAAACAGGTAAGGCAAAAAGAGCCATTTTATATAATTAATAAGTAAGCAATAATGCCCAACAGGCAGCAGGTGTTACTGTGTAAATCACGCACACCCAGGGGTGCTCTGAGTCCTGACACCTCAGTTGGAGGGCCTCTAAACCCCTGGAAGAGTGTTACTTACCCAGTAACACACACTGTGTTGGGCATTAGAGAATGGGCTATCTGTTAAATTTCAAGCCCAATAAAAGTGTGTTGTCATGTGACCAAAACTAATTGGGCCCATGTCATTTAAGCAACTTGCCAAACATTAGATTAATTAATTAGTACATTGGCAGGTTATTTAAATGTGGTTTGAACAATTTTTTTATGTTCTAATGAAGTCACAAGGTTTGGGGATGAAAGCGCTCAACAAGATTGATATATATATATATATATATATATATATATATATATATATATATATATATATATATATATATATATATACATTTGATATTTTTGCTGTAAAATAGTTCCTCCTTGTAAGGCTTCAAACTTCATGTTGTTGGAAGAAGTATTTTACATCCAAAACATGTGTTTGGTAATTATTTAATGCCTACATGCACATACACACACATACACTGTTTCTCTCAGACACAGACAGACACACACACACACACACACACACACACACACACACACACACACACACACACACACACACACACATTTAGAAGCAGTGTAGCTTTAAAAAGACACGATTAAACTTAATTAATAATGTCACACATTAAAAGTTTTTCCATACCTCTCAACTGTCCAGATTTTTCATAGAATGCCCAAATGTTTACCTAATTTTTATTTTGGGTCTGTTCCTCTAAAATGTGTGGTTTGCTGGCAAATCATTGGGGGGGTGAAGTCACTAAATAATGGCGTACATTTGAGTTTCAAACTTCCTTTCCTTCAGAAAATGCATACTAAAACAAATCTTGTTATTCAAGCAACTTTCTAAGTTTTTAAGAGCAATATTTACAATCTGTCCCCATTTTAGAGCCTTCTCCCCAATTATTTTAAGTTTTATCCATATATCTTGAGCTAAGAGGTTGGAAGATAGGCATACTTCTTAACTCTTGCTGCATTGCTCAGTTGCTCAGTCTCTCTCTTTCTCTGTCTCTCTCTCTCTCTCTCTCTCTCACACACACACACACACACACACACACACACACACACACACACACACACACACACACACACACACACACACACACATCCACAGACACTTCCACTTTCATACATGCCAAGCATGCATACATGCATATACTCAGACATAATCCAAAACACCTTAGAAAGGCAGAAGAAGCATTTTAGTATCAAATCTTGAGGTGTGCCTGCATCCATTGAACATAGCCTTGACCTTAGAAAGGCAGAAGAGGCATTTTAGGACCAAATCCTGAGGTATGCCTGCATTCATTGAACATGGCTTTGAAATATAACGTCCAGTTTTTACCTTGATAGTTTGTCCACATTACTGAGCAGGACTTGTCCCAAGTCTTATTTCAATGAACAGTTGGTACTAAAAAGGAGCAAAGACCTATGCTGCATCCACAAAGTTTTCTGCCCCCCTCTTTAATCTATATTTGCCGACTGAGGTAAGAATCATTTCCTAGAATAACAGGAGAACTTTTAGCATTCTGTCACCCTTCTTGAAACTAGGCTGTTGAATAGACAACAGACCATATTCATTCATGTTTTCCATAACCTGCCCAGCATCCACTTTTTCAAACCCTTTGTCCATACCATGTAGCAGGGACAAAGTAAAAAAAATGTGGTTCTAGATTTTTCTTACAGATTGTGCAATACAGGATGATTTAAAAAGAATGTATAGCACTACACAGTCCCCCATGAAAGAAAATTAAATGACAACAAACTGCTAGACATTTTAAATGTCATACAAGAAGAACAATGCCATCAATGAGAACAAAGGAAACGTTGGATAAATTGGGTAAGTGTGAAACTAATGTCATAAGTTCCTTGATGTATTGTATCACTAGTGTTGTATCACAAATCTATAAATGCTCCTTCCATCACTGGATCTTTTTCACTGATCCATAGTACATAACCTGTTCTACTGGTTTACCAAAATGCATTTTTGATAATTTTCCTAAATATTACTTTTGAAATAAAGTAATGCTTCTCAAAATACATATATTTAGTTGTAGTAATAGAAATGAAATGAAATCTTCTACATGTGCTGTCTCTGCAATTTTGCTTTTTTATCTTCCATTACGTTTTATAATTCACAACCTGTATTACATAACTGCATCCATTTTCTCATCTTCAAACCCCTTGTCTTCATACTTTTGAGGGAGATCTCTTCTTGTGGCTGATGTTACTGTTTAAGATCTTTACTAAGTACACTGACTGAACTTAACCTAAATGCATTCCCTCAGAAAACCATCAAGTCGAGGCTGAATATAGAAAGCTTAGAGAGCTGTGTTGGACCAGAAGCACAAATAACAATTTGAAGTATTTCAATACTTCCTGCATGTATTTGGATATCAACCTCTGGCAATACTAGCTCACTATTGACTAAGTTCTTAAATGCTACATCCATCAAATGAATACCATTTGCTTCTTGTGGTAAAAACTGACATTAATCTGTTGATATTTGTTGACTTCTTAAAACAATTTCTTCTGAACTACTTTCCCTTCTTACTGGACGTCCCCACTATATTTTTAACAGTGTTGCATAATATCTCTTTCAAACTGGTACCACTTCCTTTCTATTTATTTAAGGACAGCCTCAGTTACTGCAATTTGAAAACACTAGAATGCTATAAATATTGACTATTCCTCTGACACAGATGTTCTTTTGTTTGGACTACAGAAATGGACATTTTGGCTCATTCTCTACTTATTTTCTCCAGTCATTCAGTAATTTCTAGCACTATTATCTCCAGCAGGAACATGGCCAAGAGGATTACCCTGTACTATAATAATGGTCCCATACACCAAGCTGGAATGTATTACCCTGTTTCTGTTCTGGAATACTGTCTGATGAGTGAATCACTTGCTTTTGTTCACCTGGTAGACTAAATCATTATTTTTAAATTATTTGCCCATGGAGGTTTGGGATGACCTAGAGCACACTAATGCTCTTGGACTCTCCTATATCTGGTTTCTGTTATGCTTCCAGGCAACAAACATTTTGCAACATTTTATTTATTTATTTTACATTTGTTGACTAGGTAAGTGCACTGGTCTGAGGACCATTTTTAGGTAGAACCTGTGCTCATAGGGCACCAAGAACAGATACATGTTCAACAAGAACTGACAATAAACAATTCAATATTAACAATAAACAAAAAGATGCAAATAATCAACAGGAAAATAAATAAATTGCATGAAAGAGAATAGTAAAGACAATGAATGTACAAAATACAGTAGAAGGAAAGGGAAACTGTCAATAATTAAGCAAACATTTAATGAGCATATTTAATGACCTTAGTAAAGGGAGACATGACTTATTTCTGTAATCTTGACTGATTTTGTTGAGGTCTTTAGACCTTGATATTTTCCTTCTGCTCAGATTCTTTAGGTTGTGCTTTAATTCTTCTGATTGACAGTGTTACTTATTATAGTGTCACTGCACCTCTGTCACATCTTTGTTTTGTAACTGCATCAACAAAAAAAAACTTTTGGCTAATATTCAGACCCCAGAGTGGTGGCCAGAAAGGAGCAAGATGTTACTGAACATTGGCTACAAATGCATATTATTCCAGAACAGAACTCCCTTACTGTCTTGTTACTGACCAAAGATAATTTCAAATGACTGCACTGAGATTCCCTCGTTACATCTTTAGCCCTTCCCTAGACCCTATGTTAAGATACAAATGAAATGTAGACATCTAAATCTAGGTACACATTACCACCTAAAAGAGCTCTTACACCTTCACTATTATTTGCTTTCTTTGCTTACTGCCTGCAGGTGAGCCTTTACTCCTGTGGTGGTCTTACACTTCTGGCTGTACACTGTTGCTGTTTACTTTATCACTATAATTTGGTGGTGCTGCCAATCAAAATCATCTGGGCTACCTTATAATCTACCTAAAATCACACCCCTGTGCTTCTCCCGTGTTCTTTAGTCTTAGGTATTACTGTACATCTAAGTGCTCTGATGCTTTTTATTCAGAGTGCTTCTTGTCTCTAGTCCATTCATTTTATAATCTTCCCTTTTACCAATTCACTGATGCTTTAGGTGGTTCTGTTGCTCTAATAAAAATGACCTGATTTTTAACCTGTACTTTAATAGCTGTCACTTCTGTACATAGCTGTGAGTGTGCTGTGTGACATATGCTTTGTTGTCATTTTTCATCTTATTTTCTAACATTAAGTTTCTTAAGATCATCTCAAGTTCCTGATTTTTGAACCATTAATGTTGAAGAATTTGTCTGTAATCTTAATAATCACTTTTGAATGTGAAGGCATGTCGGTTTGCAGTTTCATTAAAATATTTCTAATCTGACATATGACAAATTAATTTTTTTTTCATCTACCACAATTTTCTTTGCCTACAATCTGTCACAGTGTGATTTGCAAATTGTGCTCTCTTTTCTTAACTTATGCACAACATTTCACTGGTCATTGAGATTAACAATGAATTAAATGACTAAATGAATATAATTTGGAACAGAAATATAGTATTAAATCCTACCTGAAGCACTCTGGGATGGAAGCGTAGGTCAAATAGATTGAAGTTAAAATTCTGGTACTCGTAATCTAAACAAAATATTACATGTAATATTTACAAGTGATGGATAATGAAAAACATTAAATCAGATCAGATAGAAAAAATGGGAAGCAAAAATTAATATCATGTTGAAAATGACAGCAGTAATACAGACTATCATCCAAACTTGACAAGACTCCATTTCTAAACTGAAGCACCTGTGGGTTTTTCACTCCAGCAATTGATGTAAAGGCAGGGGGATAATTCTATTGATTTTAGACATGCAGGTCATTAATGATGACAAGCAGTTTTTTTTTTTTATTTTATTTATTTATTTATTTATTTATTTATTTATTTATTTATTTACTATAATGTGAACAGTGTAGAGCTTAAGATGCATTGATATGATGTATCAGGTGCTGCTTTTTTCTTATTTTTGCAAAAGTACATGAGCAAACTTGCTAATACAGAAATAGATGCAAAGGATTCTAGTACTAGTGACCTACGGTAGAGGTCAGAAAGGAACAAACTGAGGCTCAGAAAAAAAAGATTTGTTTAAGAAACTGGAGAAATACCAAGGTATAATAAGGACATGGGACCATGAAAAAGAAGGCCAGACAAATCATGGTTGGTTTTTAAGTTAGGGTCAGGATTATAGGAGAGTAATATTCGGAACTGCTATTTAAGATGAATTCACTTTAAAGATGGCCTACGCTGGAGAAGTGCCTTGGGTAAACAGACAGAAGAAACTTTTGTGGAAGTGGTTATCAGTTGACAAAAGTGAACAATAATTTTTTGAAGGCAATTTTATATAGTGTCAAGGGTACTTCTACCCATGGCCAGCCATAGGCATATATGACCTGGGCAGCCACCTAGAATGCCACTCAACCAGGTGCACTTTTCTTACATCTGCTTTTTTTATTATTATCTTAAAACAAGCTGCAGTGCCCTACAAGGACACACTACACCCTTTCTTAATTTCTGGGCTTTCTGGCTAGTCTCACCCCATATGTAGAGAACAAATAACAGAACCTTTGAGGCTCTGTGAGGCTCTTTGATTCACTATCTAGACTGTTGTGGGTGGGACTGATCAGAAAGCTCAGAAACTTTGAACAATGGAGGATAATAGTAATAACACTGGGAATATGTATTTGCTGGGTTTGTGAGGGTTTGTAAAGGGTCTAAAAGAGAATGCAGTTTTGAGGCTATATTTACACATTTACACAGAATGGTATAGTTTGTAGCAGGTACGTTTTTTTTACCCAGATAGGTAACCAGATATAGATATTCATACTTCTCATCTGACTCTGGTCTATTCCTCATACAATGTGGGGTTTTCTGGTACAATAAAAACACCAAACAGTAGCCGTACTTAACGTAAAAATACAAAAATAAAAAGACGGCAAGGATCACCCAAAGATACCAAAAAAAGAACTTTAATGACAAAGCATTAAACAGTAAGCGCTTTCATCACATATAGTGACTTCCTCAGACTGAATAATGACAAAAAACACTGTTTATTTAAAACACATACTGATTAATCAAAATCCTAATTATATAATTAGATAATCATGTGTATTCCTTCATGTGATGCTTCAAGCCTTTTCTTTTTAAATATGCTATAAACTCATCTCTGTTGTTTAAGCCGGGTGGAAAGCAAGCATTCAATCTCACTTGCCATATATACTCTCTCCAACTTAATTCACTTTCTGCATCGAACCTTCTGTCATAATTACATATTTCCTCAAGAACTATAAATTTAAACTTAATGCTGCATTTACTGTTGGCATAATGCTTCACTAAAGCATTCTTTAAATCCCCTATGTCTACAGCATGCTTATGTTCATGCACACGTTTATACAGTTCTCTGACAGTACATCCAACATAAAAAGGACATGATTGACATAAAATTAAATAAACAACATACTTACTTTTGCAACTAAAAGATTTTTTGAAACTATACCTAAAGCCATTAATACTGACTTCACATGCATCCGTTAACAAATAGTCACATAACTTACAATTAAAACACTTAAACATACCTATCCTTTTAGTATCAACACTGATAGGTTTGTCCACCTTTCTTTGAAACAAATTCTTAAAACTTTTACCTTTTTTATACATAAACTGAGGTTTGTCACCTAATTTATCCTTTATTATTTATTTATATTATTTATGTTAGACATACTGTCAGAGAACTGTATAAACGTGTGTATGAACATATATATATATATATATATATATATATATATATATATATATATATATATATGTATATATATATATATATTTATATACACACACACACACACTATCTTCCATAATATTTTCCATTTTAGTTTCAAATCTCTTTTGTATTATTTTCATAAAGATCTTATAATCATCATTATTCAGTAATATCATTCTCCATTTTTTAATTGTCTTCTATCTTACTTCTTCTATATGAATTTAAGTATTCCACTACATAATTTTTTGATACATAAAACCTTAATTTAATTATTCATTCAAAATCTTTGAATAATTTTTTTTGCCAAGTCCTTGCATTTCTATACATTTTATACTCCATTCCATCTGGTCCTGCAATTAATCTATATTTACTTGTCCTAATACTTTATCTAGCTCATCTAAAGAAATCTTCTTTTGCAGCTCTTTGTTTTCTTTTCTATTATTTTTTTTACTTTCCACATTTTTTACTGCCTTCTTTCTTTAAACATTTCTTGTACATATTGCACTACACTATTCATAATATTTTCCTGAGTTTTATTTCTCCTTTTACATTTTTATTTCTTTCATTACACTACCACATTCCTTTACTAATCTGCATATTTAACTTGATACTTCTTATCCTTTTCCTTATAAAAATATCTTTGCTTATATAACAATTCTTGTATTTTTTTGAGTTCTTCCATATAATTATTTTTCTTTGTCAAAGTACTTTCTATCATTATGTTCCAAATCTTCTAATGCATTGCTATATGCTCCTTTATATTTTTCTTTATCTACTTTTCTCACATCATATTGCCACTGTAAAACCATTTTCTATATTTTCCTTAAATATCATCCATCATTTAAACCAAATTTTATAAAATGCTCTCATAGTGATATGATCTTTCCATAACCGCTTTACTAATCTCTTTCCTTTTTCATTCCATGCTTTCTGATTTATTCTTTTTATTCCTTTGCCTATGTTATGCATTTCTTGTTTTCCTTTACCTCTAGTCATATTGTAAGATGATCAAAAAATCTTCTATCAACTATCCCCCCTTCTCTTGTAATTAAATCTTCTGATACTATAAAATAATGGGCCAGATTCAATAAACCCTCCTCTAAGTGTACACGATATGTATTCAAGAACATCCCTACCACATTTGTTTGCTTTCTAGTCACTTAGAAAGATTACAATAAGTGTATGTGTAGTCTACACTTTGTGGTAACCTTTTTGAATCCCTTGTCAATATTTAAAGATGTAAGAAAATCAGTAGGAAAACTAAAATTAGGACAAAGAAGATGTGAGCCATGTCTGTGTTGTCTGTTCATTCAGAATGGTGTACACTTAGTGTAAGAGGTATTGTTGAATCCCAGGGAATCTTTTTCAGTTCTCTACATACCCCTTTTGTAAGTCCATGAATTTTTATCCCAAAGTTTAAACATCTTATAATTTCTAACAATTCTTTTATATCATTTCCTTTGGTTTATACTTTTATACTTATATATTTTAAATCTCAAAGTCTCCTGTTATTATAATATTCTTATTTATGAACTAATAATCTAAAATCTGATGAAAAAACTTTTCCTTTCTTTAAAATTAGTATAAGCATATCATGTTATAATTCTATATACTTGTTCCTTCTATTTTAAATCTATATTGATTAATTTTACCATTTTGATAAAGTTATATTTACTATATTTCTGCAGAATATGGCTAATCCAGAACATCTCTCATTTCCCAAATTCCAGATTTACTTTCCTCCCTTTAGTGTCTCTGTTTGTAATCTTTCTTCATCTGTTAAAAATCTTGTGGCTTTAATATAATTACGTCTATATCAGATGTATCACACTACTCCAAAATCTGTATTTTTCTTACTATATTCCTAATACTATTCACATTTACAGAGACCACTCTAAAATTTTCATTTTTTTAGATCCATGGTTCCATAAGTTTATAGCTAATTACTAGGCTAGCCTTCTTAATATGCCATTCTATGTCTAGCCAATTTCTCTCCCAAGGGTGAGAATCAAACTTGACTTTGTGTCTGTGAATCAAACACCTTAACAATTATAACAACCCCAATCATCAGTTGTATATAGTCTTTTTCATCAGTTTCTTTTCTTTTTTTTCTGTTGTACTTATCCCTTTAATTTTTTCTGTATTTTATCCTTTTACCAATAGAATTCATTTTTTTCCTTTTCTACCTTATGTCTTCTTCATCACTTATTTCAGAACCTTCTTCATTGTCCTCTTTAATACTTTTTTCCTCATCTAATTTTTCTTCTATTTTCCTACTTCTAACATTTCTTTTCTTTGTTTTTCTCTTTCTTTTTCTTTTTCCTTACTCTTATATTCATTTTGCAATCATCCATAAATGTCCAATTTTGTTACATTTATAACATTGTAATTCACATTTTATGCATCATGTCCCATTTCCCCACAAATATAACATTTTCTTTTGTCACATATAGTCATCAAATGCCCTTCTTTTCCCCAAAAAAATGTTTTGGGTTGTCCTCAGTATTTTATGACACCCCTATTCCCCTCTACATTTATCATGCTTTGTATCTGAATACATTTTATCTGTTTATTTCTAACACAATATTACAATCCCAGCCACCAGTCCATAAATACTCTTTGTCATAAACTTTTGCAATGTCCAGCAATCCTTTACATAAAGTTTTTCAATGCCCTTTCAAATCTCTCTTTTCTTTTCTTTTTCTGTTTCTCTTGTAAGTGCTTTTGTTATGTAAAGTCTTTCTTTTTTCATATTCTCCAAGACAAACTTCCATTAAAAAACAGTCTCAAACATAATGTCACAAACTGTCTCCTTGTTAATAAAAGTACATGTTCTTACCTCATGTGCTTTTACACCTAAAAGAGACATTAAATTGTCTCACATTTCATACCTGTCCATTTATTTGCCTTCTTTACTTTGAATGCTTTCCAATTTCTGTTTTTCATTTTATTCTGCCTTCTTTTTCTGCTTCTCCACTTTTGCCTTCTTTTACTTTCTTTACATGTTTTCTTTTCCATTTCACCACTATTCTTCAGGATTGTCTCTGCATCCTCCTTTTGTATTTTCTCCAAAATGCCCCCCCTGAAACAACTCCTTCATTTTCTGGCTCACTCTGTACCACCATTTCTTTACATAAATTAAACCACAACCCTCCTAACTAGAGGGTTGTAATTATACATGCATCATTTGCTGACTTATCTCCATCAGATTTCTTTGAAACATCTCCTGAGAATTCTGCACACATTTTCTGATCTTGATATTTGCTTTCTCCACCATTTCTTTCACCACTGCATCATCTCCTTGTCTCTCCATCTGGCTCTCTGTTTCTCTAGGCTGTCTCTGTGCCTTGAACAGAAACAGGAAGTGCACCTGCAAAATGGGTCCCACTCACAACAATGGGGAGTAAGGGAAGTTCCCTAATGCCCTAGCTAAATTTTCCCTAGTAGCAAAAAGACCACCTTGGGTCTCCCTTAAAAAGAGGTCACTAGCCTAGTGGAACTAACCCAGTCAACAAAGGGTAAATAGAAACAAATTTAAACATTGGTGTACTGCTTGTATGTAAGTGTTACACCAATCTGCTTATATGTAAGTGTGCAACATGAGTGCAGTTGTTGACACATTTTGTAATATACCTGGCTTGGGAGTCCCTCTGTGTGTGTGTGTGTGTGTGTGTGTGTGTGTGTGTGTGTGTGTGTGTGTGTGTGTGTGTGTGTGTGTGTGTGTGTGTTTGTGTGTTTGTGTAAAAATAATCAGTACATCTTCTGACATGTCTTACTTGTCAGGCTAGTATCAGTGTGTATGTTACATCTTGTGAAATGCCTTGCTTGTCAGGGCTGGAATCAGTGTATCAGTGTATATGTGTGTATGTGTGGATAAAAAATAATATCACCAATTATTCCATAGACACTTACTATTGTCAGACGCACAGATATATTTTCTCAATAGCATTAAAAAGCAGTTGCAAGTCATATTTCAAAAATAAGAAGGCAGAAAATGTATCACAGGATCATAGGATCATATGAGGTTACTAGGCTAATGACCCTAGAGCTCTTAGAAGCCTAGCCAAGATTCAACCCTTTTCCATAGAGTGTCAATGCTTCAAGCAGAGCTAAATCAGCACCTACTGCCCCTATCCAGGAGAGACGCTGGTGAAACCCCTGGGGTGAATTTATCGTTTCCCATCCACTCATCCAAATTACCCTTAAATATGGTCAGCAAAGGGCTCTGCTTCACCTGAATTGGAAGCTTGTTCCAGAGGGGAGGTAACCTTTGGGAAATGAATCTGTCTCTGCAGCAAGTCCTACTGATGTCACATACTAGGTTAAGGTCCCTAGAGCAAGAGCATCGAGTATCATTTGACTTGTGGATGTGCAGCATTTCCATTAAAGCAGTACAGAAACAGTGATTTCAGTCCGTTAACATATGACATGTGCTGTAGACCTTGAAGTTTCTTTGTAAGAAACCTTTGAGGTCTTTCCAGTTGCTGCAGGTGCCTGGTAAGGTACATAACAAAGGGAGCATTGTACTCTATTATTGGCCTGATGAGGGAAGAATACAGGGGGGTTATAACCTCTTTTTTCTGTTAGCAAGGCCCTTACTTATGAGATGAGCAATGTAGAAAGCCCTTCTTATCACTGTAGAGACATGGTGGTCAAAGGACTGGTTGCTATCAACCTGTGTGCCCAAATCTCTCACCACAGATTGAGTGCTTAAGGTGTTTTTATTAATGTGGTAATCTGCAGGGATGTTGTCCATGATGAAGGGAAGATAATGTATTTGTTTGCACTTAGTGTGAGCCATGACTTTGGCATGAGTCACTGGTCTGTGCAAGACCTTCTTGTAGGATGTCAACATCACTGGGGACTCTATGACCACTCCTAGTTTGCAGGCATCTGCAAACTTTGTCAGCCATAGACCTTTTGTTTTTGCTTGTACATCCAAGAAGTAGATTCCAAATAATTGGGGCACCAGCACCAAATCCTGTGAAATACCACTAGTTATGGGTCTGCTGGTGGAGGTTGAGACCCCCATTTTAACTGTGTGTGTTCTATCGGGAGCAAGTTTGCAACCCACCTGGCAATATATGGGTCAGTCCCCAGCTCAGTGAGATTACCAATGATGCCAGAGTGGGGAATAGTGTCAAAGGCCTTAGCTAAGTCTAAGTAGGCTGTATGCACTGATTTACCTTTGTCTAGGGCTTTGGTGACTGTCTCGAAGAGGTCCACCTAGCTCATTAGGCACAGTCTCCCTTTAATGAAGCCAAACTGGTATTGGTCAAGCATTTGGAGGTCTCCTAGATCTTTGTTGGTAAGGTCCATGATGATTCTCTCCATGGCCTTGCAGATAAGGCTGGTCAGGCTTATGGGTCTATAGTTCCCAGGGTCAGTGGATGCACTCCCTTTATGTAAAGGGATGACAGTAGTGTTTTACATTCTGCAGAGCCATAACCAGTGTTTAGGCTGTGGTTGAAAAGAGTGCCCAGTGGTGCAGCTAATTCCTGTTTTAATCCACTAAGAACACAGCCAGAGATGTTATCAGGTCTCATAGAGGTTGTGTTTTTGTCTTTGGAAAGTGCATTTAAGACCTACTCCTTAGAGATAACAAGTGGAGCACAGGTGGTAGGGATTATTTGGGGTATATGTGATGGGGACAAGGGAGAGAATTTCTCACCAAACCTATCTGCTATCAGGTTGGCTATTTCCACAGTTTCAGTATATGTGGTAGCATTAACAACAAGTTCTGTGCAAATCTGGATTTTTCCTTTACAGTTATGGATGTAGCTAAAGAATGCTTTATGGGTACCCTTTGCTAGGCAGGCTAATTTGGATTCATGGTTACCTTTACAGTGCTTTACAAAGTGTCTTATTTGCTTATTTAAGCAGAGGAGGGCATTCTTCCAATTATGAGACCATTCCTTCCTGCTCCTAGGCAGCCATTTCTTTCTCTTATTGTATAACCTGTCTATGTCAGATGTCCAGCAGACTGGTTTGTTCTTTTTTGAAGATCTTACTTTGATCCTGTCCGGTATGGCTGAGTCAATGCAATTGTATAGATGTTTAAACAAAGCATTAGTATGTATCCCAGTATAGATGTCCTTGCCATCCGTGGGGGCAGGAGCTATGAAGCTACTAATACTGTCTTGTAACACATTGTAATTAACTTTGGCAAACTTTTTTTAGTCTAGTCTCTGCTGAGGGTGAGTCAGATGTAATTGGTACTTCTAATGAGACTGACTTATGGTCAGACCTCATCAGAGAGGGCTGCACACTCAGGGTAGTGCAATGGGCACCCGTGTTAGTGAGCATCAGATCCAGAATGTTTGAGCCCCTTGTGGGAATGTCAAGCAACTGGTCCAGGGCATTGGAGTTAACGAAGTTCAACAACCTTTGGGCTAGTGTGTTAGTTGCTATAGCTTCTGTGGGGGGGGGGACTGTAGTTATTTCTTTAACTTTCATCACAAACCAGCAGGAAAAGGTGTGCACAGAAGTTCATTACATTTTATGTAAGGTCTTTAACAGTGTTACCATTTCTTTAACTTGAGCCAAAACTTCCCAGATGTGCACAGAAGGTTATAGCTTGTCTAGTGGCAGTGCAATGTCTAGGAGCAAAAAACTGGAATACATTACTGTAATCATTGTTTTTTCACTTTTCTCACAATCAGATATTAGATGTGTATACAGGTAGTTATTATTTGAGGAGAGGGTAAGCAGGCAAGCTGTTTATGTATGACAGGAACAGGTTTAAATATGTTACTGTGCTCTATTTGTTCTTTCTGTTTTTGTCCCAGTCTGACATCAGAGGGGTATAGAGAAGATTGCCATCTTTTGGGGATAGGGATGAAGAGACATGTTGTATATAATATATATATATATATATATATATATATATATATATATATATATATATATAGATATAGATATATATATATATATATATATGTATATAGATATATATATTCCCTTCACAAGCTTGAAGTTTCAACACTTCGAACTGCAAATGGTTGAGACCATAAGACTGTAG
The DNA here is from genome assembly GCF_019279795.1 of Protopterus annectens. NCBI lineage: Eukaryota > Metazoa > Chordata > Ceratodontiformes > Protopteridae > Protopterus > Protopterus annectens. The sequence goes on along the minus strand of NC_056729.1, from coordinate 611,105,851 downwards.
TTTTGAAACTTTGAATGTCTTGAATGGAGATCACCAAACAGCGCAGAATGGGAAATTTACTGTTTTCCTCGCTGCAGTATGATCTCAGAGTTGGTATATTTATTTATCAGGGGGTGCAGGGGAGCTTGTCACACCTGCAAAAATGTAAAAAAAAATTTTTTTATTATAATTTCAAAGTTTCAAAACTTAGATCTTATGGTCGCGACCATTTGCAGTTTGAAGTTTTGAAACTTTCAGCTTGTGAAGTAGATCATATATATGGGTCTGCTTTTGAACACAGAAATACCAGAAGACTTACTTTCACAATTCCGACATGAGAATGCTGACAACCTTAGAAAACTGACATCCTGGAACACTAACTTCCAACTCCAGATAAGTAACCACTTGGCCAAAAAAAAAACAAAATTAAAACTGAAACAAAGTAAATCCACTGATGTGGGGGTTAATTACTTTATTAAAGATTCATCATTTGTATGCCTGTTGCCGTGTTGTTTGTGCTGGTATTGTTCTGTAAAGATATATATATATATATATATATATATATATATATATATATATATATATATATCTTCATATTGCCGAAATGCTGAAATATTGAATTTCAGTATTTCGACAGTATAAAGCCGAAACCATCACAACACTGACACTTCACAATCACAAAACCACAACATCAAACACACAGCATACAGCACACAACATACAAACCATAACACCCACAACACAAAACAATTCAACACAACAAAACACCACGCAGACACACACCTAAACTAAACAAATGCAGGAGGGCAAGCCCCCCGCACCTCCCACATGGGGGGCTGTGCCCCCCCACCCCTACTTATATAAATTAACTCTGAGATCGCACAAATGGTAAAAAAAAAAAATTGCACAAAGCCAACACCCACACTCATACCTCCACCTCCCTATCCTAACCCACTCATACAAGTTACAAAAACACGCATGCACATTCACTCACCTTAAACTAGAGACACCATCCCAGCCAAACACTTCCATAACATGATGTAAATGCATAAGCACGAATTTGACATAGTCCTATTCGCGCTTATGCACTTTCGTTATTTTGTAGTTTCAACTTCATGGACATGAATTGCTGAAATTCGATATTTCAGCAATTTGTGAATAAGAAGTGAAGCTCTGTATATATATATATATATATATATATATATATATATATATATATATATATGTATATATATATGTATATATATATATATATATATATATATATATATATATATATATATATATATAAATATGTGCGTGTGTGTGTGCGGATATATATAAATATATATATATATATATATATATATATATTCTACCTGACTTCACGAAACACCAAAACACCGACAACGCAATCACGAAACCACATAACCGACAGTACCAAAACACGAAAATTCACATACCCGACACGAAATAACCGACGACACAAACACCAAACCTTGTACACTCCTCACACCACAATCAACAAACAGAACACATTCCCCAGTCAAAAACCACATACACAACACAAGCACACCAAAATCCCTGCAAACCCACACTAAACCTCACATACACAACTACCTACAACCCTGACCCAAACCCTAACCCTAAGGTCCGTCACTACACACTTACCTGACCGCTCCTAACCCTAACTCACTTATCCCGCCCCCCGCCCTTAAACACAATCACTACACTTACCTGACCGCTCCTAACCCTAACTCACTTATCCGCCCTAACCCAAACACATTCACTACCGCTCTTACCTAACTCACTTAACCCACCCTATCCACACTTACCTTGTCCGTCACTTACACAGCCTTTTCCCATTTCGGCATCCTCAGCGTCGCTGCTTTCATCCGTCGGGTCGGTCTTCTGCACTGTCGATCTTCTGGGTCCCGTCGCGTCGGTCTTCTGCACTTTCGCTCTTCTGCGGCTTCCGATTTCGCTGTCGATGTTCCGGCGTGTCGATGAAGTCAGGTAGAACCATATATATATATATATATATATATATATATATATATAGTTCTACCACAATAAGTCAACACATCACAATGTCAACAGCAAGAATGTTGACCGCAAAAGGTCGACATATGCAGAAGGTTGACAGTTGTGCTAGATCGGCAATCCCCAGGTGAGGTAATATTCTCTTTCCCTGGGGATTGTGCAATTTCAGAATTAGTATATAATTACTAGTTATCACTAATTACTGAATAAACACTAGACATTGGGCCTCATAACACCCCTGAGCAGGCATTAATTACACACTAACACACAACTTGTCAGGCATTATTGATTGCTTGTTCAACATTCTGGACCATTTTAGTTTCAAGGTGGATGATTAGGGACAAACACATTTATGATATAACTCTTGAGACAGAGGTGTTGTTGAAATGAATGATAAAGAGATGTAAAAAAAGACCCAGCTCATTTAAACTATTTTTTTTTATTTACATCCTGTCCCTGAATAGGTGGAAATGAATTTTGTTAATCTTAAGTATGATGCAAGAGAGTTTAATGACATAATGGATGTTTTACTGAAGAAGTCTGATTTGAGAAATGGACTAATGACATCATTGGTCAGATTAGGCTTATAGAATGGAGGACAGGAAAAGATACATGCTTAAGAATAAAAAAGTAAAATTGTTGTCAAATTACATTTGAAAGGGCTTAAGTGAATTATCCAGTATTTAATGCAGTTAATGGCATGAAGTACATATGTTATCTTGTGCTATAACAGTGGTGTGTATAATGTGGTTAGACTAGGTACATACAGGAAGACTGTGCAAAGAAATTTCCTGAAGTTAGGAGGAAGACTGCTTTTGTCCTGACTAAGCAAATACAAATTACAATTAGGTTAACTGAAATAGAGGGGGAAAAGAAAAAAAAATACTTAAAAAAAATGATTGAATTTTGAATTACTAATGCTAGTAAAATATTTCCAGAAATAAATATAAAACCATTGCAAAAATATTTCCAAAAGACACATGCTATTTTTACATAGATAAGATGAGAAGGGAGTTACAGATGAGAAACAGGGTAACACAGAAACAAGAACAGCATGTGTAAACAATAGGAAATGGGTATATTCTTTAATGATAAGAGTTTAAAAGCTGTAGCAAATATTGAGTGCCAAGTGGAAGGTAGAGACATTGCCAAGTAGCCATTTTTCTACTCTAATTTTTAAGGTTCTCCTTGGGGCATCATGTCTGTGCTGCAGAGCACACATTATCAGATACTGAATTCCTCTAATCGACATGCACCAAATCAGTGAGTCATGTTAATGTCTATACCATGGAAACTCCTTGGTTTTCTAGCACAGATCATAAAAATGACTTGGTTGTTGAAGTATCAGCAATCACAGTTTAGGGGAGATTAGATAGCATCGCTCACAGTTTAGCTTAGATTAGGAATCTCAAAGCTAAGTATCAATTTAAAATAACCACTAAAACTAAAAAGAAACTTGGAAATCTTTCTTTAACTATGTCAGGATGTTAAGAAATTATACCCAGCGATGTTCTGAGCTAGTCCACAATAATACTGGACTCCTTGACCTGAAGGAAAAATCTAATATTCTAGCTATCAAATTTACTGCAAACTTTACTCCACCCAGTTATATCTATCCTACAGGTTCCACAAACCCAGCCAGCCCCTTTAATTACAATGGAACAAGTTCGCTCAGCCCTTTGAAAAACTAAGAATACTTCATCCAAGGGCCCTGACAACATAACAGGTAGCCTGATTATCAGTGCCAAATATGGCCTTTCTGAACCCTACTTAAACTGTTTGATCTAAGCGTCTTCACTTTTTACATTCCTGAAGCCTGAAAAACAGCCATTGTAATCCCATTACACATGGGTGGTCCAACCACAGGTCTTCTTCTAAATTTCAAACTTTCAAATCCTTGAATTGCTTATGGTCGAGATCTTTAGATAAAAGTTTTGAACGTTTGAAATTTAAATAAAAATACGATTTTTTTTTTTACATTTTTGTAGGGAGGCCAGCTCCCCTGTGCCCCCAACCCCCCTGCTAATTAAATATACCAACTCCAAGATCGTACTACAGTAGGAAAATGGTAAATTTAAATGGTTTGAAGTTTCAAAACTTCATTCTTATGGTCTCAACCATAGGCAATTTGAGGTTTTGAAAGTTCAAAATTTAGAAGTAGACCTCCAACCACAGACTCTGGTAGCTATAGACCCATTACCATTATTCACACTAGACTCATATGTACAGATATGGATTGCACTATCTCAGACTTCATTTATCTAGACATTGAAAATCTCTTAACCCTTGACTCTCATCAATTTGGCTTTATCAAAGGAAGGCCCTGTGCTTTAACCTCATTAATTTCTTTAAAAATGCAACTGAAACAGAGGATATTGGTTATGCTCTGCATACAACAAATCTAGACATGGCCAAGGCCTTTGACACTATTCCCCATGTAGGCATTAGTGATAAACTTATAAATCAGAATATAAATCCTTATATTGTTTGATGGGTAACTAACTAGTTACTGACAGAACTTATGCAATTAGAGTAGCAGGTGCCACTTCTGAAAGTTACACAATTACCAGTGGTGTACCACAGGGCTCAGTTTTGGGTCCTCTTCTATATGGCATATATTTTGCAGACCTTCAGGCCAGCACTCCTGATCTATGGTTAACTAAGTTTGTAGATGACTATAAACTTGGTGTTGTTATTCAATCTTGAACTGACTCACAACTGATCTAATACAGATTAGACCATGTTAACAGTTGGTGCAAGGACAGTCTCAAATTACTTGTAACAAATGTAAAAAATGTAGTGTAGTTTATTTTGGTAGACAAAATAGTTTCACTTACTATACAGGAGATGCACCCCTACAATCAGACATTGTTGTAAGGGATCTGGGTACTCTTGTTGGTAATTCCTTAAGATTTGACCATAATGTCTCTACAGTATTTTGGAAAGTCTTTTATTTGGCCCATCTAATTTCCAAAGGCAAGTCCAGTAGATCCAAAAAAGTCTTAATTTCCCTTTACTCATCAGACCTATTATCAAATATACTGTGCCTTTTAGCATATATTTATCTATACAGATCACACAACCTCAGAGACCATAGAGATTCATAACTAAAAAGATCAGGGGCAAAAATTGATTGACTTAAAAGACATATTAGAATGCTTTAGGAAATATTATGAAGAAATTAGTAACAAAGAGATGGACTTAGAAATAGATAACATAACCAATGACTTTTTGAAAGACAATATAAGGTTTAAATTAACCAAATAACAAGGATCGAAAATTGATAAGCCATTTTCTTTTAAGGACTTAAAAGATCAAATTAATAATCTTAACCTAAAGAAAGCTTATGGTCTTGATGGTATAATCTCAGAATTATACAAATTATTCAAAGAGAATATTTCAAATATCCTATGAAAAGTTTTTTAACATGTTATACATATGTCAACCACCCCCTCCTCCTAGAAATATTCCCAGATATATCCTTTCTTGAAACCAGAGAGTCTAACATATGTTCTTCTTAACATCCTATTCCATTAGTAAATGTTGATTATAAAATATTTATGTCTATTCTTGCAAAAAGTTGAACTTTATTATGCCAAGATTAATTAATGATGATCAGACTGGTTTTATAGAAAGGTTCAGAATAACATAATTAGGCTTAATATATAAATAGATCTGGTTAATAAAAAACATAAACAAGCTAACTAAATAAGTCTGGATATAAATAATGCTTTTGATTCTATTAGTTGGACTACTTATTTGTTCAAAGCACTTAAACAATATGAATTGTCACTAGATTTTATAAATTTTATAACTAATCTAAATAGTAACTCATCCCCTTTTATTAAAATTGACTCTTTTCTTTCTAGCTCTTTCAAAATATTAAAAGGTACAAAACAGGTTTGTCCCTTGTCATCTCCATTATTTGCTCTAGCAATTGTACCTTTCACAAACTTTATTAGATCGTATAACAAAATTCAGGGATTGCCGATAGATGAAAGTTATTCCTGTAAAAGTCAATTATTTGCAGGTGACATTTTAATAACAAGTGGTGATGTTAAAGCTTTAATAGAAATTTTAACTAAGCCTATTAATTACTTTGAAAAAGTGTCAGGTTTAATGTTTAACCCTGTTAAAACTAAAATTTTACTTATTAATAAAAAAGATAATATTTAAGAAACTATAACAATTTTATTTGGGACAGTTCAAAAATTAATTATCTTGGAATTATAAATGCATCTACTGTAAAAGACTCAATAGCAGTACATTATAATAATTTAGTAGACACTGTTACTAAAATAATTATTCATTGGAACACATTTTTACAATGGAAGATAGGCTTACTTTAATAAAAATGATACTCTACCAAAAATATCAAAAAATACTACGAAAAATAATTAGCTATCTACAATCAATATCTACAATCACTAATTATTCTCCCTCCTAAAAAATCTTTAAGAAATTAAATCCTACTTTTCTTAATTTGCTCTGGTTCCCCAATAAATGAAGACTATCCTTTGATTGGCATGTTAAAAGTTGGCAAGAAGGTGGATTAAGTTTTCCAAATATTGAATTGTATGCCAAATCCATAATTCTCAATTCCAATCCACTTGGAAATCCATTCATGAAAGATTAATAAATAATAACAGCTATGTTGTAGTTGGAATTAAGAAATTTTACTGGATCTTGAAAGACTAATGTTTAAATGAAAAGAAGAACAATTCTATCATCTCCCTTCACTGATTACATCCTTATAAATTTTAAAAGATTCATGAATTCTAATTATATAGTTAAAATGTAATGTTTTTATTGTTCTCTATATCCAATATTGTGGATTGTTTGGGAACGTTTAATATAAACAAAATGCTAGACCTTAGAGATGCAAATTTAATCTTTTAGCATCATCTTTTAATCAGAAATAAATCATATAATAAAGATTATCTTCTTGCAAGACATTGTTTATAAAATAATAATTAACTGACTATGCAATCTTGTAAAAAATTGTTAGTGATAAGATCAACATTTCCATGGATTTTCTAATAAAACATATTCTAAAGATACTTGATTTTTTTCAGAATCAGTAGTAACTCAAAAACAAATCATATATATCAATAAGTTATAAAATAAGAGATGGGTTTGGTTCTAAACATTCATTATTTTTGGAATTACTTGACTAAGATTAATGAGAAGATTTTTTTCTGATGAAGATAAATGCTTAATTCTTAAATCTGCATGAAAATCTACTTCTTCCCTTTATTGGAAAATATATATACATATAGATATTTCTTGAAACAGCTTTTCAACTCCACATAAAGTGGCTTTAATATATAAATATGGGAAAATTAATTGTTGGAGGTGTAATGAAGTCTCTAATGCAGATTGGTTTCATATGATATTGGATTGTAAAACAGTAACTCCTTTTTGGGTTGAATTCTGAAATTTTGCCAAGTTTTGTGGACAGATAATTGTATAATTTCTAATGCCTTGATTGTATTTAATGCTCCAGTGCCTCTCCTTTAGTCAGTTTTAGCTATAACAAGAAAAATACTCACAAAGAATTGGAAATATAAAACTACTTTTTTTTCACTGAATTCATTAATTTAGAAAAAATGTCTGTTTAAATCACTTGTCAACTGCCAAAATGAGAACTTTGAATATTACTTACCAGTTTAGATTTTGGTCAGAATTAAGCGATTTACATGATACATTTTAATGATTTGTTTTCTATGTTTGATTTTGTTGTGGACATCTGTAAATAATTATGTTTTGGTTTTATTTATCTTTAAATAATTTTGTACAATCATTGTTTAAAATTAATAATAGGTTGTTTTAAAAAAAGATCAGGGGCCTCAAAAATCTTAGTTATCAGGAGAGATTGACAGTCCCTTCTCTGTACTCAGTCTCTTATTAACTCCTCCATGTAGATATATGTCTAGCCTTTCATGCCATGAAATATTGAACCTTATTTGATCTCCTGTTCCTTCGCAGAACTAATAGTACATAATATAAGCGGTTAATGTAATTAAACCTTTATGGACAGATAAATGAGATGTGTTGGTATGATAGATTCAGATTCTAACATATCCCTCACCTCTGGAACAAACTTCCACTAAATGTCAAACAGAGTAACTCCCTTGCCACCTTCAAGGAAAACATAGATAACTGGATGAGCAGTCTCAGATTCTCTCCAGATCTACACTGAGTTGCCCTCCTTGAGGCTTGAAGAAAATTTTGAATAGGTTTTTTTTTGGCTAGGTTTAAAATGGTCTGCAAACTGATTGCCTCTACTTACCCATGAACCTATGAATCTATAACATCTTTATCCTTTTTTATAATACCAATTTATGAACATCTCATCTTTTTTAATACATGCAGCAGGTTAACACTCTAAATTAAACCATCTTTTCCCAATGTTACATTGAACTATACCCCACAATGCTAAACATCTGAAATATCTTAATGGAATTCAATATCTTTAATTGTATTTCTTAATCTCCTTCCTTGTAAAGGGTACTGGTGTTGGTACCAGTTCTTGTGATCTGCATGTGCAATGACAAAATATCAATAATGTTAATTTAGATTCAATTGTCTTTAGAGCAAATTTAAATCTGTTGGAACATTCCATTGGTAACATATCATCAGTGGCCTAGCTGTAATGCAATTACTAGTTACTGTGTCTATTACCGTCTCAACTGCTATGTGATTCCCTATGATGGATATTACTTGCTTGTTTTGTAAAAACAAACTCCTACTTCAATCCACCACTAAAAAAGGATAAATCCAGGAATTCTTATATTCCTTTAACAATTACTTAGCATATAATCCTCATTAAAAGCCTTATGTTATCACCTTTCTATTCAGTATATTATGTGTTAGTATTTATCCCTATCCAATTACATGTTTTAATTCATAATAAAATAAAATAAACAAAAATATGCTGATATGCGGTGGTGGTGCTGCAGTAGCATTGGTGCCTCCCAGTTAGACATTGTCCTGTTCGATTCTCAGCTAGAGCGTCTTCTGTGTGGAGACATGCATGAATGGGCGTACCTTCGTTGAAGGTTGTGCATCAGAGCTGGCAACTCAGCACATAAAAATCTACTGCCAATCATTAGCAGACCTGAGTTCTGCTGTGGCGACCCCTAACTGGGAAAAGCTGAAAGATGCAACAATGCTGATATGTGATAAAAAATAAAAATAAATATGCTGATCTATGATAAATAAAAAATATGTTGATGTATGATAACTGGACATGATAAGAGTGATAAAACACGATATCCTATCCACTTCATCTCTATAATTACAATGCAGTCACCATAACTGTATCAAACAGAACACAGTCCATTGTTTTTATTCAACCTTAGGGTTAAGGTTAATGGTTTTACATTTTCTTTCACTCTTTATTTTTATAAGTCGTAACAGTGTAGTATGATAGCCCCTCCCCTATCTCTTCCTAACTTTTACTGCTACTCATACCTGTAACTTAAGAAGCCAAGCTAGAGCTGCTCATTCCCTACAACCCCCTTCTCTCAAACTGCACTGTACTAGCCATTGCTCCTCTGTACTGGACCCAAAGCTATGGCAGCTACTTCATCCTGATTTAACTGATCACACAAAGTACTCTTTGTTCGGACCGCAGTTCAAACAGTATTTAGTGAAACAGTTTGAACATAGCTGTCCATCTAAAGGATATGTCACATAAACCAATATCTCCAGCTGTACAGTATCTTTACCTGTCATATACCATTTGACACAATACCCCACTTGGGCATTGTTGATAAACTCAAGAGGTTAGGTACAAACCCATATGTCACCCAGTGGATAGCCAACAGGCTCACAGACAGGACCTATGAAGTTAGAAATGGGGAGTCCACTTCTACAAAAAGGCCATTCACAAGTGGAGTCCCTCAGGGATCGGTCCTTGAACTGCTCCTTTTTGGGATTTACTTCTCTGAAGTCAAGGCCAAAGTCAATGGGCTCTGGCTGACTAAATCTGCAGATGACTGCAAATTGGGAGCTGTCATTGAATCCCACACTGACACAGATGTTTTCCAGGAAGGGCTGACACAAACAAACAACTTGTGTCAGAGCCATGGATTAAAACTAAATACCAAGAAATGCATAATAATATCCTTTGGGAAGTCATCCACCCCTGGTAACTATCATATTGGCAATGCATTCCTTAGAGTTGACCCAGTAGTCTGGGACATAGGGACACATATAGACAGTAATCTCGCCTTTGACCATTACATGGCTACAGTAGTGAAGAAATCATTCTATGTTGCATAAATTATAAACAAATGTAGGGCATCTAGGTCCAAAGAAGGCATTGTTCCACTATATTTGGCATTCATCAGTCCTATCATTGAGTACAATGCCTCATTTGGTATGTACCTAACCAGGCTTATCCAGCAATTGGAACATTCACAGATGTTCCTCACTAAAAGAATATAAGATGTAAGTAAAGTGTCCTATGAAGACCACTTCAAGGCCCTATCTGTGTATTCTGTCCCCTACAGGCTTTTGAGGGGAGAACTATGCTTGGCATACAGGGCATTGTTAGACCCACTGTGATGGATATCCTGCATATCCACAAAACAAACAGCACCAGAATTGCCCATTCTAAAGACTTAAACCTTGCCTGTGATATAAATAGGACCTGCTGGACAGACAGGTATGTATCCCAGAGACTTCCTTGTCTTTGGGACAGGCTCACCATCCATGTAAAGCAGAGTTCCTCCCTATCCCAATTGAATTGCAACTTGGACAATTGGATGGGAAACAGGAAATTCATCCCTGGTTTGGCACCTATGTCAGTAATGGACACAGGCAACCTGCAAATGGTTCATCTCCCAGGCCCTGCTTGTAAATGTTTCATTTCCAAAGCCTCTGCTTACACTTATCAAGGGTACCAGAACTTGTCAGAGATTTGAGATGCATGGCTATGCTTAAAAAGGCCCTTGTGGTCGTTAGCCTTGTAAACACCTATGAACCTGATCCACTTGATTAAGTCACTCGTCTTAAACTGTGATTTACCTTACCACACCATTACTGCTGTGAACCCACTACACATAATCTAATCCCCTCTTTTATCTTACTGGTCTCTATTAGCTTTCCTTACCTAGCAACTGCCACCCATATCTCCTCCACTTTTACTTCTCCTACTTTAACTCTATGCTTCTAGTTCTATTCTAGTTATGTAACTGTACATATATTTGGTTTGTTAGATCTGCTATGTATATATTGTTTGTTAGATTTTCTATGCTGACGCATAAATGTAAACCACTGTTATTTGTATACTGTATATTGTTTTGTTATATTATGACTTAACCAGGACTGAGTCTGTAATTGGTCATTGTTTGATCATTGTTCTACTCTGACAAATTTATCTAACTAACTAACTAACTAACTAACTAACTAACTAACTAACTAACTAACTAACTAACTAACTAACTAACTAACTATCATAATTCAATAAAATTTCAAAGCTATCTAGCATCCATCAACACAGAGGGCATGCCAATGTGTCCTTTGGGAAAGGCTTGCTGCAGTGCATCATTACATGTCAGCCTACAATGTGTGTTGAAACTGAATTTGGTATACTTTTTCACACAACGACTCACTAGATTTCTAATGATTTCTAATGGTTTTGGTCTAGTAGTACTAGTAAAAGTAGTAGTAATAATAATAGTAGTGGTGGTAGTACTAAACCTCACCAGCATTATTAACATTTCCTTTTTTTATTTTGTTATTTTTACTGTAGATTTCATGTTAGATACTATAGAGACATGCTTGGCATGGTTTTTGCTATACATGAGATAAACCAAAATAAGAAACTCTTACCCAACATCACACTGGGATTTAGGATCCATGATTCCTGTTATGCAGAAAGCAGAGCAACCTGGGGTACTCTGTCCCTTTTATCAGGGACACAAATACCAGTCCCTGGTTATGTCTGCAAATCACATCCGCTTCTAGCAGGTATCATTGGAGAACTGATGTCAACATTGTCAATTTCTGTGGCTAGGATTCTGGGCATCTATAATTTCCCACAGGTAAGAATAAAAAACATCCTTTGAGATATTCGGTGAGCTAGTTTTGTTAAAAATTTGTATTGATATTGTATGAAAATGAACTTTAAAAAGGCATACATCTTAATCTATTTTACTGAATAACAGCTTATGAAATTATCCATAAAATAAATCTCATGAATGTAATTCCATTTGTAATATATTTCATTGATACAATATTATGGAAAAATATCAGACACTATTTTTAGCAATCAAGAGTATCATATGTGGGGGCGTGGCTAAGATGGTGACTTGGTAGCAGTTTAGTCTCTTAGCTCTCATACCTTAAAACTATTTCTGACAGGAGTTTTATGATTTAAAGAATATCTCAAGGATTATTGTGTTATAAACGTTACTTAAGAACTTCAGGACACCTATTGAAGTATTTTTTATCATCTGACATCCAAAAAGTCCTGTCAAATTCAACTGTACAAGAACAATTCTCTCAGCTGTTTGGAATGAGTCATACAAAAAGCTCTTCACAGGATTCTTCTCATATAAGAACTCTCTTCTCTATTATCATACATCCTGGACCTGTCACTAAAAACTGACAAAATGGACAACAAATTGAATTATTTTAAGGACAAATGTTCTCAACAACTGAAACATTTTCAAGAAATTATCATGCAGGAAAAGGGTCAGATATCAGCTATGGAACAATATATTAATGATATGGAGACTAGACTTTCTGAAGAAGAACACCAAACAGAATTCTTATTAAAACTAAATATTTAGTGACTAGACAAGTTAGACGACCTGGCGAACAGATCTAGGAGATCAACATTTGAATATATGGGCTTCCTGAGAAAACTGAAGGAGACAACATAATTAATTTTTTTACATCATGGATCCCTTCCACATTGAATCCATCCAAATCACTTTCTTTTGGCATCGACCATGCACACATATCCTTAGTTACTTCAGAAAACTCTGCTAAAACAAAAACTAAGCCAAGAGCTATTATTGTGAGACTTTTCTCTAGCCAGGATAAAGAACTCATCTTGAAAACTGTGTGGACTAATTCACCTGTCAAATTCCAAGATACAGTAGTTAGATTTGGCAATGATTACTCCTCAGCTGTGGTCTCAAACAGAAAATAATTTTTCCCCTGATCTTCTTCTTTCGGCTTTTCCCAGTTAGGGGTTGCCACAGTGGATCATCTGTCTGCTCATGATTGGAAGTGGAGTTTTACAGTGTCGAGCTGCCAGCCTGGTGCCCAACCTTCCATAGAAGGCACACACATGCACACACCTAGGGCCAATTTAGAGTGTCCAATCCACCTACTGCATGTCTTTGGGATGTGGGAGGAAACTGGAGCACCCAGAGGAAACCCACGTGACCACAGGGAGGACATGCAGTCCCTGCACAGAATGCACCCCAGCTGAGAATTGAACCGGAGAACCTCTTGCTGTGAGGCGGCAACGCTAACCACTGCACCACCACGGCTGCCCATAAAAGCATTAAAAAAGAAACAACTGAAAACCCATTTATAATTCCCAGCAAGGCTGAAAATCTTTGACTCAGTAGATTTGACAGCAAAATACTAATTCAACAATAATATATTTACTCAAGTGGAAAAATTGGGCTGGACTAATAGTACTACTAAAATAATTGCAAAAAAAATGGTTGGAAAGCTGTAGAACAAAAGAAAAAAACTGAAGGACAAATAAAAATTCAATAATTATATGTTTTTATTCCTATCAAGACACTGTACTAATGTTAAACTTTCCTCCCTAGAAATCATCATTTAATACAGGTATCCTTTCAACTTTTCCTTTTTCACTTATTAAATAGAAGAAGTATCTATCAGAAACAAGTATATTTAAAATCTTAAATTTTTTTTCTACTTTATACTCAATCATTTAAAAAAATCAGTACTTACATTCCCTTTACTACCTCCTGGATTTATTTACTTGACTTTATTAAGTACCAGTAGCAAATATTTAGTACCTCTGTTTATTGCTTAATGAGCTATTTCTATCTGGCTCTTAATTTATTGAAACAAAATACTGCTGGTCAATGAATTCACTGATAGTTAAATTTGCTACTGTTATATATGTGCAAATGATGCACAGGATCAATTGTTAGGTTTTATATTTTGCCCAAGATGAACACTTCAGTTCCAGCATTGATTGTTTTAGTTTGCTGATGCGATCAGTGGACCTTTGGGTTTTATACATTAATCAAACTGAATGCTTTTTTTTATTTTTAAGATAACCGTGGCTCTGGTCTTTTTTCTTAGAACATTGTGCTTTCTGCTCTGTTTGGACTACAGTAATTTATTTTTATTGTTTCCCACATCATTTATACTGTGCATGCTCTCTGGGGCTCATTGAATGTTACTTTACTACTGGTTTATATGTATAAATGATCCACAGAGTTGACAGTCAGGTTTTGTATTTGCCTAGGGTAGCCACCTCATTATCAGCATTAATCGTTTTTGTTAACTGATGTGATCAGTTAACCTTTGGCCTTCATACAGTAACCAAATTAAATGTTTATGTTTAACATGTATAGCCCTGATCTGTTTTCTTAGAGTGTTATGCTGTCCGCTCTATTTCAACAGCAGTAAACATTTTTTTTTAACGTTCCTCACATTTTTTTGACTCTGCTAGCTCTCTGGGACTCTCTTGCTTGAGCCTTATCTTGTTTTAGTTGTTTATAGCTTCGTTTTCCTTCCTGCTGAGCTCACAAGACTTTTTATTTTTATTCTCTTGCAGTCCCATCACACTGATTCTACACAGAAACAACTCTGCAAGTGCCTTTTAATGTTTTAGTTGCTTTTTGAGTGATGTCAACCATTAGGTTAAAGGGTGATTAAAAAATGATTAGCTCTACGTCAGCTTAGTAAATTAATTTACACATAACAGAGCTTATTTCATCCAATTAATGTACTGTCTTGTTCTGTATTTTTTTTTAATTATTTTAAACTGAGATAGTTTACTCATAGCTATAATCTTGCATCATTTGATTGACTGCTAAGCCAGGTTCATAACACATTGAATAAGTTGCAATGTGTCTGGCTTACAGGCAATGGACAGCTGTTCGGGGCATTTACATAATTACAATAGTCCTCTGACTCAGACAGCTTGTGATGTCCATTACTTTATTACTTTATTCATTATTTTGCTATGGCTGCTGTTACAGGAAATGAGCTGTGGCAGGTCTCCATCCTCAAGTTATGCAAGATATACTGGTTCCTGCAATGAATCTGCTACATGACATATTAATGAGCATGTCCCTTTGGCTTGGTTCTCTTGTGCAATGTATTAAAAATGGTTTCAAATTAAATGCAATCTGGTAAAAGATGCAGTCCCCAACTCATATGTTTTAAATGGTATTCTTCTTTAGATAGATACAATCATAAGAGACCTGGGTACTTATGTAGTCAACTCCCTCTCATTCAACCATTATGTTTTCATAATTGTCAGGAAGTACTTTAATCTGCACCTACTATTTTCAAGGAAATATCTTCAAGATTCATGGAATATATCCTCCCACTGTACTCTTCTGTTATCAGAACCATCAGTGAATATAGTGCAACCTCTGGTAATTACAAATCAATATATATTGCCAAATGTGAATGGCTGAATGAAAATCGCTTCTTTGCTATTTTTTGCACAACATACCACAGTACAAACTCTTGTACTGTAATTCTTTATTAAAAGAAGCATTGCAGACATGACAAACCATATCCCGTTTGAACGGGATGTATAAAAATAAATGTTTTATGGACTTATAAAGGCACATTGTTTGGTACATCAGACAATTTTATTTTCTTGTTTATAATCTTGCCAGAAATGACTAGAGACCAAAATAAGGCAGAAACAACTAAGACAAAATCTTATACATTACAATTGAAAGGATCCATTTTGTTAATATGTTACCTAACAAAACAATGCTACTTTTTGTAAAGGAGTGACATCTTCATTTAAGAACTTAGAAGCTTGCACCAAAGTAATGTACTGATGGCTTCTTACAAATTAAATTTAAGAAAGAGGGAGGAGGAAAAGAGTGAGGAGGCTAGGAGGGATGGCAAAGACAGAAGAGGGAAAGCAAGAAGAAAAGAAAAAGAAAAAAAAAGAAAGAAAAGAATGAACTCTTATACAACAGAGGTACCAAAATAAACAAAAGGGAGATAAAGGATAGAGAAAGGGGAAGGAAAGAGAAGGGAAGAAAAAGAGGGAGTAAGAAAGGGGAGGAAAAAGAGGGAGAGAGAAGGAGGGAAAAAGAGAAAAATAAGAAAAAGTGACATCAATCTACCTTTTCTTATTTCTCTTTCTTTTTTCTCATGTCATTAAGTGATGCATAAGGAAAATACTGCTTACTTTTACTAATGATAGGCAGGCTTCCCTGTATCATTACACCTTCCTTATGAGCTTAACCCTACCAGCTAAATGAAATTTTAAATAAAACATTTACAGTACACACATACATTCAGTCAATTTGGAACTGTATTTTTGTTTATATTGCTATCACAGCATGTTTTAAAGTAAAACATGATGTGATGCAATTTGCCTGATTTTCAGTATCACCTACACACTAGTGATGGACAAAATTTAATGCTGATAAATTCGAGTTATGTGGAATGAGTAAATGTCTTTCAATTGAATTAATAATAGTATCACTCCTAACATTGAAATTAGAGGTCTCTTAACCAGCATCGGCTTCTGTTAAATGTGTATCAACAATAATATATCTGTATTAACAAAATGTAAGTTCATAAAACTTGTGTCACAGTACTATATGTTAATGTTCAGGTCCTATTACAAAAAAAAATTTGCAATGTTTTGATATACTTCCATTATTATGCATTTTCATGGCATTTGTTTATTCTTATGATTTTTGCAAGTATTCTCATAAGCACATACCCACTTGAATGGGTAAATAAATTAGAAATGCCTTGCAATTTTTAATATATGCTGATTATTTGAATTTACAGTAACATAGTCAAACATTTACATACATTTCTAGGTAGAGAGCATTGATTTACACATATTAAATATAGATTTGGGTTTGACTGGGTAGTTTTACTATTCAGGTAAGAGTTTTTTACCTCATAGATTTGAATACTGGTTTTATTGATATAATTTATAAGTTTCTAAGTGTCTCTTTTATTGTTTTTTTGGTGTCTATTAAAAATGTACATAATTTTTACGTGTCCATTTGATACTTTTTCCAATCATCTATTTAGCATCTTATATTATATGTATACACTGTTATATAACTTCAAATTTATATTAAGAGTATGAAGTGTTTGTCTATCAATGTTAATGGTTTGAATGATAATATTAAAAGGAGAATCCTATTCAAATACATCAATTTACATAAACCTCATCTGGTATTTCTTCAAGAAACACATTTTGGAACAAGACATAAACAAGTTAAATCTTAATAATTACACAGTTTTGGTAAGCTCTCAATTTAAACAGAAAAAGGCGGTAGCTATTTTATTCAGAGATACAATGCTTACTCCTAAAATAATCAATATATATCACGATTATTCTGGTATGCCTTGTTTAGTATCCCTTGAAATAAACATTAAACTTTATACCTTAGTCAACCTATATTGGATTCCAGGAGTTGGAGTTAAGACAGTTAATCATCATTTTGAAGATATAATTCATTTAATATTGGCGGGAGATTTTAATACTATTATGAATGATAAAGATACTGATTCAAAATGTAAGTGAAGGAAATCTCCCACCTCAGAAGCACTTTTGAAATTCATAGACACAACTTTTATTAAAGATATCAATGAATTTGCTGACTCAAATTCATTATTTTTTACCTTTTATTCACATAGGCATAATTCTCACTGTAGAATTGACAGGGTATATATATCAAATGATTTAACAACAAAATTAGAAGGGGTTAAGGTCATAACCTGTCCTTTATCAGATCACAATGCATTAGTTTTTGAGGTAGATATTGCTCCAATTCATTCCATCCCTGTCACTAGAATACTGTCATATATAACAAACTTAACAGAGTTTAAAGAATTTTACGTAAAGGAAATAAAGACCTTTCTTGAAATGAACACTACAGATGATATAGCAGAAATATATATTTGGGACTGTCTGAAAGCTTATATTTATGGTAAAGCTTTATCTTGATATATTAGCAAAAAGAAAACATGGAGCAAAAACATGTTAGACCTACAAAATAAAGTAGATAAGCTTAAATTAGAAATACAAAAAGGCAACACTGACCTAATACCAGATCTTGTCAAATCAATGATAAATATTCTGAAATACTTCACCTCAAAATTATGATTAACCTTGAGAAAATTAAATTAAATTCTTATTCTATGAATCCTACCAAAGACATTTAGCAAACAGAACAAAAATTATTACATCTAAACAAATAGAAGAACTTTATATCCCCCACACAAAGAAGAAAGTTACTGACCTAAACAACATTTTAGAAGCATTCAGCCTTCATTACAATAGACTATTAATTATTCTATTTCTCCAGCTTTATCTGCCAATGAAATTAAAGTATTTTGTAATAAAAATATCCTCACAAGGTTAACACAGGAACAAAGAGATGTTGTTAATAAGCCCATCAATATGACTGAACTAAATTTACAGATTAGTAAACTTAAAACAAATAAAGCCCCTGGTCTAGACAATCCTCGGGATTCATAAAGCTTGCGCCAGGTGCAGGCATAGCGTAGGCAGTCTAATGCCAAATATGGCCGCCGAGCGATTTAGGTGCAATCCGATTCCACGTGCACTACCAGTGTAAGCCAAATCTACGCAGCTCTCGGTGCATGTATGCTAATCACCCTATGCGCAGTAGTGCAGCATGCAAATGAAGGTACACAGCGATTCATGAAGTGGTGCAAGCGTAGCGTAAGCATACAGAAATGTAAACCAAAAAAGCAGTCTACATTTTTTCAAACAGAACATTGGAGCCATGAAAGCGGACCAAACTTACATATTACAAAGTTAACATATGCCAATGGCTAAATATACAGCCAATGGCATAAAAAACATGCACAACACATAAAAAATAACATTTAATGTCATAGCCATACTAACGCAAAGCACAACTGCAGGGCATGTGCGTGCAAACGGGAACACAAGGAAAATATACATACATATATATATATATATATATATATATATATATATATATATATATATATATATATATATATATATATATATTGTCAAAGGAAAAAATTTCAAAGACCAATTCACATAAGGTTCAGGTATGGCACCCTTTATTACTTGCAGCAAGGAGACAAAACATGCAGATACAGGATTTTGCCCAAATTACTAGTAGGCAGTATGCTTCTTTTATACAGTTCTATGAAATGCTACTTTTCTGTGGTTGACGTAGTTAGACACAGCTTTCTGTATTATTCTATAGAAAATGTTACTTAGATTTCCTGCTGACATGTCCAGATTTAAAACTCACTATGTGTTACATAGAAAATGTTACTTGGATTTCCTGCTGACATGACTGGATTTATGAAAAACATTTGAGAAAAACAACCTGGCCTTGGGGCTTTATTTTTAGCCCACTACAAACTTTCTATTCTTCAGTTGTGCAGTTCTAATATATATGTGTTACATTTCAAGGTACATTTCTAGCTTAGGTACAAGTAATGCTGACTACGGTTTATATTTTCAAGCAGTCTTTGTTTTCATTATCAATAGCTTCAGCAGTTATGTACTTTTCTCATAGCATAAGCAGAAAATCGATAACTCTTTGTTTAAATCTCATGACATTAGTAGAAATGAAACATCTTTTATTATTTTCATGACATTAGCAGAAATCAAATGCTTTCCTGTTAATTTCCAAAGCATAAGCAGATCATAGCTGCGCATATGACATAACAGGATTGGAATGTAGCTTCTGCAGATTTATGCAGTGTGAACAGAATAAATGTATTAACCCTTTTTAAACCTTGATGCACTAAGCATGCATATTACTAATACATATTTTTCTAACATTTCCCCCCTTTTAATACTTTTATTCCACTTTCAAAATAAGAATAAACATTTTTTTTCTTCCCCTAACCTCTTTCTACTCAGGATTTGCAGTTAAGAGAGTCATTCAGTTTAAACTTATTAAAGCATTTTCAATTTTTCAACAATTCTTCAAGTTCAGCACCTTGGTATAAGGTTTCTGAAACTGACATGTCTATAAAGTCTTTAATCAGTCTTTTCATGCAGGGGATGCAGCAGCAACACATACCACAAGTAGGATCATTCCTACACAGATGGCAATCAGGATGTTCATCAGGATACTGCCCCACTCCCCAAACAATATCCGGAAAAAGTCTGTCAATGGATTTGGTCCTGGTTTGGTCATAGCCGACACTTGCTGAATTACCTCAAGGTGATTGTCTATCTCGTGTTTGTGGTCAGAAATATATGAACAGCACTCCTCCTGGATTAAAGTGCAAGTACCTCCTCTCGCTGCTAGGGTGAAGTCGAGAGCCATGCGGTTTTGAAGCACTGCAGTTCTCGTGGCAGTTAGTTCATCAGTCACCAATTCTAGCGCAGAAAAGGTTGCATTGCTCTTTATTTTGAGATGTTTAGACAGTTTTCTCAGTTCCCAGATTGATTTTGTTGCTCCATATGCTGGCAGTATACCTGCCCACAAGATGATGGTATCACCCAAGTCCATATGCGACAGTCCATTTTTCCGTATGCCCACAGCGTGATGTTTTTTTCAGCCCGCATTGATCTGCCCCACTGGATTGACAGGCTTCTTGAGTTCTCGTCGAACATTTTGAATTTTCCCCTGAGGCAAAACTGCTGTGTGTTGTATGGCCGGAACCAGGTACCCCAAATAACAACTGCCAGACCAATTCTCAGGTAACCACTTGTATGCTTTCCTACCACATACAAAATAACAGTCCTCTACTTTGGTAGTAACTTTACTATGTCCTGGTTCTGGATGAAACATTTTTTTGTCAACTATTCATAGAGTCATAGATTAGTACTAAGCTAACTGCCCTTGCAGGCCATTGTAAGCCTAGCCAATTATCCCTTGTTAGACTCAAACCCTGCACCTTGTGTTTGTAAGGCAAACACCTTAACTATTAGGCCACCCTCCCAACTATAATCAGTTGTTTATAGAGGTCAGCATTATGTCTTACTTCATCAGTTGTCCTATGCATCAGTTCAAAAAATGAATCATAGGTTGTGTTGCAATAGGAACCTGTGTTATCAGTTTTATTGTAGCATCTATAGGGAACAGTCACATTGCAATTGCTCCAACCCACCTGAACTGTATCATTTTTGTAAAAACACACAGTCCCCTTCTGTCGAACAGACAAGTGCAATGCTACTTTATCCTGTGATGTAACATCTGATGTATCATAGACTAAATTTTCCCAGGTCTTGTTGGCTCCTAGGGGGACTGAAGTTAACAATAACCCCCCCGTATGCTGTTGGCAAAGCTATGCAAATCCAACAATTCGAAACATTGAAGGTCTCAGCATACACATATTTGATTGCCTGGTAAGTGTTGAAATTTGGGTGCCACTCTACGTGCAACTCTCCACGTTTATTCAGTTCAGTTTGTGTGGCTGGGAAAAGGAATGGCCACAAAAAAAAGATTATTGTCACTAGTACAGTTAACAGGATGATTATGCAATACTTCTGAGGAAATGGTTGTTCTGCATTCCTGTTTTCTCCGACTCTTCCGAGTAGTTGTATTTGGATTTTTCTGGATTCTATAATTTTTGCTTTTGACATGTGATCTTACTCTCTGCCCTAATAGGACCTTCAGCACTGATGGTTTCTTCACTGGGGTTGAGACGGATCAGTCCTATTGATCTGACCCCCCCTTTGTAGCCAGACTTTGTGCTGAGGGCCCTGATGGAGAGGTAAGATTTTTGTCCAGTTCAAAGTTCTTAACTAGTTTGCAGTGCATCAGGTGGATCCACAAGGCTTGTGCTGTGATTTTGACTGCAGTAGGTGTCGAAAGAAGCACCTGGTATGGACCTTCCCACCTTGGTGATGTCCAATTTTTCTTTTTCATGGCCTTTATCCACACCCAGTCCCCTGGGATCACTGCCACTTTCGATGTTTTGGTTTGTTCTTTATCTGAAACAGAATTTGACTGCAACAGATGTTTAGAATTCAACAAATTTCTCATATATTCAGCTAGTGTATAGTCAGCTTCCTGGTCTGTGGGCATGAGAAGTTTCCACTGAGGTGTATAATAAGCCCTTCCAAACAGTTTTTCAAAAGGAGTTAATCCTTTTGCAGTCGGAATAGTTCTCATGCTCAACAGTGCCAGGGGCAGAAAATACACCCAGTTCTTTCCTGTATCGGCTATTAATTTCCTTAATGTATTCTTTAATATTCCATTATGCCTCTCAACTAGTCCTGCAGATTGCGGATGGTATGCACAATGATTTTTTAAAGAAATACCAAAATGCTTACTTAATTGCTGTATGGTTTGGTTTACAAAGTGTGTACCGTCGTCACTGTAGATCCTTTCCGGAATGCCAAATCTTGGGATGATTTCTTTGACAAGAACTTTTGCTACTGTGGCTGCATCTGGATTTTTGTTGGAAAGGCTTCCACCCATCCAGAAAACATATCTACAATGACAAGGCAATACTTCTTATTTTCACATTTGTTCAATTCTATGAAATCCCTACAGATAGTGTGAAACAGATATGGTGATGTAGGGAAACTCCCTTGCTTGGGCTTTAACGCCCCTTGTGCATGATGTTTGTTACAAATTTGGCACATCAAACAAAATTTTTTAGAGTAGTTTGTAAATCCGTACATTGTGAACACCTGGTTCACCAGCCGTACCATCCCCCCTGTTGAGACATGGCATTGCCCATGGCTCAACAAAGCTGCATATCTAAACAAATTAGATGGTAGTATCGGTTTTCCTTCTTTAGAGATGTACAGCTCCTTTTCGAGAATTGCTCCTCGTTTTACCCATCTTTGTTTTTCAGCTTGCGTAGTAAGTGTCTGCATTGTCTTTAACATTTCTAAGTCTAAAATCTCAGAGGGTTGTAGTTCCTCATTTAAAATAAATACTTCTGAAGCTGCTTGTTTTGCAGCTGTATCAGCTCTCGCATTACCTTTTGAAATCCTATCTTGTTGCTTGGTGTGAGCTGTGCATTTACAAATAGCTACTTTCTGAGGTAACTGAATAGATTCTAAAAGATCTAAAATAAACTGTGCATGATTGATAGGTTTGCCAGTAGATGTTATAATTCCTCGGTTTTTCCACTGTTGTGCAAAAACATGTACAGTAGAAAAAGCGTACTGGCTGTCAGTAAAAATGTTACACATTTACCCTTTGCTAAGGTACATGCCTGTGTCAAGGCAATCAATTCTGCTGCCTGTGCAGATAAGTTGTGTGGTAAAAGATTTCCTTCTGTAATCTCAGTGTCAGAAACTACTGCATATCCTACTAGGTTCTGTCCTGCAGGACCCCTTTTGCATGAACCATCCATGTAGTATGTCACCTCGACATCATCCAAGGGGGCATCCGTGAGATCTTTTCTAGGTAGTGTCTTTTGCTCAATCACCTGCAGGCAGCGGTGTGGTGTGCCGTCTGCAGGGGTTGGGAGCAAGGTAGAAGGGTTCAAAGTCGTGCATCGTTCAATTGTCATGTGAGGTTGACTCAACAATATAGTTATACAGGAAAGATGCCTAGCAGGGGAAATATATGCTACCTTCTCTTGCAGTAAAATAATCGCGACTGCATGAGGCACTCCCAATGTGAGAGGGTGGAACAAAACTACTGAGGCCGAAGCCTGTACTGCCATTGCAGCTGCAACTACTGCTTGTACGCAGTGGGGCAAAGACCACGCCACTGGTTCCAGTTGTGATGAATAGTAAGCAATGGGGCGTTGCTTATCCCCATGCTGTTCTGTTACCACTGATGTCATATAACCTTGCTTACAATCTACAGTTTGGAAAAAACGTTTATGGTAGTTTGGTAATCCCAGAACTAATGAGGACGCTATTAACTGTTTCAGTTTGCAGAAAGCAGATTCTGCCTCTGGTGTCCATTGTAACAAATCCTGTGCTGCCATAGGCTTTTTATATATCAGGTCAGTCAGAGGTGCAGATTCCAAGGCATAGTTTGGAATCCAACTCCGGCAAAAATTAGTTGTACCCAGGAAGGACATCATTTCCTTCTTGGTAGTGGGTTTTGGTGCTTGCAAAATTGCTACTTTTCTTGTCCTTGTCTAATGTTCTACCTTCCTTGGATATCACATATCCTAGGTATTTGACTTGTTTTTTCCAAAGCTGCAGTTTATTTTTGTTTACCTTATGTCCTTCAGCGGCTAAAAATCATAATAGCGCTATGGTATCTTCTTTGCAATCTTTCTGGGTGGGGGCCACCAGCAAGATGTCATCAACATAAAGTAAAATCTGACTGCCTCTTGGTGGGGTAAATCCCACCAAGTTGCTTGCCATTTCTTGTGAGAATATTGTTGGACTTTCACAATATCCCTGTGGTAGTCGTGTATATGTATACCTTTTCCCCTGAAATGTGAATGCAAACCAATACTGGCTGTCAGGGTGTATCGGTATTGAAAAGAATGCATTGCTGATATCTACCACAGAAAAATATTTCTGTTGAGGTTTTAAATCAATCAACAGTGTGTGTGGGTCTGGCACTGTAGGTGCCCTTGGTATTACTGCATCATTTACAGCTTGTAAATCTTGGACCATACGCCATTCTCCATTTGCTTTTTTAACAGGAAATAAGGGTGTGTTACATGGTGAATCGGGAGATTCCACCAGCACCCCTTCCTTAAGTAAAGCTGCTATGATAGGTTTGATTCCTGCCTCTGCATCTTTTCTTAAGGGATACTGTCTTTTCTGTGGTCTAAATGCTGACTTTGGCGTGATAGTAACTGGTCCCACTGTACGAATAAGTCCTACATCTGACTTTCCTGTTGACCAGAGAGTTTCTGGTATATTCTGTAAGACATTCTCTTCCTCCTTTCATAGGAGTGATAATCAGCTGTCCTTGCTAGACTGCAAGTGTACGGCTGGGTGGGTCTGAGTTATCCAGTTCAGCTTCTGTATTTGTATTCCCTGCTCTGACAGTTCTAATTTTGTCTGTTTCTCCCATCTCGTGACGTTTTCTCCTAGGTCTGCCCATTCTATGTTTTTGTCCTTGGTTAAGCTAACATGTGGTAATCGATTAGATTTATAGAGTGCAAAGAACTCCTGGGGCAATGAACAGCTGGCTACACTGTTCCCTTCTGTGTCCCAGTACAGGTTATGTAATATCAATCTGTTTGCATGATTTTTAAACAATTCTTGCTCATATTCCTTATCAGGTCCTGGTGTGTTACAATAATACAGGGTACAGTGCAACAGGTGTTGTTTATCAACGTCAAGGGAGGGGAACTTGCTGATGGCTGCATTCATTAATTTTCGGT
The DNA here is from genome assembly GCF_019279795.1 of Protopterus annectens. Taxonomy (NCBI): domain Eukaryota; kingdom Metazoa; phylum Chordata; order Ceratodontiformes; family Protopteridae; genus Protopterus; species Protopterus annectens. The sequence goes on along the minus strand of NC_056729.1, from coordinate 611,080,378 downwards.
CACAGTCCCTGGACCAGTCGTAACCAAGTCCTGGCTGTACCAATAAAACATTTCACCCTCCGATTGCACTGCAAAGGTATCAGTTTGTCACTGTGCTTCCATACCCTGCATGGTTGGGACTACTGCTATACCAAATAGTTGCATAAGGTCTCTGCCCAAGAGGTTTACTGGGCATTTTGCAGAAACAACAATTTTGCTTTTCTGAGTCAATCCTGAAACAGGATCAGTTATTGAAATGTTACGGGAGAGGGGCTCCCGATACAGCTGTCCATTAGCTACTTTTACCAGTATGTAATCAGGTGACTCTGTGTTTTCTGGAAGTTTGGAGGGATGTATCAGGGTTCGTGATGCCCCTGAGTCACACAAGAATTTGACTTCCCTCCCTTCTACCAAGAATGTAACTTCTGGTTTTGTGTCTGCTAAATAGAGCTCCAGGCTCAATAAAGCTAGGTCTAATATTTCATTTTCTTCATTGTCAGTAACTTCCTGCACTTCCTCTATTTCTTCTGTCACATCCTCTACTCCCTCTATCACATTCTCATTTGTCCTTTCTCCGCTATCCCCTTCTAGTGATTCCTGACTACCATATAGTCAGTCCTCACCCTCCTTGTCTTCCGTGGTTGCCTTCTTGTTTTTCCTGCAATCCCTTGCCAAGTGTGCCTTTTTACCGCACTTGAAACATTCACCCCTTTTCTTTCGCCCTTCAAAGTCTTCTGATCGCTGATCAGATTGTTTGTTTCCCTGTGCATTTTTCTTGCCCTTTTTCCCGGACTGTACTACATAAACTTCTGCTCCATCTTCTACAGAAAATACTTGAGCTTTCTTTTTCTTTTTGCTATTAAAATGCCTTTCGGCATGCCTAGCATATTCAAGTAATGACTGTAATCTGCTTGTACGATGATCTACCATGTGTTTTATAATAAAACTGCTTATGGGTGCAATACTGCCTTTTAAAAATGCATTTTTTTAACTGCTGTTCATATGGGGAATCTTGTGTTTGATCTTCAAGAACCTGAATTCCACAGTGGTTATTAAAACATTCTAATAATCTGGCATAATATCGGTCAATAGTTTCACCTTCTTGTTGGATGCATTGGTTAATGCAAGTCCAGTCTGCCCTAGGCTTCCATTTTTCAGAGATGCGGTCTGTAAGACCTTTTACTCTGTTGTCTAGCTCTGCGCTGCTATGTGGGAGGGGTCTGTGTGCAGCGTCACGGGGATTCCAGTTGCCACTAATCATGTGCCAATCTGGCCCCACAATTTGTCTAACTACTTTTTCTACCTCTTCTCCATTTAAGTTATAACTCAGCCTCATTCCTTGTAAATCTTCTGAGAACTTTCTAAAATTAACTTTTGGATGGGGAATTCCCTCAGTGGCTTTCTGGATATCTTCCGGAGACCAAGGTCTATACACTAAAATAGTTGGGTCCTGACCGTTTTGCCCTGCCTGAGGATTGGGTACTTCTATAAGTGGACATATTTCTTCTTCACTCATAGATCGTGAATTCTTAACCATTTGATATAACTCAATGCCTTCATTTGAGTTACCTGCCCGTATTCGAGACCTGGTCCCGATGGGATCTCTAATAAATGGTTTTACTTTTGCAATGTCTCTATTTTCAGTGACAACAGGATATCATGGGGGTGGACTAACCTGTTCACTTGCTTCATATTCTGGTAAGGGAGGCGGAGGGGCCGATGCTATTACTAAGTTATTGTCCTCCTTATCTAAAAACATTGTTTTTGAATGGTTGTTCTTTTGTTCCCTACGGTTTACTTCCTCAATCCACCTGTGTGCCTGAGGAATTCCTAATTGGCATTGCTTTTTTACCCAACCTTTGGAATCAGTTTTGAGCTGTTTGACAAGTTTGATAAGCGAGGATTTTACTAATTTTCCGTCAAATTGGTACTTATTAACCCATTTTGAATAGTATTTAATATTGTCAGCGTGCTGCGACTGCATGTATTTTGCGTCTTCGATTAACGGTGGATTTTGGGGTCTTTTTGTGCAATTCTTACCCATTTTGTTCTACCCTTTTTTGATCATTACGTAACTTCTCTTATTTTTAATGTGGTACCACGGATTTTGTTATAGTCTCTTCAGAATGACTGCCTACCTATTCTGTTTCTCCTGATCTATGACAAGACAGTAATCCTTTCTGTCCCTGACTGGTAAAATACAGTCTTGACAAAAACAATACAAATCTAGTCCCTGATCTAAAACAGAAAACAGAAAAAAGTAGATTCACCTTACCTGAGCCTATGTGATTGATCACCTGGTTCATGGAGACCCGTCCTTCAGTCGCGGATCAGAAAGTGGCTGGCCTCTTTTGTACGACAATTCAGTCGGAGGGCTTTTCAAATAAGAAGAACTGATTTGGTTTCTTCCCCGTACGGTTTCAACCACCTGGCCCGTCTGATCCGAGGTGAAGTGAGGGTTCCGGTCTGAAGGACCAATCTGTCAAAGGAAAAAACTTCAAAGACCAATTCACATAAGTTTCAGGTATGGCACCCTTTATTACTTGCAGCAAGGAGACAAAACATGCAGATACAGGATTTTGCCCAAATCACTAGTAGGCAGTATGCTTCTTTTGTACAGTTCTATGAAATGTTACTTTTCTATGGTTGACGTAGTTAGACACAGCTTTCTGTATTATTCTATAGAAAATGTTACTTAGATTTCCTGCTGACATGTCCAGATTTAAAACTCACTATGTGTTACATAGAAAATGTTACTTGGATTTCCTGCTGACATGACTGGATTTATGAAAAACATTTGAGAAAAACAACCTGGCCTTGGGGCTTTATTTTTAGCCCACTACAAACTTTCTATTCTTCAGTTGTGCAGTTCTAATATATATGTGTTACATTTCAAGGTACATTTCTAGCTTAGGTACAAGTAATGCTGACTACGGTTTATATTTTCAAGCAGCCTTTGTTTTCATTATCAATAGCTTCAGCAGTTATGTACTTTTCTCATAGCATAAGCAGAAAATCGATAACTCTTTGTTTAAATCTCATGACATTAGTAGAAATGAAACATCTTTTATTATTTTCATGACATTAGCAGAAATCAAATGCTTTCCTGTTAATTTCCAAAGCATAAGCAGATCATAGCTGCGCATATGACATAACAGGATTGGAATGTAGCTTCTGCAGATTTATGCAGTGTGAACAGAATAAATGTATTAACCCTTTTTAAACCTTGATGCACTAAGCATGCATATTACTAATAGATATTTTTCTAACATATATATATATATATATATATATATATATATATATATATATATATATATATATATCATAAAATTGGAATGTAACACAAATCATGATTTCGCCATAATAGTCAATGGTATGCGTGCTACACCACAACCAAGGCGCAAGGGTTGCTAAGGGTCTGTGACAGCGTACGGCGCGGTAACTATGAATTAGTAGTCAATGCCATGCAAATGAGGCACGTAATACTGAATCGCAAATGCTTTTCCGGCGTAAGGCTGTACCACACGGCGTAGCAGTATAACACCGAGGAGTGGCCTGGAGATATACATGACATCAGCAGAGGGGTGTGCCACCGTAGCTGTAAGCATATTGGAGCATTGCTAATCTGGGTTGCCCGTTGCTAAGCAAAGCCACAGGATAGGGGTGTGGATGTAGCCCTAGCTTTGCTTAGCTGAGAGCATACAAGGTGACCGAAAGCTCATATGTACGCAAATGACAACACGCTCGAAACCCGGTAAACAGCTGCGCGCAGCACACACCACAGCTGAAACAGGAAGGTTACGGGAAGACAATAAGAAAATGCCACAGTAGGGTAATTGGAGTATAACTGAGTAATTAACACCTATTAACTCACAGTGGGACATTGACGGTAGCTAACAAGGCTGCTAGCAGCAACCTGCAGAACAGGAAAGGGGAGGTGCTGGATTGCAAAGAAAAGAGAACTGTCACAGCAGAGCAAAGCAAAGATGCAGTAGATCGGCTGTAGAACACATTTCGCAACACAATCCTGGGTTGGGAAAGTACAAAACAAGAAAGCAGGCTGCTGGATGCATGCCTGACAATGGGAGGGGAATCAGTTTGAAAAGTGAAGGCAAGGGCAAGAGGTGATCCATGGCAGCCAAATGTAATTCAACACCAAAGGCACCACAATAGCAGTACCTGCGGTAAAACACATAAGTAAGATACCCTGCAGCTTGGATTGTACATACACACCCTTATGACATCATCAGCTTCCAAAGCACAATAGTATAAAGTGTGAAGGCACCTCATACACACTCGTGTATTCCCAAACACTGCACAATCAGTGTAAACAGACGGGGAACTTTTACAATGTACATGTTGGGAGCTGCCATAGCTGTGATTCATCAGCATGTGTTGGAGACTGAAGGTGGTGTGGAGGATGATGCTGACAACCACCTCAGGCACTGGAGGAGGAGAAGAGTGTTCAGACCAAGGGTAACCTACCAGGGGCTAGATGATCTGGAGATAGTAGAGCGTTACACGGTGGACGGGGACATCATACAGCAAATCATTGAACTGTGCTGGCCATGACTTAGAGCCAGAAACAACAGAGGGGAACCCATCCCAGTGGACATGAAGGTATGTGTAAGCTTGAGAATACTAGCCACAGGTACCTTTCAAAGGCCAATTGGAGATATCATGGGGATCTCACAGGCATCAGCATCCAGGGTACTCCACCAGTTCCTGGATGCCATGTTACCACATGCCAATGAGCATATATACTTCCCCCGAACTCAGGAGGAGTTGGCCAGCAATATGCGCCTCTGCCACCATGTGGCAGACTACCCGGAGGTACTGGGTGCAATAGACTGCACGCACATACATATCAAGTCACCACCCGGTGAGCATGGTAGGTGCTACATAAACCGCAAGGGATACCACTCCATCAACTGCCAGGTCATGTGCAATGCCCAGGGCATTATCATGGATGTGTGTGCTGGCAGCCCTGGAACCTACCACGACTCCCACATCTGGCATGCCTCACAGCTGTACCAGGTATTTGTCAGGGGGGACATCCCATATGGCCACCTTGTGGGGGATGCTGGCTATGCACTGGAGCTGTGGATGATGACTCCTATCAGAAATGCACACACACCCATGCAAGAACGCCATAATGAGGCACATGCACAAACCAGAATCATCATAGAGCGTGTTTGGGATGCTGAAATCACTTTTCCGTTGCTTGGACATATCTGGTGGAGCCTTGCAGTACTCTCCAGGCATGTGTACCCACATCTTCATAGTATGTGCCATGCTACATACTACATACTACATACATACATGGGCTAAGGGGAGAGCTAGCAAATTATCCTCTGATCAGCAAACCTTTAGACACTTAAGAAATAGTACCAAAAAATCCATACTTACAGACAAAATGAACTACTATAGTAAACTGCAGCAAATGAATCACAACAATCCCCAAAGGTTCTGGTCAACCTTAAATAGACTACTTCACCCAGGCCAGACTACTACACCCTCCCCCTCTGGGTCTGAAAAGAATACAACTCATGAAACTGCTAATGCCTTTAATTCCTTTTTTTCTGATACCATTAACTCACTAGCCTCTCACCTTACCATTGACAATTCTAGCATCCCTAACCATACAACTTCAAATCTGCCTACTTTCCAATTACAACCCATCTCTACCACCTTTATCCAAAAACTTATCCAAAAACTTAAACCTTGTACCCCCTCTGCTGATCAGCTACCATCAGAATACCTTCAAAAAGCAGCTAATGTAGTAGCCTATCCCATATCCATCCTTATAAACAGAACCATTAGTGAAGAAACCATCCCTGATATCTGGAAAATCTCATACATTATCCCCCTTCATAAAGGTGGCAACTCAAACGAGTACTCTAATTACAGGCCTATAGCACTCTTATCACCCTTAGCAAAAATTATGTAGAAATGTATTCACTATCAGTTAATGGGTCACTTAACTAAACATAACATACTAACTAACTGCCAGCACGGTTTTAGGCCATTTCATAGTACCACCACTGCTCTCCTTTCCTTTACTGATTTCATCAATAAAAACCGCAACAAGAATATTCTCTCATCAGCACTCTTTATAGACCTGTCAAAAGCCTTTGATATGGTCAACCACCCCCTGCTCATAAAAATCCTAGAATCTCTTTCTTTAGAACCCAAGGCAATTCACTGGTTCACTTCCTACCTCAGCAATAGGAAACAGGCAGTTCTCTGGGATAACATACTGTCATCTCTTCTGCCAGTCTCACTTGGTGTCCCCCAAGGCTCTATTCTTGGACCTCTTCTATTCTCATTATTCATAAATGACCTTACAAGTAGCTATACCTCAAGCTACATGCATACAATACGCAGATGATTCTACACTCATATGTTCTGCTAAAACCATTTCAGAATTACAAACACTAACACAAAATGTATTTAACACAGTTGAGGCATGGTTCTTAAAACGCTGTCTCCTTTTGAATGCTAAAAAAAACAAACTCTTGCTCTTTAAGCCTACTATTAGGTCCTCCCCAATAGAATTCTCTATCTTATCCAAGAATGGCACACTTATATCCCCTGACTCTACCACCAAGCTGCTAGGTGTCACTATAGACAATAACCTTACCTTTGATAACCACATTAACAATACTGTCAAAACTGTAAATAGAAAACTGGGCTCCTTCTACAGAATTAAAATGTTCTTAACTCCTATAGCCAAAGCTACACTTGCCCACTCTCATCTTATTTCCACTCTTCTCTATGCTTCACCTATATACACTAACCTAAAGAAAAATAATCTCTAAACTGGCTAATACTTACAATAGTATTGCTAGGTTTGTTACTGGGAACCAATTTAGAACTCACCACTGTCTGAACCTACAGCAACTGCACTGGCTTGAACTAAAAAAACATGTTGATACTCTCCCAACTCACCTTTGTCCATAGGATATTTTACCAACCTAATAACACACCTATACTTTCTAATCTATTTACCCCTTACATTAACCTAAATTCATTACGCTCTTCAAACAAACTTCTAGTAACCTTAACTAAGTCTAATAACACTGCTGGTGACTCCCTATTCTCCAATACCATCGGTAAATATTGGAATCTTCTACCGACTGCTCTAACTTCCATTCCCTCCCGTGTTCTCTTTAAACAAAAGCTGAAAAAATACCTTAAAATACACTGGTTATGCCCATGCTTCAATCCTGACTAAAATTGTGACTTCCACAATTTTTTTTCTCTCTCTTTAACACCTTCTTTCTATTCGCTCTCTACTACCTACACTTTGAGAAGTTTCCCTAACAATCTACTTCTTTTACAAGTAGCATCTATTACAATCCATTAAAGAATTTTGTATGTAAAAGAAATTTGCTGAATGTGCTCTACTCTTGCCACAAATATTTTACTGTTATAGAACCTTTCTATTTTGTATTTCTATAACTACAACTTAATTGTTTTCTCTATAGGGTATGTATGTAGAATTCTGTAATGCAGTCTTGAATCATGTTTAACCTGCTACTTATTTTTTTCTTTTTATGTATAACGTAACTGTGTTTTGTCTCTATGTGGAGCTTTTCTCCCCGGGCCTCTGCTGAAAATGGAAATATATCCAGTCAGACCAGCCCGGTAAACAAATGTAAAATAAATAAAATAAAATAAAATAAAATAAATAAATGATCCTGCGGAAAAAGCTGCAGCAGGGACATAATGGTGAAGGCCCTCACAGCCCACCGCAATTGCCAAGGGCACCACCTCAGGCACCGGAGCTCCCTTAGAGCCACACACTCGAGGGACTTGAACCTCAGCACAGAAATAAATAGAACTTGCTGGAGGGACAGGTTCATAACCCAGAGGCTCCCTTCGCTCTGGAATAGAATTCCAGTTCATGTGAGGCAGAGCACCTCACTGAATCTCTTCAAGAAGAATCTCGATAAGTGGATGGGGGATCATAGGTTTGTCCCAGGGATTACTCCCGTGTCACTATTAGACAGAGAGACAGTAAACTAAACCTTAAAAAGGGCCCAGTATACTCAAATCAAGGGGTGGCGTAAGCCATACAGAATCGGGCTAGGCTTATAATTGCCACAGGGCAGATAGCCTAGTATGAACCTATGAACCTATGAACAGGCACAGAGGGATTCAGACCACGAACACCCTGTGCCAGCCCCAGTAGGCAGATGGAGGTGTGCCCAATATGCCCATGCCTTGGCAAAGAGGGAATGTATAGCACATGCACTGACAGTGTAGGCCCCTATGGACTGACACACTTCTCCACCTGCACACACAGTAAAATGGATGGCACACACACACAGGACCACCTGTAAATTGTCATGTATAGGTGGTCTACTGTGTGCATCCTACATAGGCAGCCCACAACTATTGCACATACAACTGCTATTGACACAAGGTAAGTCAATATCTGAACAGTAAATTAAGCTAACAGCATGTGTTGATACTGTATGTATAGGTTCCTAGGTACATCGGTAGGTACATGCCTAATTTTCAGAGGCCATTCATAAGCCCAGCCAAAATGTGTCTGCTGTCACCACCCCCATTGATTAACTAATTGTCCCTCTGTGGAGCAGAGCCAATTGCGGGATCCCTGGGGTGTAACCACTGTTCCCCACCCACTTTGCAAGGATTCCCTGGTGTGTTAATGAGGGGCTCCATATAATGTAATCAGGGATGTAGTTCCAAAGCATGGGGAGTACCCATGACAGGTATCTGTCACCCCAGCATTCTCCAGTTATGGTTGTGGCAAGGTGTAGCACAATTACAGTGTGTGGCTCACTGTGACATGGATTCCCGTAGCTGAAGCACATCCATTAAGCATCACTTGGACATACCATTAACAGGTATCATCCATATGTAAACTAACTGAGTTACACATTTGTTTGCAGTATGGAGTAACAGCCGTAGTACAGTCTACATACTAAACACCATAACACTTGTACATATCCCAGATGCCCCAGTGGTAAAGCCACTGACTGTCTCGTGCATGGTCCCAGTTCCACGACCTGCAAGGACTGTTACGTAATTCTGATGTCCCGAATAATGGATGTTGGATGCAGGTCATTAGAGCACATTTAAGCACATGTTAGCAGGTTTTTGCACTGGTAAGTGCCGGTAAGCGTTGTTTAAACATAACTACATGGATATGCGCAACACAGGTCTAACCTTTGCTGAATATCGCACAGATCATGGACAAGGCTGCCCAGAACCACTGAAATGCACGTTATTTAACCTTGTACTAATAGTGCCTGCTCTGAGAGGTAAAATGACCACTGCCAGGAGTAGAACACGCAACCATGTACACAATCTTCACAATAACCTACCACTAAGCTACCTGAGATGTACCAATGGCAGGTGTGTATTATGACAGGTTAAAACACAAAAGGGCGGAGTTTGGGAAATACCCAATGAAAAGTGTATTCTCTCTCTGTCTGATGAAGTTAACACTTGTTTAATGAAAGCGCTCACATTTTATTTGTTTTTCTTGTGGATTTTTATCATTAAATACACCTTTGTTTTATCATCACCTGAGTGATTTGTGCCTGTGAAACTCTGCCTGCCAGCATTTTTATTTATTTAGTTTGTTTTGATGCTTCTATTTTTTTGAGTGTATTCTCTCTCTCTCTACATATATATATATATAATATAGAGAGAGAAAGGGTGATATATATATGTCGATATATATGGATATACATATATATGCAAATATATAGATAGGTTAACAACATCTACACAACCATGGAGGTACATATAAATAGGATACTACCAAATACCGAATGGTTTACATACTGACACGCGTAATCACGAGGCTGAAAGACCGAAAGACCACAGTACTGGAACACTAGAACCGCAAGTACTATTATCATGATGTTACGGGACATTTAGTTAGTGCTTCTGGTGCTGTGGTCCAGGTAGGTACTGTGTTTAAGTGTGTTTCTGATTGCTGTAGTTGGGGTTACTGTGTGTTCTGAGTGTGGTGTGTTTTTCCAGGACTCTGTAATGTGTGTGTGTGGGTTTGCTTCATGTGTCTGTGTGTGCTATCTCGGAGGTAGATTATTACAGTAGGTGTGGTGTGTGTGTGTGGGCGCAGCCACCCACATGAGGTGTATATGGGGGCATGGCCACCTGGCCATACATAGTGTAGGATGGTTTGTTTGGATGTGATGGGTAGCAGTGTATCTGTGTGTGCATGTTTGTGTTCTGTGTTTGTGTTAGTTCTGGAAGTTTGACTGTCGCGAGTTTGAGTGTTTGGTATTGTGGGGTTTGGGAGTCTGTGAATGGTAATGTGGTCGTTGGAACTGTGTGCGCTCCTGAATCCATGGGTATGCTTTATACAGCGGTTGAAGTCTTCAGATATGTGCATAACATGGACCATAGCAATCACACATTCCGCCACGACCGAACGTTATGAACAAAGGCTATGGAGAGTATATATGTCTATACACTATTACAAATATGTGCTATGGACATGAGCCAAAGATAGGGTTGCCACCTGTCCCACCTTGCGAGGGGCAGTCCCTCTATGTGCAGTAGTGTCCTGACCAAAATGAGTACAAATACTAATGTCCTACAATCTCGGGACATTTGGCATGTTCCATATTTAATGTAATTGTTGCATAAAATAGTCATATGTATCTAAAATACCTACATGTAACGAGAAATAGGATAAGCAAGTAAACCACTACAGGAATATAAGCTTTTATATAGGCATATATGTAAAGTTCTATACTTTGTACTGACCGTGGGTATGTGTTCGCCTCTAAAATCTGATGTGTATCCTGCAAATGTCCCACTATGGCCATTTGAAAAGGTGGCAACCCAAGCCAAAGAGGTTCAGTCACCAACACAACTCCAATGAGTGCAAATATCTGTGTCAGAAATACACGAGACAGCTTTCATGTAGCAACATTTCATTACATACCGATGTATTTCCGAAGGGATTGAAGGACCAACATCACCTGCATGCTATACAGGAACCAATTAACAATGGCTTAATGAATAAGCCTGCAATTACTGTAGTATAAGTCTATTAAAGGATAGGTCTCAAATAGGGAAGGAGCCCTCACACACATATCGAATATGTATAAATACAGTTCCTACACACCTGCATCTGCTATGTACACCCACCTACATCTCCCCCACACCCAAAACAATTGCAATACAGACTGTAATAACATCACAAACATCCACTCACTCTATGACATCTGCAGAAGCCTTAACATACCTTGTGAGAGACACACTATAATGGCACTATGTGAAATCGTTGCTGTTGTACAATGGAACAGACGCTGATGTTACAGGGTTTGGTTGCAATAATCCCGTATCAGACGGCTGATATAACAGCTAGACTCACATGTAGAACTACATCCTCTAGCCGTTACACACAATCCATGGGGGCCATGAATAATATATCTCTGTGTGTCTCCATATAGCTGTTGCAATTCATCACAAACAACACATCCAGGCCGTCTTCCTCGAAGGTACGGCAAAGGGACAATGCCCAAGTGGAGTATTCAATTATACCCCACTGTTGCCATGTCATTGGCTAATGGAGTAGCTGCACAGCTGATGTGTATGTAATCATCTACTCCGGAACACCAACTGGTGGCAGGATACCACATGTTACTGATATCTAAGTATAAAAGGATGGCTTGTCATACATTCAAACCATATGTACATATGAGAAAAATGAATAGGACTTATATCATTGTCAACTTGGGATACTAATAAGGTATGTAGAACACTCAGTATGTTAGTGTATGTAGTACCTGTTCTGTATTAATTAAAGTGTACGCAATGCATATAGTGGAAAAAGGTATTATGTAATGATGTATTGTTGAGCATAGTAACGCTCGTAGAAATTTTGTGTACTGCTGTGGGCCACAAGGTAAACACCTCATACACCACAAGGGATGCTATATAAGGACTTTAAACACAACAATTCCACTCCAGCCACTGTCAGTGGCAGGGTTTGTCCAACAAGTACGTGCCATAACAGGGGATAGTATATGTTGATATACTGTAACAGTAGGCATATGTATGGGCGTATAACTGAGAATAACATGTCTAAGGTAGTCCTGCTGTGCAATTATGATTTGCATTGTGGGATATTGTGGCAAAAATGTGAAATGTACAGTATTGTAGGTAAATATGTCTAACATTTTACATAGCATTACTGTTATGTTATGCAAACATCAGGTATGTCTGTTGGCATGTACAATACACAATAACAGGATACATATGACTTGTAGTCACCAGACAGTGTATCAACATGATAGCTAATTGAAATGGAAGAGCTAGTCAATTATCCATGCACAAAGGACATGTAATAGCTTCACAGGTTCATAGTTAGGTACTATGCTGTCTGGTCAAGGCCATTCGTAAGCCTAACTACAGTGTTTTCCCTAGGTTAGTGTCCTGTGCCTATGAACAGCAGAGCCATTTGTTTCCTGCACCTCTGTACAGCAGAGCCACTGCAGTGATCCCTGGTGGACATGTCTGTCTCTCATCCACCCATCGAGGTATCTCTTGAAGAGTGCTAGTGAGGGTCCCTGCCTGATGTACATAGGAATCATGTTCCAAAGCATGGAGAGTGTCTGGATCAGGAATGTATCCCTGCAGCACGTCCTAGTCATCATTGTGTTTAGGTACATATCCCAGAGCATGTGGCTCTCAGTAGCTTTTGCTTATGTGGAGCATATCCATCAGAATTGTTTTGGACATGGGCCTTGTATGTTCAGCAGAGATCACCACTGAGTATGCGGTATGCAAACGAGTACAGTTGGGGTTTCTGAAGTTGGGCTGCATACGTCATCCTTCGGAGGTAAGTATTCCTCTTGGTGGTAATGTGGTATTTAAAGCCATTGCTGTTGTCTCATAAGGTACATCCCAAATGGGGTGTTGTACCCTTTAATGTGTTTCATAAGTCATGAGTACAGAGGCACAATGGCTGCCTTTGTTCTGGCTATAAACCCATTAGAGATTAGAGTGGCCACGTAGAAGGATATCCACACCACCTTGGCAATATGGTTATCAAAGGAGTGAATGCTACCTACTTGGGTTCTAAGACCCCTTATTATGTCTTATGTATAAAGGGGACTACCACCTATGTGATAGTCCATGGGTGATTGGTGTAATCCAAAGGGGATGTCTCTGCACCTTGTGGCATGCAGCTTGAGGCCATGTTATTGATACCAGGTATCCGTCCCAGTGAAACCCTTATGGAGGGTGTCTGTATCAGCTGGGGAATCAATCATGGCCCCTAGTTTGCAGTCGTCTGCAAACCTATTCAGGGTAAGTCCTCCTGTGCTAGCCTGTAGCTCAGAGAAGCATATACCGAACATGAGGGGCCCTATGACCGAGGACTGGGGAACGCCAATTGTAACTGATTTACAGTAGGAACTAGGGTATGCTACCCTCACTGTGTGGGTTCTGCCCGTGAGCCACTTTGCATAACATCTCGTGACATAGGGGATAATGTGCAGGTGGATGTGTATGTTGAGGGGATAATGTGCAGGTGGATGTGTATGTTGACAATACCAGAATGGGGAACGGTGTTGAAAGCCTTTGAGAGGTCAAGGTAGGCTGTGTGGACCTCCTTACCCTCATCTACTGCCTTGGTAACTGTCTCAAAGGACTCCACCAGGTTTAAGAGGCATGGTCTGGCCCTAACAAATCCAAACTGGGTGGGATCAAAGGTTTGGAGGCCACCAGTGTCTCTGTGAATGAGTTCCATGATGATGTGCTCCATAGCCTTGCAGAACAGTCTAGCCAGGCGTATAGGGCAATAGTTCCCCTGGTCCATTGTGGCGCCACCTTTGTGGAGTGTGATAACTGTTGCTGTGCACCATTCAGAGGCCACAATGCCTGATGCAAGGCTATTAGTGAATATGGTGCCCAAGTGGGGAGCCATTTCGTTCTGAAGTTCATGGAAATCACAGCCTGGGATGTTGTACGGTCACATGGATGCTGTGTTCCTGGCTTTAGAGAGTGCAGCTTTGAACTGTGTAGTTGTGATCACAGGGACTCTACATCATTCCTGTATAGATATGGGCCCTTTAGGGTGTGAGAGGGGTGTAAAGTTAGCACTGAACCTATCTGCCAGGATGTTGCCAATATCAGTCGGTTCTGTAATATTCATGCCTTACTGCTGTATGTCAGTGCAGATGTGGATAACGCCATCGAGAGTAGTGACATACCTCTAGAAAGCTTTGTGGTAGTCCTTGGAATTAGTCATGGTAATGTTTACATAGCTAGCTTTGGAGGATGTGATAAGGGATCTCAGATTTTTACTGAGGCTGACCAGGGAGCTCCTCCACTCATGGGATTGTACTCTACTTTGCAACAGTCTCCTCCTTCTGTAGTACATTATGTCCATGGCAGTGGACCACCAGAGTGGTGTCCGTTTTCTGGTGGGTACCATCATGGTTCTGTTTGGGATAGCATGATCCATGCAGTCGTGTAAGTGCTAATTAAGTGCAGTTGTGTATGATTCAGCGGTTGTAACTGTATTGTCCATCTGCACGGATGTCATGACGTTTACTACTGCTGTCATAAGAAGCCTGAAGTTGGCTTTGTAGAAATATTGTACTGTGTTTTCTGTAAAGGGTGTGGTGCTGGGATGTGGATAACAAGGGTGATTAGTGTACGTTCGGATCTGACCAATGAGGAGATAACCCCAGGTGTGGAACACCAGTCACACATGTTGGTAATGACCAGGTCTAGGATATTGTTGGCCCTGGTGGTGGTGTAGATAGGTTGATCCAGGCGATTGGAGGTTATGAATCCCAGAAAGCGTTGGCCTAATGTGTCGGTACATGAGTAGGTATCCCAGCTAATGGTGGGGTAGTGTGAGTCGCACATCAGTAGTGTCACCAAGAAGTGAGGACCGTTAACCGTGGGGTATGGTGTGGGATCTGTAGCAAGCTACAATTTGTATAGCAGTTATGGCCAAAGTTAGCTGCACTTCGATTACCTCTGATGCATTGTAATAAGCAACCAGCCTGGAGGTGTGGATATCCTTGAGAAATATGGACACACCTCCGCTGTGGGTGTTCTGGTCCTGGTTATATGACTGAAAGGTGTGGTATGAGTAATAGCCTGGTATTGCAGGGGTGCTCTCAGGAGCCTAGAAGCAGGTCCCAGTCACTGCACAAATATCGAAGTGGTCCATTACAAGGAGTGCCTCAGGTGAGTACGTTTGAGATGAAGACGTCAAGCATTGAGTAGCATTACCCTCAGGTTTTGCTTGCCTGTTCCTGTTATGGTGGTGAATATGTTATTTGAACTGTGCCTAAAACAGGCACTATAGGAGCAGCAAGTGCCTTAGCCATTATCCATAATCTCAGGGCCAACAGGTGCCAAAGCATCGTGTTCTGTCGACCATGTCATTCAAAGCAGACAGATACTGGATACCCTTGGAATGACACCAGAAGCATAGCCAATTGTTGAAGTAAATAATTTTGTCCTTGTACTGCATTATCAGTCTGGACAATGGCCAAATACTACTCAGGGCTAGGGTGATACCTACGTGGGCTACAAGATCGCAGAGCTATTCCATGTCTCTTTACATGTAGTCCAGGAAGGTATATCTAAGGGCATTCACACTAACATGGAGAATGACACAGTCATATTGTACCTGTTGAAGAGTGACCTGAGTGCATAGGTTATGTTGCGGATCCTGTTACCCGACAGGCAGCTGACAGTAACTATCACCTTGTGTAGCCTGCTGAGTGGGACATCAGTGTGACCGCCTATAGAGTCACCTATGACTAGTGTGTTGGCTACGTTATATCGCCCTATTGGCTGTGGTTGATGGGCACACCGAGTCTGTGGGCTATAAGTAATTGGTGTTGTGTTGGGGGAATGGGGGCTGCCAGCATTTCTGCTTTGCAGTTCTCTGTTGCCTAGACAGAGTAGTATTGAGAGGCTCCACAAATGTTGCAGTCTTACTATGTGTGGCCTGTGGTGGTGGAGATCTAGTGAGACTATGTGATGAGTGTGGTGTGGTGCAAACGTTTAACATCCCCACATGATTGTCAGGTTCAGTCTGGGTTGGAGAGAGCTTTACCTCCAGCATGGCTAGATATGTGCATCTCCCACAGGTTGTAGTGTTGTATGTTAGGAGGGGAGTATTGACTGTGTACACGAGACAATTTCTATATTGCCTCATGATACCCATATTCATCATATAGACAGGCGATAACACTGGGAATTGACACTTGGACATGCCTAAATATTTAACTATTTCCCACTAGATATGTGAGGAAAGTGTGTACAAGAGCTGTTTTACTCTAAGCAAGCAGGAAATGTAAGTACAAACAGTGTTTACCTGTAGGTAATGAGGAGGATTGAGTGCTATAGTAATTAGTAGCTCATGAAGTGCTTACATGTTCTGAACAAGTGCTGAACATGAATAAGGAATACAGATAGGTGTTGGATAACATAAACACACTGCCCCCCCCAACAGGTACACAATCACATATCCATGAACACTACAGAGCCCCTGTAACCATAGCTATGATGGTACAAGGTGCACTCAGGCTGCATGGAACCTGTCCACATCCCTGGTTGTATCATACACATATGGCAAAACAGTTTGCTCTACACATATACATCATGTAAAACATAGCTTCATGTCAGTCTGTGAAAACACTGAATGGTGCACACCAACAATTATTACAATCCACAAAGTGGAGACACCACTCATAATGGGAGGCACTGCACAACTACCCTGCTGAGTCTGGTCTGAAAGTCCATGAACCTTAATCAAGGTATATGTTGTTAGCAGTACAGATGTAGATGACAGTACGGATGATTTCACACTGCATATCATACCTGTGACAGGTCATAGGACATCATCACCCATACTGTGTTCCACCTATACTCTGTATACTAGATGTACCTTTGTATGTCACAGGAGTGTTCTGCCAGTGGACTGTTGACAGAACCAACACTACAAAAGGTGTCTGAGTAATATGTGCATATCACACCAGTGGCAGCTACAGTAAACAGGGTTAATTTGTTGTACTCCCACTCATTGTAGCCCATACCACACAGACAAATGGGAGGCATCTGCCTATGTAAGTATGTGAATGGCTATGACCTAGGAGCAATAGCTGACTCAGTGTTGTGGACAAAATACAGAAGGGGCTTTGTGGGTGAGGTATGTGACATATGTGCACAATCTGACAGCTGCATATTGCATTGTCACCACTAGGTTAATAACCCTGTACCCATGAACTACCACCTAGGCAGTGGTCGACATAATGGACACTGTGTGTAAGGGATGCTGCTGTGCAGTTTACCTCCCTGAGCTAGTGATGTCACCAAGCCTATTAGGTAGTCATAATATGCAACCCTAGTCATGACAGGGTGCCATCCATGAACATGGAGATCATTGTACAGCCATACTCATCACTCAAGTGACCAATATCAGATCACATATCACCTTTAAGGGGTATTGGCCATGTTTGGAGGGGCGACACCAGCATTCACAATCCTCATCTCCACTATGTAGCATGATGCCTACCCTGCATAAAGACATGTCCAACACTGTGATGTTGGACATGCTACACGTACAATTCCTGATCTGAAATACATACGTCATGTTCATCCACCTTCCTAGTACAAGGATTGCCACATGCTGGACAGATCCTTGTGCCATACACGTTACATACTCCTGCCATACTATGCAACCCTGTCCAGCAAAGCTGCACATTTCACCTCTGTCAGACATGGTGTGATGACCGCATGGTAGATGTATCATTAACCATGTGGATCAGTTATGTGGCACTGCTTCACCTGGTGCTGGAAACATAGCTGTCGGCTACAGCTAGGTAACCTTACATCCTAGACTCATACATGGCCCAGGGCATACAGACTACTAGATGACCTTGGCCATACATGCTATAGTTGATAACCATCCCTGCAAATACCATCAGGCTAGCCAGTGTCCCATGTGTATCACATGTGCAACACAGGCGATACGTGGCAGGATGTTGAACTGCTGTACAGTGCTGTGCAGATGTATATGGCAAAACACATGCATGTAAAGGCTTCCGTGTGCATGTCTGCATTGTCACAGGTCATGTCTATTAAGGCAGTGTATGTGTTTATATGTGACATATACACAGCATCAAGGTCAACAGCATTAATGTGGACACATCCAGGCATGTGCTGATAGGTAAGAACACCAGTACAGGCAAACAGACATGCACACATCAAGACAGCATCCACATGGAGTATGAGCAATGTAATCAGGTGACACACATATATGGTGATAATATCCAGTCCCCATTGGGTGTCACATGTGTGTGACACAAACATGTCAGTGGTGTCAGTGTCATGAAGATTTGCAAAGACAACTGTTTATATGTAATAAATGTGATACACATGCATGTGCAGCTGTATCTCTGTGCATCTCTGAGATACTGTGACCTGTCTCCATCATTATGTCTTCCAGATATGCCGCGAGCAAGGCTCCCAGCCTATACCCACTTGGAGGATGAAGCCCTTATACCTTACCTCCAAAACAACTGTGATGTCCTGTTTAGCCATGTGCCACAGGATGCACAGCAGCGGGATGACTTGTGGCAGGAACTTCGCAGTAGGGTTAATGATGTGGGTGGCCATAACCACACATACCAGCAGGTGCGCAGACACTGCACAGACCTGATCAGACGTGCGAAACAGCATGTGAATGCAATCACCAGGGAACAAGGTGCAAAAGGTGGTGGGCCACCAACCCAGCTCCCATTCACATGTACCGAGGAGCTACTGGCCAACCTGGGGACACCGTCAGAACAGCATCCACAAACCTTAGCTGACATTGTGGAGGTGGGTGTCTCTCAACCACCAAGTCTGGAGTTGCCTGGTAAATCACTACTGCACATATAACTATTATATCCCATATAGTTGCATGTGTCACTGTACAATATGCAATGTAACATCATATGCAAGGCATGCATACACACATGCCGCATACTATAGTATGCTACTCTGTGTATGCACACATGTGCATACTCCATAGTATATCCTATTGTACTGGTGAATGTGTTAACATGCACATTGCACCCTGTAGCTCTCATACAGGCATGGATAATGATCATACTGCTGTGTCACCCCTATATAGGTACCTCTGGTGTTCTGCTGAGACAGCAGGCCATTGCAGGTGAGACAGTTATAAGTATCAGGCATGTTAAGGCACAGATCTATTTGCCATGTGGCCAGTTAACACATGTACACATAATGTATGGTCCGGTCACAATATACAGGTCGCATCTGCAATCCATCCCACTGGCTACCCATGTGCAATACTTACAAACTAAGTGAAACACCGACATGAAACCTTAGAAACTGTCATTGCTAGATGTGTGGACAGCTGTGCATACAACGGTGAAGGTGTTGTTCAATGTAGGAACATGTACTACACATCAGAACTACACATGTGGGGTACACAAACAGTACTACACAGTGAGCTGGAGTATGGGCAGCCCGCAGGATTCACCATTGTGGATTATGCCCCTGCTATGAGTGCACACATTGTGATGTGCCATCTGACATGTCCATGACATGTAGTGGGCCGGCTGCAACATTGTCTCACTATCCCATAAAACATACCCCACATACCAAACATACAACCCTTTGTCTGCATAACCCATGTGGACAGTGGAGTATATGACATCTATGGGTGTATGTCATATGGGACAACACAGACATGTGAGATAGATGGCCATCACAACCGTTTGGCCAACACATGTTCACACATGGCCATGGAGGATGGCCAGAGACATGTAGCAACACACAGTAGATGTGATGTGTTTGTGTGTACAACCTGTTGTACACTGGTTACACATGGTCCAACTATAGCCTTTGTTGAATGGTTATATTGCAGATGTGGAACACTGGACATCCTACAAGCCTGTGCACAGCTTGTGGAGGTGTAACTTAATTCAACCACATATGATGTGTTGAAAATCATGACTGAATCACAGCATGACACTAGTCATCTGTACAGCATCCACATACATACACAGACAACCACATCACGCCACAGATACAGTAAATTTCCCTTGCTGCTGTTGGACATCACTGTCAACCATGCACCTCATGTGTGTGGTACACAAATGTCATGTGGGACATGGTGTATTGACAAGTCTGCCATGTGTGGACATGTTTTCCAGGCAGCTAAAATATATTTGAAGATGTGCAGGGGTGTCATCCGTATGTCCTTCGGTGACCTGTGTCACACATTCCACATCATGGTTTAGTGTATATACACCTCAGCGATGTGGGTTACAATCCACAGTATATATGTATTGTGTATGCACACAGTCATGGCTATGCACTGTGTCTGTAATTCACACTGTATAGCAATAGAGACGCCTCATGATTCCATGCAATGGCACTGTGTCTGTACTTCACATTGTACAGCAATATAGATGCCTCATAATACCCTGCAATGGTCATGCACATCTGCTAAATGTGCGTTTTATCTGTAGGGTGGACAGACAACACTGCAATGTGACACCATTACCCCACTATATATGTGACAGGACACCATTGTGTTAAACATGTATGCATGTCAATGCACACGTCAGCAGATTATGTCATACTACATGTTAATGTCAAGGTCATATGCCACACATCAGCCATGTGTACTGTTAACCTGTACTGGTCCACATGGTGTAACTCAGGGATGCATGCTTACTACCATGATTGTGTGAAATGCACGGCTTCTGCTATGACACATGCTTACTGTTGTGTGCAACCCAGGGATGTATGATAACTACCACTATTATTGTCTGAGCTGCATGCCGTCTGCTGTATCACATGCATGTTGCATGCCTTCTATCAAATCACATGCATTGTGTGTGTGTGTGTGTGTGTGTGTGTGTGTGTGTGTGTGTGTGTGTGTGTGTGTGTGTGTGTGTGTGTGTGTGTGTGTGTGTGTGTCTGTGTGTGTGTGTGTGTGTGTGTGTGTGTGTGTGTGTGTGTGTGTCTGTGTGTGTGTGTGTGTGTCTGTGTGTGTGTGTGTGTGTGTGTGTCTGTGTCTATATTGTAATGTAGAGTCTTTGTTTGCCTTTACAGATGATGTAGGTGCGTTACCCTCCTGCGGTCCATCTGATGTTAGTGTCCCCACAGACTCTAGCAGTGACGATGAACATATGCTTGAGGCACAGGCAGGGTTGTCAGGGGCTCAATCTGTGCTATTGGTTGCCATTCCACCTATATCCCCCTCATCCCCGCACACAGATCTCATGCCAACCCATACTCCATCACCAGTGGCTATAGAGGAAGGACAGTTAGCATATGGTAGCTTGGAACAGAAAAGTGTGGTGGCTACGGAAGGTGTGTATTTACACCATGGTGTCAGGCAAATGAATGGAGATGGGCCACGCAGGCATGTGGCCAGTGCTGCTCACAGGAGGACCTCTGGCCGACATGCCCTTGCAGGACAGAGTGCAGCAGCTGGTGTCACCAGATGCATGTTTCAGGCTGTAATGGTGGCACAGGCACATGCTGAATGGCAGAACAGAGAAGGGCAGAGGCTTCAGAGGGCTGCTATCTGTTCTTTAAACAACATCCAGGCATTGGCAAATGCTCAACAGCAGATTGCTGAGGTTTTGGACAGACGATTGGGTGACATGGTTGGAATCCTTGACCGTAGCATGACAATCCGTGAGCATGAGCTGTCTGTGCTGGAACATCTGGTAGGAGTGAGGCATAGGGCACATGGATGTAGGCCAGCTATGACACTTGGTGCAGGTCTATGTGAACGAGCTACCTCACATGCCCGCTCCTATATTGGCGGTAGCAGCAGCAGCAGTGCAGCTGGTGCTGCGCTGTCCACACCAGGACACAACAGGCCATGTGCACGTCGCCCTGGACTGTCCCAATGAGGACACGGTTCCAGTGAACATGTGTCATCGGACAGTACCCAATCTGCACCTCTGCCTGGTAGTGCCCGTGCAACCCCTGGCAGGCACAGGTCACGTGGCCATAGCCGGACACCGTGAGCTGTGAAACCTGGTCTGTACAGTCTGGAGCTGTCAATAATACCCCTGTGTAGGCCAGACACATGTCAGAACTGTGTGCTCATATACATGCACACACCAGAAACATCTGTAGGGCACCGCAACACTCACATGTATAACAACCACACATGGCCATTTAGATCACAGGCCCTAACCCACACACATGATGTCATCCACTGATGCAGCCTAGGCTCCTGGCAAACATTATCACCCTGTGCATATGATGATGCCTGTGCCGCATCTCTGTCATCCACACCATCGGTGCAGGGACATGCTCATATGGTCTGATGCACAGGGTGAACAGAATAGGGAGATAAGTGTAGATTACAATTGTTATGTACTGTTGACACGCAGCAGACATACCATGTAGTACAGGTTTAGAATGCATTGTTTTCTGTTCACAGTATGTGTCTTGGTAACAACAGTAACAGCATATTGGTAATGATGTCATGCTTCCCTCCTTCAGGTCTAATTGCATGTGCCTTTGAGTGCCAGTGGTTGCAGTTTCCCAGCTGTAAATGTGGACTACACACAGGTATGTATGGCAATACCAGCATGCTATTCATGGCTTCAACCTCACTGTTAGAAAGGTTGACATTCCAAAGATGTCTACACATCTACTGATCCAGGAGCATGGGAGCTGTGTACTAAGCTACAGTGGCTAGAGACATGACATCCATACCGGGTGACATCACAGGTACAGTTACATGGGGTGGGGAGTTTACATAGCGGTCTAGCTGATGACAAGAGTAGAGGCCAGTTGATAGATTGAAGCCTCACTGTGTAGCAGTAATACACATTCACATTACAGGATGAGAACACACAACTACACACACACATACACACACACACACACACACACACACACACACACACACACACACACACACACACACACACACATACACACAGACACACAGGTATTTGCACACATGTATTCTGACACACACTAACAAGCCCACACTCACGGGGTCAACGACACTGTAACACACACACACACTTGATAGTGTTGAGGTGAGGACCACTGCCTATGTGGTAATCACCATTACAGTACTGTGCACCCACATGATGTGACACAGAGAATACACATGTGCAGGTAGTCAGTAATGCCTAAGATCACCGGCATCAACAGGGTAGTAGATTGCATCACCTGGAGGGGTTAGGGGTCCTATCTGTTCACTTTGGTAACATACATCCTCACTCCATGGACCAGACAGCCATACATACACACACACACACACACACACACACACACACACACACACACACACACACACACACACACACACACACACTGTGGAGTCCACAAATGAATGCACCTATGTCATGCACATACAGATATCTCACATGTGTGTGATAATCACCCCACCCCTGCCTATGTCTTGCTTTCTACACTGCAGTATGTACAGATCTCTACAACAGTGTACAGGAGTGTGAGTAACAATTGGGATGTATTCCCCATCATACGTGGCATATATGGACACACAAGCAAACACACATGACAGCACTGTGAATCAAACACCTGCTATCTTATGATACGTATGACAGACATGCAGCAGTATTGCCTGCATTACAATGTGTACCGATGCTACCTTTCGCAATTGTGCTGATATATGCACATGGGAGGTCTTAAGTGTTACAGGTGTCAAGTGATTTACAGTCAGTGACACCCTGACCGCTGTGTAGGTTGTATGTCTTCCCCTTCAATTAACAGAAACATCGCTTAGTGTTTGCACTTGTTATGGTAGAATGGCTTGTAACACACCTGTGAGCTGTCTTCAGCAAACATCCATCTGCAAAGATGGCCCACCACTTAGTTATGTCCACACATCTGTCCATACCTGATGTACATCTTACCGTACTGTCAGTATATCACCATATACAGTTGGCAATGATGGGGCTGCATTGCAACTGCATGTTGTAGTAAGACACACATCACCTGCAAACATCAGCTACTGCACACGCATGGTAGCTGAATGCACACCACTACATGTACATGTGTGTAGGTCCTACATTCCTGTCATTTAGCCATGTTTGTAGACATTGCAATTGGTGGACATGTGTGATGACATACATGACACATGGACTGTTGTATGAAATGATAGCTGTCATGGGTAACCAGTACACAGGGAATGTTTACTCAGTCAACATTGATATCACACCTTATGTACTGTTAGCATTCAACAGCCATGGACCTACCTTCCATGTGCATGTGTGTAATTGCTGTAGCCACCTGTCTGCACGAAGGATAGCAACAGCTATGCTATATATATATGTGTTGTGTGTGTGTGTGTGTGTGTGTGTGTGTGTGTGTGTGGCATGTACATATCCATGGCAGATACATGTATGTCATATCCAAACATGAGGGTGTTTACTGGTGAACAGCAACAGTCATCTGTTACTGCTGTATATGACCCAGGTCCCCTGTTATGTGTGCAGCCAACCTGGTTACAAACAGTGGTATCATTGCATTGCATAACACATGATGCAACTGTGTCAGTACATGGGTAGTCTGCACAGTTGATGTAGAGCTAGGTACAGTCCACTTGTCATGGGTGACATAGTGTTGTACTAATATATGATCTACCACATGTAAGGATGTGTGTTGCTGGTCCAAGGACATGGTGATGTCTGAGGGCTACATCCTAGAATGCGGCTTTTGACACTGTGATCTGCACCTGACACATCTGTGATGCCTTTTGAGGGTGTACTGGTCAGTACATGTGAGTGGCCTTCTTGTACATGGGGACACCACCACCTGGAGTGGTTCGTAATGGTGTTATGGCCCACATGTCTATATCTGACCGGTATACGGTGGTAGTGCTATTGTGCACAACTGAGCCTTCAGCCAGGTGTCCCTCACTGCACAGATAACAGTATTCCCCATTGTTGGATCTACATTGGGCAACTGTGATTATGAACGCTACACATCTAGCACTGTTTAGCATACACATACAATGCAGTTGTCCTCTAGGTGTCAGGGTGTTAACCTGGTCTCAGGACATTCGTCTATGAATGGCACTATATGGGCAAAGTACCCACTCCTAGCAGGACATCACCACGGGTGTATTAGTGTGCCAGGTTTAGACTGGTACATCTAAGGTGACAGACAGCAGCAGACATTGTGTAGAAGACTGATGTCATATATATGTAGTGCACCATTCATGCTAACAATGACAACTATCGACACCAGAGTCCATTACAATGTGTTGTTCATGTCTCATGGCTACTGTGCCCTTCTGTGTTTAGAATCAGAGTGCATACAAAACAGCCCTTTGCTACTAAGTGTGTGAGCATGTCCAGTATAACGTTGTGTAGATGGACACATAGTGCATTCCAAACGGCCATATGCTACTAAGTGGGTGAGCATGCCCAGTGACACCTTGTGTCAGTTATGTGCCTCTATGTGTATGGGCATGACCATTGTAACCCTCTATAGCGATAGTAGTTTCCAGTCAACAGATGGCCATACCCCACTTCAGGATGGATTCCTACATTGAACACACTGGTTCACAGGTATGTACATCATAACTGCCAGCATCCATGTCGATGTCCGCATTCCTAGAAGGTCATATTGACAGTCTTGAAAGGTGTAGTGTCAGTGGCATGGCTCTTATCTATGTAGTATTGTAATAGTGGTCCGTAGATAGGCAATGATCACACCACTGGCGTGTGTTTGTCTCCGTCTGCCTGGTGACAGAAATATTCTTTTAGATTGCTCACACTCCATACAATCCCTATCACTGTCTTTTCCATTGCTGATGATGTCACCCACCTAGAAGTACACCTCTGGGAGTGCTGTGTTCCAGTAATTTTGGTAGCGTGTTCTGTAACTGCTTAATGCTGTAGTGTGATAAGGTAGTTAGGTCTGTGTTTTAGTCCCAGCCATGCCAACTGTGTGTGTGTGTGAGTGTGTGTGTGTGTGTGTGTGTGTGTGTGTGTGTGTGTGTGTGTGTCGCCGTCTGCCTGGGGACAGAAATATGCTTTTAGACTGCTCACACCCCATAAAATCCCTATCGCCATCTTTTCCATTGCTGATGATGTCACCCACCTAGAGGTACACCTCTGGGAGTGCTGTGTCCCAGTAATCTCGGTAGTATGTTTTGTAACTGCGTAATGCTGTAGTGTGATAAGGTAGTTAGGTCTGTGTTCTAATCCCAACCATGCCAACTGTGTGTGTGTCTCCGTCTGGCTGGGGACAGAAATATGCTTTTAGACTGCTCACACTCCATACAATCCCTATTGCTGACTTTTCCATTGTTGATGATGTCACCCACCTAGAAGTACACCTCTGGGAGTGCTGTGTCCCAGTAATCTCAGTAGTGCATTTTGTAACTGCCTAATACTGTAGTGTGATAAAGTAGTTAGGTCTGTGTTCTAATCCCAGCCATGCCAACTGTGTGTGTCTTCATCTGCCTGGGGACAGAATAAAGCTTTTAGACTGCTCACACTCCATACAATCCCTATCACCAACTTTTCCATTGCTGATGATGTCACCCACCTAGAAGTATATCTCTGGGAGTGTTGTGTCCCAGTAATCTCAGTAGCATGTTCTGTAACTAGGTAATGCTGTAGGTTGATAAAATAGACAGGTAGATGTTCTATACCAAAGCATGACAGGTGTGTCCCATTGGCAGTCATATCCTATGTGTTGGCATCTGTGAGTGGCTAGCTCCAGGATGTGTTGAGGAGTGTGTTTTGTTGTTTTCCTATATAGTGTCCATAAATGTCACAATCGGCCAAGAGACTGGGTTGGCAAGACATACACTTACATTCGGCAATAGGTCTGGTGAGTAATGTCAGCAGCCCTAATCTTACCCTTAATACAGTCTGAACCTGTGTGATGCACAGAAGCACACTTACCTTGATATTAACACCAGTACATAATGCAGGAGGTGCATGTGGTTTCCTTTTCATTCTTGTCTAATGCTTTGGTGTCACGTGGTCCGCTGTTGTGATATATATTCTATATCTACGTATGTGTATGTATATATCCATTTGTGTATATCTATCTATCTATATATATCTATCTATATATATATATATATATATATATATATATATATATATATATATATATATATATCTATATATCTATATATATATATTTATATATATAGATATATATATCTATATCTGGAGCATTCCTCCCCGGGCCCCCACTGAAAACAGGCTCTGTGGAACCTAGTCAGACTTTCCCGGTCAACAAATGTTAAATAAATAAATATATATATATATATATATATATATATATATATATATATATATAAATATATATATATATATATATATATATATATATATATATATATATATATATATATATATAGCTATATATATGTGGACATTAGCACACATAAATATACATGATGGAATACATGTCCTATACTGTTGAATGCTTGTGCTGTATGATCAGTACGTGATAATCTCAGATGTATGTACATCTGCCATGGATTATCGGTAAAGCACATCATCTGTGGTGTGCAGGGTCCCGGGTTCAAGCTGTGCCGAGACCGGTTGTTTTGTTGCTGAGAAGAACAAGGGACATTGAATACGGTGATAGTAAGGCACTTTTAACCAGTTATGTGCGGATCTGCGTGACAGTAAGCAGTGGTCATTTTTGTAGAGGCTCAGTATGGGTCATGTAACTATTTATTAGAAAGCAATACTATGCAAACGAGGTGGAAAATAGTGAATCCCATTTATCCCCAAGGGTGTGATGCAGATCCCAAGAGTGTATCTGTATAGATAGCCGGGTGCAGGACTCGAATATAGGTGAAAGCATGGGGGGGGGGTGTCAGGCATACTGTACGTACATTGGAGCCCTGTGTCTCGGGATTTCTCCTGCCTTAGCACGCCTAAGCTAGGGATGTGTCTATACCTGCCTAGTGCAATTGGGAGAGACAACAGCAGTAGGAGAGTAATCAAGGTGAACAAGCTGGGCAAACAGGTGATAATTATCACAATCAGCAGATTACAGGCCCAGCCAGGCCCAGAACACTACGATAAAGTGAGTAAGCACCATACCCTCGGGTTTTTTCCACACTCTACACCACTGGTGTATACATGCGGGGAAATTTTGCAAAACAATCCAACAAAATGAGAAGGGCTGCAGCAGGCAACATAGACCAACATGTGCAGGAGGCTGAAGGTGGTGAGGATGTGAAGGCTGCCGAACAACCCTCAGTGAGGAGACAGAGAAAACTGTACAGACCCAGGGTAACCTACCAGGGGCTACATGAGCTGGAGATAGTGGAGCACTATGGGGTGGACAGAGACCTCCTACAGCAGAATGTTGAGCTGTACCGGCCACATCTGACACATCGAACAGGCCGAGGGGAAACCTATCCCAGTGGATACCAAGGTATGTGTAGGCCTAGGTACACTAGCCACAGGTACCTCCCAAAGCACAACTGGGGATATCATGGGGCATCTGCATCCAGACTATTCCACTATTTCCTGGATGCCATGTCACCACATGCCAGTGAGCACGTACATTTCCTCAACACATGTGAGGTGTTGACCAGCAATATGTGTCTCTTCCACCAAATGGCAGACTACCTTGGGGTAGTGGGTGCTATAGCCTGCACGCACGTATGCATCAAAGCACCACCTGGTGAGTGGGGTAGGGCCTACATTAACCGCAGGGGCATCCCCTCCATCAACTGCCAGGTTGTATGCGATGCCCAGGGCATTATACTGAATGTGTGCGCTGGCTGCCCTGGAAGCTATGACGATTGTGATATATGGCATCTGATGCAGCTGTACCACAGCTTTGCCAATATGGACATCCCCTACGGTCACCTAGTAGGGGATGCTGGGTACTCACTGGAGCCATGGCTGATGACACCCATCAGAAATGCACACACACCTGAACAACTACGCCATAATGAGGCACACGCACAGGTGAGACATATAATTGAGTGTGTGTTTGGGATGCTCAGGTCACTGTTCCGGTGTATGAACACATCCAGTGGAGCCTTGCAGTATTCACCAGCTACATGCACCCAAATAGTTATGCTATGTGCTATGCTACACAATATGATCCTGCAGAAACAGCTGCAGCAGGAACAGCATTGGGCAGGGCCACACAGCCCCCCACCAATGCCAAGGCCTGTACAGGAACAGAGTGACTCACAGGAGGAACTACCTGAGCCAGACCCAGTAGGTGGAAGGAGGCATGGCCAATATGATCTGGCCTTGGCAAAGAGGCAACACATAGCATATGCACTGACACAGTAGGTACCCAGGGAATGTCACTCTCTCTGACTCGCACAGACAGTAAAAGGGATGCCAAACATGACACTACCTGTGCTCAGCCATGTATAGTAGGTGCACTGTGTGCATCCGACATAGGCAGCCCTCCAGCACCATCCTCAGGTCTGGCACACCCTCAAGGTAAGTCAATCAACCTACCAATTGGCAGTTATATTAGAACGTGTTGTTACCTGTAGCTATGGTATGGATGTGAGTATGCAAGGGAATTTGGTGGCGGAATGTTGAGGCAGCGGACAGTAGACGTCCATAGTGGTACCATGACATCTGTAGCACATACCAGGGTCACCATAGTAGCCAGCAGTACACAGGGTGTCCTAACCCACTGTGGGCAATAGGCTGAGCATAATGTGTATCCATACAGCCCACTCAAGTCTCAACCTGCTGGACAGGTGTAGACCAACACAGACAAATGCTGTACTATGGCCTCTGAATATGCCCAATGGATGATCCCCCCCCCCCCCCACAGACACACACAGACAGACTACAGCAGGCCAGGCATTTGGGTGTAGGTTGTGAAGGCTAGGACATCTGAAACTAATATGTTGGCAATTAAAGCTAAGATCTGGAGTACACTGGTATGCCTCTAGCCAGCACAATAGGTAGGTCTACACACTGAAATGGAGTACCTGATATACCAGTACAGTAGTAGCAAAAGTGTACAAGTGTCAGCTGTGCCCCCCTTCCAATGTACATATGTAACAGTCAGGTGCGCCCCCCCCAGTGCTGTGTAGAAATGTGGGTACAGTCAGATGTCTCCCCACACTGTGCAGAAATGTAGCAATAGTCAATGCCACATGACTGATGGATACCCTGCAGACACAGCATGCCACCTGTCAATGTACAACACAGAGGTTGGCACCACAGTACTGACTACCTGGACATGTAACACATGCGATACAGTTGACTATACTGGGCATGCTCAAACACATAAAGGTATGATGGTAATGTCAATCGACAACATGCAGAACGGTCATACTGGGTATGTTCACACATGTAAACACAAGACGGCCAGGTCTGCAAACACCAGTGGTCTGGACATATCTGCCAGTACATTGATATATTGTTGGATGACTGTACTGTATGGTATGTGTGTGGTACTGTCTATTGTCTGTATATTTGCCATGGTGTATTGCTAATTCACATTAGCTGTGTACACAGGGTGTTGCTACCAACACTTGCAAAGGACGGTTATTTGTTTGCGGCCAGAAGAAGGCCATTGGATATGGAGTGAGTAAGGCACATGCAGCAGTTGGGAGCGGTTGTGCGTGGGTTTGCATGGTGTTAAGCACTGCAGACCTCTGGTTACAGATTCTTACACTTGTTTAGACTCCACATTTCGTTAACAGTGCAATACTCGCATACTGGTAGCCAAACATGCTTACACCCGCTCGCTCCCTCACTTGCACATGCACCGACATTGGTGCTTGCATTTGTCAGTCACGCTGGGTGGGCGCGATCCCTTGTGATGCCTATTACATCGGACTACATGGCTACAGTATCGGGTATGGCTGACTATTAGGCGATGGCATGGCGTTCGACTGTACGGAATCAGTGGCCTGTCCAGTGAGTTAATCATACTATATGCGTGCTCCTCATACAATCTGCTCCCATCTGGCTGATACATGGGAACCGATACTCTGCAATGCAGACAAGTAAATGTGTTTTGGGAACCACATCCATCTGCTGGGTCATGCTACCACATACCTATTGTAGGTTTTCCACCTTTTAAATTGGCCGAGGTGAGACTTTAGGATTAACACCTGTCCCACTTTGTGTGGGACAGTCCCTCCTTAGGCATATGTGTCATGCAAAAATAATCTAGACATAGCAAATGTCCTGATTACAGGACAATATTATATTCTACGTTTCTCTAATAGTTGCATGTAACAGTTATTGTATGTATGACACTTCTATATGTTATGTGAAGTAGCATAAGCAACTTGACTGCTGCTAGACTAAGCTTTTATTTGTGCTAATACATATAGTCCTGTATTATGCACAGCTGTAGGTAAGTTCTGACCTGGTATGTCTGACATTTCTATGGAGCAGGTCCCACTTTGGCCATTTGGAAAGGTGGCAGCCCTATAGGACCTATATGTAGAGATGTCAGATTTGGCAAGGCAACACATACCCACAGCCAGTAGAAAATAGACTACTTCACGGTTTGTATAAGTAAAGGTTATTCTTGTAGCATTATAGTTGCTAATACTGTTTCCTATAACATCTAGGTGTTTCAGATACAACATAATCGTTTTATGCAACCACTACAGACAGTATATGGATTATTTGCCCTAAATCACAGGCCATGTGCCATAATAACATTCATTTCGCAGGACACAACTGCCCAAAGGGGAGTGTCCCTCGCAAAGGCGAACAGGTGGTAACCCCAACCTATTATGCTATCATCTACCTAAGGTAGTCAGCGGAATATGCACTTTCCATCACTAGCAGACCTCACATACAAATGGGGGAGAATGAACACTGTATCAGGGACACTGCATAACACCCTCAGGGACACATTTAGATGATTGGTACTATTAACCTGACACAGTGACAGTCCCAGGGCATATGTATTCATTCACATTTGTTGAGGTACATGCTGTTTATGACTCATACACGCTGTGATTAGTCATTACATGTATTCCGCCACCTGTTCACCTAATATCACTAGTTCTGGAAGGGTTTAGTTGGGACTGTGTTAGATTCTGATTAGTAATCACAGACATCCATGATAAT